>NC_069501.1:1149722525-1150085858 GCF_027579735.1 Bombina bombina | reverse complement strand
CAAGGACGATGCCCACATCTGGAAAAGGGATACCGCGGCCGCGATGGAGTCCTGAGACACCGGAGACGACGTCGGAGGTAAGGCCGAACTGCTCCCACTAAAACTACCAACTATTGGGGCAAAAGAGCAAGGCCCGTAGGGGCCGGGGACCGGAACGCCACAAGGCCGAGAAGGGCCCGCCACAACTACGCAAGGGGAGGGAGGCCTAACCAGGGTGACCGGAGAGCAGGGAACTGAGGCGCTAGCAGCTGGAGACCGGATAGCGGGCCTAGCGGGGACCCCCGCTTTACCGGCTACTTTAGGCGGACATGTGGGCCTGCGAAGGCCAGAAACGGGCCCGGCAGGGCCCGACATGGTAACTAAATTGGGGCCTAAATCAGCACTAACCCCCCCTAAAGAGGGCTCACTCCCGGCCGCATGGCCGACGGGCTCAGACGCACCATCTGGTTGCCCAGCACCACCCCCCATATTGCTCACTAACGCCAGCACCTCCAGTAGGGCCTGATCTGAAATTTCCCCCCTACTAGCCCCAACCTCCCCCGAAGATTGAGCAAGGGAAGGGGAAAGGGAGGGAAGTAAAGGGGTTCGACCCACCGTTTCTGGCGATGGAGGAATCCACTCAGCTGCTTCATCGCTGTCTTCAACCACTTCTCTCTCTGCAGGTTCCTCCCTAGCCTCCATGATTCGCTTTGGAGGTGCTTTAGATCTCCTTGAACGTCTCATGTGAAAACTTTGAGAAAAACAGCAGAAAGAGGACATGTGCTTCCTGAACTGGGCTTAAAAAGGTAAGCTGGAACCCCTCCTCTCTTTCTGCAACATTGTTTCACACACACAACACAACACTCCCCTCCTCCGTCTTGGCCTTAACCCTTATGTGCATTCCAGGCAATTTGCCTTACATTTCCTTAAATAAAGCCCTTTGTCTTCATTTACAGCTGAAGTGAACTTGTGTAAAAGAAATCCCATTATGTTGCAAACACCAATACTCTGGAAGTAATAACAAGCAACTGCCTTAATGTTTTTACTTCATGCCTACTGTTATTTTCCTATGGCATTTCTGTCATGACTGGAAAATGTTTATGGGACGCTGTTCAATAAGAGTGAATATATAGTAACAAAATGATAATAGAAGGTTTATGAGGCCAAAATGGCATGAAATAGCGTTTACGTCAGTCACTGCAAATTATGATTTGGTGACATTTGTGGCTTGCGAATGTTGTTTAATTTCCTATTGAATCATTTTATGACAAAAAATATACAGGCAGATTACAAGTTATGCGCGTTAGAGGGTATTTAACAAACGCAACGTTATTTCACCTTCCATAGCGCTGCCATTACAAGTTTTCAAACAGCCGGCTTGTGCGTGTGATATGGTTGCGTTGACCTCCAAACCGCATAAAACACAAGCAATGTTTTGACGTGCTCGTGCACGCTTTCCCCATAGAAATCAATGGGGAGAAAATGTTAGAAAAAAACTAACATCTGTGATCGCGGAATGAAAAGCTCCGTAACACAGCCCCACTGATATCTATGGGGGAAAAAAGTTACGTTTAAACCTAACACCCTAACATAAAAACCACATCTAAACACCCCTAATCTGCCTACATAATTGAATTAACCCCTAATCTGCTGCCCAGACATCGCAGACACCTACATAGTTATTAACCCCTAATCTGCCGCTCCAGACATCGCCACAACCATGAAAATTCATTAACCCCTATTCTGCTGCTCTCTGACACCGCCACCACTATAATAAACCTATTAGCCTCTGAACCGCAAGCTCCCCCACAAAGAAATATACTAAATTAAACTATTAACCCCTAAACCGCAAGCCCCCCACAACAAAATATACTAAATTAAACTATTGACCCCTAAACCGAAAGCCCCCCACATCGCAAAAAAACTAATTTAAACTAGTAACCCATAAACCTAACGCCCGCTAACTTTATATTAAAATTCCAATTTCCCTATCTTAAATTAAAATTTACCTGTCAAATTAAAAAAAACTAAGTTTAAACTAACAATTAAACTAATATAACTATTAAACTAAAATAAAACTAACTAACAATTAAAGAAAACTAAAATACACATTAAAAATATCCTAACACTACTATAAAAATTACAAAGTTTCTATTTACAAAAAATAAAAAATACTACATTACAAAAAATAACAAACACTAAATTACGAAAAATAACAAACGAAATTATCAAAAATAAAAAAGAATTACACCTAATCTAATAGCCCTATAAAAATAAAAAAGCCCACCCAAATAAAAAAAACATAGCCTACAATAAACTACCAATAGCCCGTAAAAGGGTCTTTTGTAGGGCATTGCCCTAAGTTAAACCCCTCTTTTACCTGTAAAAAAAAGACCCCCAAAAGTAAAACCCACCACCCAACCAACCCCCCAAAATAATAAACCTAACTCTAACAAAAACCTAAGCTACCCATTGCCCTGAAAGGGGTATTTGTATGGGCATTGCCCTTAAAAGGGCATTCAGCTCTTTTGCTTGCCCTGAAAAGGGCATTCAGCTTTTTTAAGAAAAGCCCAAACCCTAAACTAAAAAAAAAAACACCCCAAAAAGTTTAAAAAATCCTAACACTAACCCCCGAAGATGCACTTACAGTTCCTGAAGTCTGGACATCCAGGCGGCGAGAGGTCTTCATCCAGACGGCTCCATCTTCATGCAGATGACATCTCCTATCTTCCTCCCGATGGCGTCTTCTATCTTCATCCTGGCGGCGCGGAGCGGGTCCATCCTGAAGACATCCGGCGCGGAGCATCCTCTTCATACGGTCACTGCCATATACTGAATCTTCAATGCAAGAGAGCTTTTCAAAATGGCGTCCCTTGCATTCCTATTGGCTGATTTGATTTTGAGCATCTGAAGAGGATATTTCGTTGTGGGGGGGCTTGCGGTTTAGGGGTTAATAGGTTTATTATAGTGGCGGCGGTGGCGGGAAGTGGGGGAATAGGGGTTAATAACTTTAGTATAGTAGGGGCGATGTGATGAGTGGATGGCAGATTAGGGGTTAATAATATTTAAATAGTGTTTGCGATGCTGTAGGCGGCGGTTTAGGGGTTAATAACTTTATTATAGTGGTGATGATGTCGGGGAGTTGCGTAATAAGAGTTAATACATTTTATTAGTGGCGGTGATGTCGGAAGCGGCAGATTAGGGGTTAATAACTTTAATATAGTATTTGCGATGCTAGAGGGTCTCGGTTTAGGGGTTAATATAGGTAGTTTATGGGTGTTAGTGTACTTTGTAACAGTTCGGTTATGAGTTTTATGTAACAGTTTTGTTGCATAAAACTCATAACTACTGCTATCAGATGGCGGTACAGAACTTGTCGTTATAGGGTGTAAAGCAAGCTTTTTAGCCTCACTGCAAAACTCGTAATAGCAGCGCTATGGAAGTCTCATAAAAAAACATAATTTTTACGAGTGCAGGACTGACGTTGCATTGCATGCTAAAAGGCTTGGGGTACAGCTATACCGACAAGACTTGTAATGGCTGCGTTGCAGTTTTATCGCTGAAATTACAATTTTTTCAGCATTAAAAGACGAACTCACAACTTGTAATCTACCTGACAGTATTATCACGAAAACTACAATTATACTCTCCTTCACACCATTCCTTTGCTTAATTCTGTGCTGCAAACATTGTTTCACTATTCGCATGTGAACTTCCTTCCATGTGAGTATGCACAGCATTTGCATCGTGTTTCAGGCGATTGTGGCAACACAAAGTTTATTGAGCCAATTATAAAGAGGCATTATTGAAATCTCAGTGCCCGTGTAAATATACCTCTTGCTGAGTGTATATTCGCTTGCTTACTTTTTACCTCAGTTTGATTTTGTACTTGGCTCTTGATTCCTGTATTGTGTTAAAGGGACATTCTGGTCAAAATGTAAATGCACATAGATTAATTATATCTTTGAATAGATACATATTTGCAATATACAGTATATGCATTGGCGAACATGATTCTAGTAAAAGTTATTACTGTTTTAGTGTTAACATTTTTCTCTGCACATTCATGTGAAGCATAGCTAGATATTGTCACTGCCCCCACATTTTACATACTGCAGCTGCTCAGATCATCAGTGGGGCTTGTATCATGTCAGCAATTAACAAATTGAGTCATTACCAGATGGTACAAGAACCTTAGGCTCTCTGAACAAGTGCTATGTTTAAAATGCTGGTGCACGGTGCATACGTAAATACACTTTTGAAACAGCTATAGCTTTTATTAGAAGCATTTTTGCTAATACTTGAATGTTACAAAAATGCTTCTGTTCAATACCAAAATGCACCCATATGGTTACCAATTTTGGCTGGAATATCCATTTAGACCTCTGCCTGAACTTTGATTGCTGTTTGATTAGGAATATCTGCTACTGCTGCACATATCTGTATATCACCTTGTTTTAAGCTTGAAGATTGCAAACTTGTGCTGTGCTCACTGCTATGATTTATTTCCTGTGTGTACGACATTGGCCTGTTCTTGCTAATGTTTTGTTACTGTGAACTGTTTCTAGTTCTGGCTGGTCCCTGTGTATGGCTATGTCCCACTTAACTACTCTTTTTTAATCAGCTTGCAATACCATTTTTAACCCTCTCCTATTTTCCTAGCATGTGATTGTTTTCTGTTGTGTTACAGGCATGTAAATGGTCAAGTCCAAGCTATGATCCAGGTTTTGGGTCAGATTATTAACCAATATATATTAGTAATGGAAACTGCATTATTATTTGACAACCACTATCTGACTGACCTATCTCTAGTTGGCCTAATAATTATTGAACAGCCACAATTAGTCAGAGAGCTGGGTATAACGCTTAAAAGAGGGACTGATAACAAGTAAAACAAAAAAAAAAAAAAAAAACCTTTCCAGCAGATTCTTTGATGCTGGTACTTTTCAGATTTAGGGGAGCTGCAATAACAATTTGTGGCTAATAGTACTTCCAGGGCCACCTATGACGGCTAATGCTAGGGAAGTGTCTTGACAGAAACACCAAAATCATTCTAATTATTCAAATTATTGTAAACATCTGTCATGCACTCTGTTCTGCTCTCTGCAGTTGTCTTAAAGAATGCAATGCCTGACAATATGGTCACTAAACAGAAAATGTTTCCTCATAAAATGACTAACAAACTATCACCTAGATTACGAGTTTTGTCGGTAATGCTGTGCGGTTTTCCCTCACCGCTCACTTACAGACAACGCTGATATTATGAGCTTTTACAAACCCGGCGTTAGCTGCAAAAAAGTGAGCGAAGAGCAAAATTTAGCTCCACATCTCACCTCAATACCAGCGCTGCTTACGGTAGCGGTGAGCTGGCAAAACGTGCTCGTGCACGATTTCCCCATAGGAATCAATGGGGGAGAGCCGGCTGAAAAAAAACCTAACACCTGCAAAAAAGCAGCGTAAAGCTCCTAACGCAGCCCCATTGATTCCTATGGGGAAAATACATTTATGTCTACACCTAACACCCTAACATGAAACCCGAGTCTAAACACCGCTAACACTTATTAACCCCAATCTGCCGACCCCGACATAGCCAACACCTACATTATATTATTAACCCCTAATCTGCCGCTCCAGACACCGCCGCCACCTACCATATATTTATTAACCCCTAATCTGCCACCCCCAATGTCGTTGCAACCTACCTACACTTATTAACCCCTAATCTGCCGCCCCCAAAGTCGCCGCCACTATATTAAAGTTATTAACCCCTAAATCTAAGTCTAACCCTAACCCTAACTTAAATATAATTTAAATAAAGCTAAATAAAATAAATATCATTAACTAAATTATTCCAATTTAAAACTTAATACTTACCTATAAAATAAACCCTAAGCTAGCTACAATATAACTAACTATCTTAGGGTTTATTTTTATTTTACAGGCAAGTTTGTATTTATTTTAACTAGGTAAAATAGTTATTAAATAGTTATTAACTATTTAATAGCTACCTAGTTAAAATAAATTCAAATTTACCTGTAAAATAAATCCTAACCTAAGTTACAATTACATCTAACACTACACTATAATTAAATAAATTACCTAAACTAAATACAATTAAATACAACTTAAAAAAATTATCTAAAGTACGGAAAAAAAACACACTAAATTACAGAAAATAATAAAATAATTACAAATCAACTAATTACACCTAATCTAATCTCCCTAATAAAATAAAAAGCCCCCCAAAATAATAAAAAGCCCTACCCTATACTAAATTACAAATAGACCTTAAAAGGGCCTTTTTTGGGGCATTGCCCCAAAGTAATCAGCTCTATTACCTGTAAAAAAAAAGTACAATACCACCCCAACATTAAAACCCACCACCCACACACCCAACCCTACTCTAAAACCCACCCAATACCCCCTTAATAAAACCTATCACTAACCCCTTGAAGATCACCCTACCTTGAGAAGTCTTCACCCAGCCGGGCTGAAGTCCTCAACGAAGCCGAGCAAAGTGGTCCTCCAGATGGGCAGAAGTCTTCATCGAAGCCGACCAGAAGAGGTCCTCCAGATCCTGTTAAAAGGATAGCTGTGTTAAAACAGTATTTTAAAGCAAAAAAAAATGAGAATTTGCATCTCATTTGCATATCTTACCCAGAATTCTCTTGTGCATTGGTAACATTGTATATGAGGTATTTCTGGGGAAAAGCGAGTGGGGAATCTTGCCTAGATGTGCTAATTTCCTATGCAAATATTTACATTGATTTAATTTTGAGACATGGAGGATTTTAATTTCAGTTTTTTATCTCCCCTCATAATTTTAATGAATTTTATATATATATATATATATATATATATATATATATATATATATATATATATATATATATATATATACATTTATATACTGCATATATAATATATATATAAATATATATATATGTATATGTATATGTATATATATATATATATATATATATATATATAAAAATTCATTAAAATTATGAGGGGAGATAAAAAACTGAAATTAAAATACTCCATGTCTCAAAATTAAATCAATGTAAATATTTGCAGTCCATGTAAAATATAAAACACATACCTGACTCTTTTATCGCTTCACCAAATCACCCAGCTGAAAAACCGGAAGTACCTTGGCGTCCTGGCCACAGCACTACGCAGGCGCAGCCCATCGCTATGGTAACCAGCCACGGCGTCTCTAAAAATGCAAAACAGCGGATCGATTAGAGCAACAACATTACATAGCCATATTGATATATACATCTTATTGGTATTAGCATATTTCAAACACATCTCGTAGACATAAAACAGTCCAAGTAATATAGTAATCAGAAAAATATACGTCTCATACAATACTTAATATGTAAACTACAGGCTAGAGCGCATATCCTTTCTAGAAGGCAAGATCTGACACATTGTGTCTAAGAGTTAGATTATACGGGGGAATCTACCTCAGCCAAAACTATGGAAATAACCTATTTCAACATGCTCTATGTACAAGTCTTATACCATACAAAACTAAACTGTGTCATTCTAAGGAGCAATGATTTTGAGCCCTATAAAGAAGACTATGCTAAGAAGAGAGATTTTAATTTTACAGAGAACAGTGCCAGTCAAGATGGGTATTCAACCCTCTGGGCACCAAGTATCCAGATTGAATATCCAATATAGAGTAACCTGCACAACAACTCATATTGTATATTTATTACACTGTCCGTGTGGGTTATTCTATATAGTTGGGAAAACATTAGACGACCTTCGGACATGTATGGCCAATCATCGTACTTCCATTAAGGCCACTATAAGCAAATGGAAATTTGAACAACCCGTGGCTCGGCATTTTGCCACGAGTGGCCATGCTGTCTCCGACCTGAGATTTGTGATCATTGATCACATTCCCCCTCCGACTAAAGGGGGGGGGGGGATAGAGGTAGGATGTTGCTACAGTGCGAGTCAAGGTGGATATTAAATCTAGATAATTTGGTGCCCAGAGGGTTGAACACCCATCTTGACTGGCACTGTTTTCTGTAAAATTAAAATCTCTCTTCTTAGCATAGTCTTCTATATAGGGCTCAAAAACATTGCTCCTTAGAATGACACAGTTTAGTTTTGTATAGTATAAGATGTATATATCAATATGGCTATGTAATATGATGTTGCTCTAATCGATCCACTGTTTTGCATTTTTAAGAGACGCTGTGACTAGTTACCATAGCGGCAGGCTGTGCCTGCGCAGTGGTGTGGCCAGGACGCCAATGTACTTATGGTTTGTCGGCTGGAAGATTTGGTGAAGTAAAAAATGAGGCAGGTATGTGTTTTATATTTTACATGGGGGTCCATTTATCAAGCTCCTTAAGGACTCGCCAGAAACACAAGTTATGGAGCAGCGGTCTAAAGACCTCATACTCTCCTCCTCTCTTGTTACCTCCTCACACTCCTGTTTACAGGACTTCTCCAGACTGGCTCCCATCTTGTGGAACTCTCTGCCTCGCTCCACACGACTCTCTTCTAGTTTTAAAAGCTTCAAGCGCTTCCTAAAGACTCTCCTGTTCAGGGATGCATACAACCTACACTAACCTTTCTTTATACAAATTCCTCTCCTCCATTGCTATCCCCCGAATCCCCTAAGCATGTAAGCCTAAGAGTTCAGCTTTTTGTATATCACCTTCTGAAGAGCTGACTACAACAGTGCAACTCTTGGCAGGGCCCTCTACCTGTTTGATCCCTATAAATGTTTTGTTGTACTCCGCATTTGTTTATAGCGCTGCAGAATCTGTTGGAGCTCTACAAATAACCAATAATAATAATCTATAAGTGCAGATCTGTGAGTTTTTCCATTAACATAGGATGTGTACTTACTTCAATTTGAAAGTTAAGTCAGCTAATTGCTATATTTTTATGTTGAGTTAAAAGTATATCATATTTAGCTAACCACTAGCTTTTGTGCGATCACAAAATTAATTGTTAGATACGTGTTTCCAATTTGTAGTGGGCAATGATTTCTGATGTGAATATACTTTAACATTATTATTTCTTTACAACGCTATCTAGTAAATACACAACATGGGCATATATTCATACTTAAGAATATTCCACAGTTCTCAGTTTTGTCCAGTTTATTGAATCTTAGCTATCTTCCATGAGGTGGCAAGTCTGAACAGATCTATAGAACCCAAACATTTCAATAACATAGTAATTAATTCCTAACATATCTTACATGTTAAAATCTGATTTTTTTTTATATTTGTTATGTTTTTTTACATATAACACATCACCAATAAAAATTAAGACATTCTAAGTAATTATTATTATTTTTTTTTCATTTACAAACATACGGCCAGATTACAAGTTTTGCGTTATGAGAGGCAGGGTACTAACTTGCAAGTTATTTCCACCGCTCACGTTAGCAGGCAATATGACAGCGTTGAGCTCCAAACCGCACACAAATACCAGCGCTGCTTTGAGCTGGTTTTACGTGCTTGTGCATGATTTCCCCATAGACATCAATAGGGAGAGCCGGCTAAAATAAAGCCTAACACCTGCAATAAAGGAGCGTAAAGCTCTGTAACGCAGCCCCATTGATTCCCATGGGGAAAGAAAAGTTATGTTTACACCTAACACCCTAACATAAACCCCCTAGTCTAAACACCCCTAATCTGCAACCCCTGACATCGCCGACGCCTGCCTACAGTTATTAACCCATAATCTGCAGCCCCCAACATTGCAGCCACCTACCTACACTTATTAACCCCTAATCTGCCGCCCCTAATGTCGCCGCCACCTACCTATTATTATTATTAGTATTATTATCAGGTATTGAAGAGTGCCAACAGATTCCGCAGCGCTGTAAACATAGTCGGTATACAGGATAGCTTTTGTAGGGATCAAGTGGGTAGAGGGCCCTGCCGAGAGTTTCACTGTTGCTGTCGGCTCTTATGAAGGCGATCTGCAAACAGCTGGGCTCATAGGCTTACATTCTAATGGGTTCAAGGGGAAAGCAATGGAGTTAGGAAAGGTTAGTGTTGGTTGTAAGCATCCCTGAATAGTAGAGTTTTTAGGGAGCGCTTGATGCTGTTAAAACTAGGGGAGAGTCTTGTGGAGCTAGGCAGGGAGTTCCACAAGATGGGGGCCAGTCTGGAGAAGTCCTGTAAACGGGAATGTGAGGAAGTAACAAGAGAGGAGGAGAGGAGGAGATCCTGAGCTGATCGAAGGGGACGGGAGGGAGAGTATCTGGAGACAAGTTCTGAAATATAGGGGGGGGAGCAGTGCAGTTGAGAGCTTTGTATGTCAGAGTGAGGATTTTGTAAAGGTATTGGCAGAGAGGTGTAGCAGATGAAGAGCGACGAGTAAGGGAGATGAGCCTGGCAGAGGCATTCATAATGGATTGTAAAGGAGCTATGCGGCAGCTAGGTAAACCAGAGAGGACAGAGTTGCAGTAGTCGAGGCGAGAAAGGATGAGAGAGTGGATTAAAATCTTAATTGAATCTTGTGTAAGGAAATGTCTAATTTTAGAGATGTTTTTAAGGTGGAAGTGGTAGGTTTTAGCCAAGGACTGAATTTGAGGAGTGAAGGAGAGATCTGAGTCAAGTGTGACCCCAAGACATCGGGCATGTGGGGTAGGAGTAATGATGGAATTATCAACAGTTATAGAAATTTTGGGGGTGGAGACATTGGAAGAAGGGGGAAAAATAAGGAGTTCAGTTTTGGAGAGATTTAGCTTAAGGTAGTGTGAGGACATCCAAGATGAGATATGAGAAAGACAGTTAGTGACACGGGTTAGTAAGGAAGGAGGTAGGTCTGATGCAGAGAGGTAGATTTGGGTGTCATCGGCATACAAATTATATTTAAACCCATGGGACTTTATTAAGGAACTTAATGATGATGTGTAGATTGAAAAGAGAAGGGGACCGAGGACAGAGCCTTGAGGTACCCCAACAGAAAGTGGTAACGGGGCAGAGGATGCTTCGGAGAAGGCTACACTAAATGTACGGTTAGTCAGATAGGAAGAGAACCACGAGAGAGCTGTGTCACAGATGCCGAAGGATTGGAGGGTTTGGAGCAGAAGAGGGTGGTCAACAGTGTCAAAGGCTGCAGACAGGTCAAGGAGGATAAGCAAAGAGAAGTGGCCTTTGGATTTTGCTGTAAGTAGGTTGTTGGTAACCTTGACATTTGCTGTCTCTGTAGAGTGATGGGGACGAAATCCAGATTGCAGTGGGTCAAGAAGAGAGTTTAGTGTATGGAAATGGGATAGACGTTCGTATACTAGCTTTTCGAGGAGCTTTGATGCAAGAGGGAGTAAGGAAATAGGGCGGTAGTTGGATGGGGAGGTTGGATCGAGGGAAGGTTTTTTGAGGATAGGTGTGACCAGTGCATGTTTTAGAGATGAGGGAAATATACCAGTGCTGAGGGAGATGTTGAAAATGTGTGTGAGTATGGGGGTGAGGGTAGAAGAGAGGGAGGGGAGTAGCTGTGAGGGGATGGGGTCGAGGGGACAGGTAGTGAGGTGGGAGGACAATATAAGGGCAGAAACTTCATCCTCGTTAACAGGGGCAAAAGAGCTGCATTTTTGGATATTTGGGTTTTGGATGATTGTGAACTTTTGAAGGGGTGGGAGATTGGTAGTATGTTGAGAGCTGATTTCACTTCTGATGGAGTCCATTTTGTTATTGAAGTGGCTGGCAAAATCTTGAGCTGAGAGAGGGGTTGTATTAGGAGGTGGGGGTGGGCGGAGAAGAGTATTGAACAAGGAGAACAGACGTTTTGGGTTAGAGGAAAGAGTAGAGATGAGATTAGAGAAGTATTGTTGCTTATAGAGATTAAGGGCAGAATAGTAGGAGTTCAGGATGAACTTGTAGTGAAGAAAGTCAGCTGAACTCTGAGATTTCCTCCAGTGTCGCTCAGCAGTACGGGAACATCTGCGTAGGTACCGTGTCAGAGGAGTATGCCATGGCTGAGGATGAAAGTGGGGTTTTAGAGCTATGGTTGGAGGGGCCAGATTGTCAATGACCGATGTAAGGGTGGAGTTATACTGGCAGATAGATTGGTCAGGGCAGGAAAAGGAGGTGATGGATGAGAGGAGAGGTTTGAGAGAGCTAGCGAGCTGTTGCAGATCTAATGACTTAGTGCTTCTGTGAAGTTTGGTATGAGGGGTAGAGGGAGGGAGAGTTGTAGGTAGGGAAGTGATGCTGCAAGTTAGGAGATGATGGTCAGAAAGAGGAAAATTGTTAAATTTGAGATAGTGCATCGATAGGTGAAAATCAGATCAAGGGAATGCCCATCTTTGTGAGTGGGAGAATCAGTCCATTGTGACAGGCCGAAAGAGGAAGTGAGTTGAATAAGTTGTTTTGCAGAGGAGGCAGTGGGATTGTCAAGAGGGATGTTTAAATTGCCAAGAATGAGGGCAGTGGTGTCTGAGGAAAGGAAATAATCAAGCCAGGCAGCAAAGTGATCTAAAAATTGAGTTGGGGAGCCAGGGGGGCGGTATATGACTGCAACACGTATAGAGAGGGGAGGGAATAACTGAATCATGTGTGCTTCAAATGAAGAAAATGTGAGTGAAGAGAAGGGCTGTATTTGTTGAAAGGTGCAACGAGAGGAAAGTAAAATACCAACACCACCTCCTTGTCTATTGCCAGACCTAGGAGTGTGGATGAAATGGAGACCCCCATGTGACAGTGCAGCAGTGGATGCTGTGTCTGAAGCAGAGAGCCAGGTTTCTGTAAGAGCCAGAAGGTTAATAGAGTGGGAGATAAAGAGATCATGTATCGAAGTGAGCTTGTTGCAAACCTACACTTATTAACCCCTAATCTGCGGCCCCCAATGTCGCCGCCACCTACCTACACTTATTAACCTCTAATCTGTCACCCCCAATGTCGCCGCCACCTACCTACACTTATTAACCCCTAATCTGCTGCCCCCCAATGTCGTCGCTACCTACACTTATTAACCCCTAATCTGCTGCCCCCAACGTTGCTGCCACTATACTAAAGTTATTAACCCCTAAACCTAACCCTTAGTCTAACCCTAACCCTAACGTAACCCTAACTTTAACATAATTAAAATAAATCTAAATAAAAATTACAATTAATAACTAAATAATTCCTATTTAAAACTAAATACTTACCTGTAAAATAAACCCTAAGCTATCTACAATATAACTAATAGTTATATTGTAGCTATCTTAGGTTTTATTTTTATTTCACTGCTAAGTTTGTATTTATTTTAACTAGGTAGACTAGTTAGTAAATAGTTATTAACTATTTACTAGCTACCTAGTTAAAATAAATACAAATTTACCTGTAAAATAAAACCTAACCTGTCTTACACTAACACCTAACATTACACTACAATTAAATCAATTACATTAATTGAATACAATTAACTAAATTACAAAAAAATAAACACTAAATTACACAAAATAAAAAAGAAATTATCAAATATTTAAACTAATTACACCTAATCTAATAGCCCTATCAAAATAAAAAAAAATAAAAAAAAAATAAAAAAAAAAAACCCTAGCCTAAACTAAACTACCAATAGCCCTTAAAAGGGCCTTTTGCGGGGCATTGCCCCAAAGAAATCAGCTCTTTTACCTGTAAAAAAAAATACAAACAACCCCCTAAGAGTAAAACCCACCACCCACACAACCAAACCCCCCAAATAAAATCCTATCTAAAAAACCTAAGCTCCCCATTGCCCTGAAAAGGGAATTTGGATGGGCATTGCCCTTAAAAGGGCATTTAGCTCTTTTTCTTTGCCCAAACCCTAAGCTAAAAGTAAAACCCACCCAATAAACCCTTAATAAAACCTAACACTAACCCCCAAAGATTCACTTACATTTTTTGAAGACCGGACATCCATCCTCATCAAGCCGGGAGAAGTCTTCATCCAAGCGGGCAGAAGTCCTCAACAAAGCCGGTAGAAGTCTTAATCCAAGAAGTGGTCCTCCTGGCGGGCAGAAGTCTTCAACCAGACTGCATCTCCTATCTTCATCCTTCAGACTCGGAGCGGCTCCATCTTCAAGACATCCGCCGCGGAGCATTCTCTTCTGTTGAAGGCTACTGAAGAATGAAGGCTCCTTTAAGGGACGTCATCCAAGATGGTGTCCCTTGAATTCCGATTGGCTGATAGAATTCTATCAGCCAATCAGAATTAAAGGTGAAAAAATCCTATTGACTGATGCAATCAGCCAATAGGATTGAGCTTCAATCCTATTGGCTGATCCAATCAGCCAATAGGATTGAGCTTGCATTCTATTGGCTGTTCCAATCAGCCAATAGAATGCAATCTCAATCCTGTTGGCTGACTGGATCAGCCAAAGGGATTGAAGCTCAATCCTATTGGCTGATTGCATCAGCCAATAGGATTTTTTCACCTTTAATTCCGATTGGCTGATAGAATTCTATCAGCCAATCGGAATTCAAGGGATGCCATCTTGGATGACGTCCCTTAAAGGAACCTTAATTCTTCAGTAGCCGTCAACAGAAGAGGATGCTCTGCGCCTGATGTTTTGAAGATGGAGCCGCTCCGTGTCGGAAGGATGAAGATAGAAGATGCCGTCTGGATGAAGATTTCTGCCCGTCTGGAGGACCACTTCTTGCCGCTTGGCTGAAGACTTCTCCCAGCTTCGTTGAGGACTTATTAAGGGTTTATTGGGTGGGTTTTATTTTTATCTTAGGGGTTGGGCAAAGAAAAAGAGCTAAATGCCCTTTTAAGGGCAATGCCCATCCAAATGCCCTTTTTTAGGGCAATGGGGAGCTTAGGTTTTTTAGATAGGATTTTATTTGGTGGTTTGGTTGTGTTGGTGGTGGGTTTTACTGTTGGGGGGGTGTTTGTATTTTTTTTTACAGGTAAAAGAGCTACTTTCTTTGGGGCAATGCCCCGCAAAAGGCCCTTTTAAGGGCTATTGGCAGTTTAGTTTAGGCTAGGGTTTTTTTATTTTGGGGGGGCTTTTTTAGTTTGATAGGGCTATTAGATTAGGTGTAATTAGTTTAAATATTTGATCATTTCTTTTTTATTTTGTGTAATTTAGTGTTTATTGTTTTTTGTAATTTAGTTAATTGTATTTAATTAATGTCATTGATTTAATTGTAGTGTAATGTTAGATGTTAGTGTAAGACGGGTTAGGTTTTATTTTACAGGTAAATTTGTATTTATTTTAACTAGGTAGCTAGTAATTAGTTAATAACTATTTACTAACTAGTCTACCTCGTTAAAATAAATACAAACTTGCCTGTGACATAAAAATAAAACCTAAGATAGCTACAATGTAACTATTAGTTATTTTGCTAGCTTAGGGTTTATTTTTTAGGTAAGTATTTAGTTTTAAATAGGAATTATTTAGTTAATGATAGTAATTTTTATTTAGATTTATTTTAATTATATTAAAGTTAGAAGTGTTAGGGTTAGAATTAGGGCTAGGTTTAGGGGTTAATAACTTTAGTATAGTGGTGGCGGTGACATTGGGGGGGCAGATTAGGGGTTAATAATATTTAACTAGTGTTTGCAATGCGGGAGTGCGGTGGTTTAGTGGTTAATATGTTTATTATAGTGGCGGCGATGTCCGGAGCGGCAGATTGGGGGTTAATAATTTTATTTTAGTGTTTGCGATGCGGGAGGGCCTCGGTTTTATGGATTAATGGGTAGTTTATGGGTGTTAGTGTACTTTGTAACACTTTAGTTATGAGTTTTATGCTACAGATTTCTAACGTAAAACCCATAACTATTGACTTTCAGTTTACGGTATGGATCTTGTAGTTATAGGCTGTACTGCTCACTTTTTGGCCTCCCTGGCAAACTCGTAATACCGGTGCTATGGAAGTCCCATTGAAAAAGGACTTTTTGAAAGGTGCAGTAGTTACGTTGCGTTACGGCCAAAAAAGTGTGCACTGCACCTATATCTGCAAGACTCGTAATACCATCGATATTGAAAAAGCAGAGTTATGAGGCTTTTTCACTCATAACGCAAAACTCGTAATCTAGCCGAATGTTATTGCTGTGCCTTGCTATAAATATTTGGTGCTGAAAAATTCCAGTAATAATAATAAAAAAAATGAATGGCAAAAATGTCCAAACTATTTTGCACAGGATGGGAAAAAAAAACCCTGATTCTTTAGTGATTAATAAAATTGAAGGTACTAGAAAATTGTTACTGGAATGCAGTATATTTTTCTCTGACAATAATCCTAATGCATAGCTGTAATGTATTGTAAAATTCTATTTATTATAATTATAGCTATGTCCTGGGATCCCTTTAATAGATGTTGTGCTTCAAGTGATAGCACTTAAAGAATCAATTCAGCATATGAAATTGATTAAGTAATTAAACAAAGCACTCTACTGAATAACAACCAAACTCTGTCTAAATATGACCAGCTTGATGAAAAATAATCCACTTTAAAGATGGATTCAAACTAAAAAACAGTAATATCTATAGAGAGACATTCCATATTAAACACTTATATTTAACTTAGTGATCTTTAATTTATAAATTATCTGGAAATTTTGTTTTCAGTTCACCGTTTTATTATTTTTAGATGAAATACAGATAAAAATCACCAGCTTGATGAAAAATAATCTCATTTAAAAGGAAAGTAAACACCAAAAATGTTATTGATTAAAAAGATAGATAATCCCTTTTTTACCATTCCACAGTTTTTGCATAACCAAAACTGTTATAGAAATATACTTTTTACCTCTGTAGTTACCTTGTACTGCTTAAAGGGACATAAAACAGGTTGAGATCTGTGCATATCCTAAAAGGGCTAATTAATTAAAAATAGTTTGCATAATTTTTTTTTTTTAATTGCTGGCACGTATTTTAAAATAATTGTCAAAAATAAGTAAAATGAATTACATAGCTAAGCTGCCTGGAGAAGTCAACTCCACCCCCCCCACCCCCCTTTATCAGTGTTTAGACACGGGCATTGTATTTCAACTAAGTTCACAGCTTCTAGGCATGCTCCAGCAGATAATCACTGTATACTTTTGCCTTCTACCAAAACAACAATAGATATAGATACAGCCATAGAAGGAAATGTGTGGGGGGAGTTAGAGCTTTATAATTTAGAAACTAAGAAGAAAAGGTTAAAGGAAATGCACTGCAGTATAAATTTGTAGGTAAAGTAATTAAAGTACAGATTATTATATGTTGTCTCTATCCCAATTTGTTTGATGTCCCTTTAAAGAAAGTCATTGCCCATTCCCCAAAAAATTGAATATGTTCACACACCTCCCAACATCCCAGAGACGATATGGGTTGAGGATGCTTTTGGCTTAATCAGGATAATCTGCTCCATCAGGGGTGGAGTGGAGCTTTGCAGATATTAAGCAGATTAGAGGATATATATATAGTGCTTAGGACATTAAACCTATTTTTTTCATGATTCAAATAGAACACGTAATTTTAAACAATTTTCCAATTTCACTCTATTATCTCATTTGATTTGTTCTCTTGGCATCCTTTGTTGAAAAGCGTGGCTCATAAGCAGCAATGCACTACTGTGAGCTAGTTGCTGATTGGTCACTGCACATATATGCCACTTGTCATTTGCTCACCAGATCTGTTCAGCTAGCTTCCAGTAATGCATTGCTGCTCTTTCACTGAAGGATACCAATAGATTAAAACAAATTTGATAATATATATATTATGGTAAGTTGTTTAAAATTGTGTGCTCTATCTGAAACATGAAAGAAAAAAGTATGTAAATGTTTGTAAAATATTAACGTCTGTTTGTTACGGTAAAGCAATCTCACTGGATAGAACAAGGGGCTCACTGTAGGACATTAGAGAGGGGTGATCATGATTTGTCACCTACACCTGGGCCTAGCATGCAGAATTCATAAAGCTGTGGCCATGCCTGTCGTGTGTTAATTTTGTTTTTATTTTTAGCAACTGTTTTCAATTGTTTTTGCATTTGTCAATATACAGCGATATTTATTTATTAAAATTTGTTTATTCTGTAATATTTGTAAGGCATTTTTGTTCCAGGAATCTGTCTTGCATTGTCTACCCTGATGTAGGTGGGCTTGACATGTGTGTTGGAATCAGACATGTGGTCTTCGTTGGTCTTTTGAATATACAGTATAATTTCTTTGATTTTTTTGGCATCAGAGTCTCATGCCCTTATCATTACAAGAGCAGAATAATAAAATGTAATATATCTAATTTATTGTGCTGGCATCTGTCAATCTCCTCAAGTATACAGAAAAGATTTAATAATTAAATATTTAAGGCCATATAACAAGTGAAGCAGTATTTAACGCTCCCACTCGAGCACTAACTCTGCTAGAAGTAAGCTCTTTGAGTACGTCAGCTAGTGCTAATATTACAAGTTAAAAGTAAACTGTTTTCATTCGTGCGCTAACCAGACGCGTGTAAAAAGCCGAACTTAGACTATCACACGTGTGATAACATATTCCCCCATAGAAGTCAATAGAGCAAAAAAAAGTGGGGGGAAAAACCTTACTCGCGCGCAAACATGATCGCATATTCTCAAGTGCGCTAATGTGACATGAAAATATGAATATTTCCCATTACAATGTTCTTCACATAGAAGAATATGTTCTATTTATTCATAAACACATATTTATATATATATACACACACAAATAAATAGAACATATTCTGCTATGTGCAGAACATTGGAATGTGAAATATTTACAGTAAATACACAGTTAAACACTTAATTAAAAATGAATATTGCATAAATATGTTTTTACATGTTTTCCTCTACTTAAAGTGAAAGTCAACCACAGGGTTTTTACAAACTCTAGGATTGACTATTGAAACAAATAAAGGGAACTTTCATTCATAAAGTAAAAGATACTTCATGTAGAAAGCTCCTTTATTTGTTTCAATCGATTACTGTGTGGTAAATCCAGCTCCCATGGGTGCCAAGCTGGATTTACAGCACGGCTATTGGCTAATAGGTGAAAACGTCATCTCTTAGCAAAAAATTTTTTTAGCTGTGGGCTGCCGTAGCAGCTAAGAACGGCGATCGATTGAAACAAATAAAGGAGCTTCTACATGAAGTATCTTATACTTCATGAAGGAAAGTCCCCTTTATTTGTTTCAATAGTCAATCCTTGACTTTCACTTTAACTGCAAAGGGCTCCAATGCACTTATTTATAATATGTCTATATGTGTGTACATATGTATTTATGTGTTTATATGTGTATATATGTCTGTAAATACATATATACACATATAAATACATAAATGCATATGTAAACACACACACATATGTATATATATATAATTTTATATATATATATATATATATATATATATATATATATATATATATATATATATAGATCTTTAGACATGTATGCATCTCTATGTTAATTTCTTTGGCTGCTTTTTTTTTTAACGCTTGAGACCTCATGTCTTTGAGCACTTATAACTTTTTTTGTGTAATATTTTTTGAATAATTTGTATTAGATGGTGTTATTATAAATCTTACTGTACTTTGTAATGTATTTTTGATGTTTTGTGACACTGTTATGTTAACCAGTGCTCTGAGAACGTACTATCCCGATGAGCCTTAACTTAAATTGCGCTCAAGCAATCGCATTTATTTTCAACTTGTAACCTGACGTGCAGAAACCCCTGTGATAAACCCCTTTTCACTTGCGCGTAACTGTTAGCGCTCCACTTGTAATCTGGTCCTTAGAATTTTAAGAATATTGCAGTGGATTTTTATGTGAGAACTGTTATGGGTGTGGTCAGCATACTCCTGTAGCTTGCTTACTTGATTGCTCTGTTGTAAATAACTGGGGAGTTGTGTGATGGTTGTATAATGCCATTTTAAAGGCATAGGTGTTAAATATCACATCTTTCAACCATTCTTTATTTTAAGGGATTATCACAGTTTGGAAGGTCTGTTGTTCCTTCTCTAGTTTGCACTGACTGCCCTGGCTCTACCAAAGGCCTCACCAAACTCTACACACAACACATCCCATCCTGCCCACTGCACACACAATGCCCCACCATCCAAGCAACTGTGGTCCACTGGCCACAAGCCCCCTCACTTCCCTGTCCTGGGAAATCTTGAGAGATATGAGGATAGCAAACTGTTAATATTTTGTGAAGAATACCTAAGCTGTAAAACATTACATTTTCCTGGCCAATAACAGTAAACTTTTTATAGAGGAGCAGCAGAACTGATTCTTTGAAGGAGTAACGCTCTTTTCAACTTATCTCGCAGTAGAATCTAAAGTACTTTCTATTTTAATCTCCATTTTCTATTTTATGATCTATTGTCATCAAGAGAATTTATTTTTGGGACTCTATCGATTTAGTTTTTATCAAAATATATTATATATTACATGTGTCTTATTGCCTGTTCTATATATACAGTATATATACCGTTTGTATGTTTATTTATATTGTATTTTATTACATGTATTTATTTATATATTGTGTTTAGGCATTAGATTTACAGCGCTACTTGGTGTTTTTATACACAGTTTTTTTTCCTTCACTGTTTGCATTTTCTGTAAGCAGCATCCATAATCTATCTTATACCTTATGGCTGAAACAGCCTCCACTTCAAATATGTTTGGCAATAATAATTTAAGAGTGAATAGACAACGTTCTTTAAATCTATTACAAGGTAACTCAGTGGGAGTCAACTCTGAAGATCCCATACAATTGTTCAGAGATTTAGAAAAACTTTTATTGAAAGATGCCAAGGAATGGCAAGATTTAGTATCTTACATGATATTATCCCTAGGGGTTTAAGAATTTTCAAATTCCCAGCTTTTAATTTGGACGAAATAAGAGAATCAGTCCAAATGGGAACAAATCTTACACAATTGTTCAAAAGCACTAATTAAACAATTAAATATAGAGAGCACAAATTAGATTTCCTGAAAACTGAAATAGATACACTTGTGTCTAAGGTTCAACCTTTTGAGAATATTCAACATTGGAAAGAATTGAATGTGAATATTCAGAGTAGGGTTGATAATTTTGCAAAGGAATTAGAAACCAATCAAATTAAAAAACTACAAAGGGATTTGGAAGATTTCAGGACTGATCAGGTTTTTTCATACAAGAAGAAATCAGTCATCACTAATAAAACATCTGTTAAAGATCCTGTCCCTAATTCTAATCAAGAATTTAACACTACTTCTTTGAATTCTCCTCTTCCCCCATGAACAATTGGCTATAAAAATAAAAATCATTATAACAATTATAATCAGAATAAAAACAAGAAAAATAATTATAAAGTATATAATAGATCTGCTGACAATGGGTATCTACCAACATCTAGCAATGTTAAAGACTCAAGGGATAATTTAAGACACAAATAATGTTTAATCTCTCAGATTAATCCTTTTCTATGAGTGAGTTTAAATTATTAATAAAAGGTTTAAATTTCTCACCCACTAGTCCCCCAAACTATTTTGATTTGTATATTGACATACAGCAATTTGTAAGGAAAATTACCTTGAAACGCTATTTTTCTAAAAATACATTGAATGAAAATTTGGATCTAGAATTTAATTCTGTTAACAATGATGCGGAAATTTTAAAGATTCTAGAGGATTTAGAAAGTAATGAGGCTTCACAAAATGGATTGGATGATTTGAATTTGTCAGGGATATCTACATATGAAGATGGAGGGGATTTCCCTGTAAAACATTGTTCTGTTAAACGGAAATCAATCTTCTATCCCTTACATTGTCAAACAGAATATATTAAAATATTTAATAGGCTAGTTTGTCAAGATATAGACTCCCTATCTAAAATACCATATTTTCAGTCTATGCACTGCAAAAATAATTTGTCTAGGGAAGAAAGATTGGCCCTTAAAAATCTAAGTGAAACTACTGATATCATTTTTAGGGCTGCTGACAAACGAGGAGGCATAGTAGTTCAAAATAGGAAGGACTACTTGGTTGAAGCACATTGCCTCTTAGAAGATAGGAACAAATATCTTCCGTTAACTTTTAATCCTACTGAGAAGTATAAAAATAACTATTTATGTTTTTAACAGAGGCCAAATCTCTGAATATTTTAAATATGGAAGAATATACATTTTATATGAGGTTGCACCGAAAATAGCAACTTTTTACCGTTTACCCAAGGTCCATAAGGACCCAGTGCATCCACCGGGTAGACCTATTGTCTCTGGGATAGGCTCTTTGTGTGATAATTTATCCAAATACATTGATTTTTTTTCTACAACCTATGGTGGTTAATACAAGGGCCTATCTCAGGGACACAATAGATGTGATTAACAAGATGGAAGCCTTCCCCATGGGAACATAAGTATGCATGGGTTACATGTGATGCATCTGCACTATACACTAGTATACTTCATGAACTTGGTACCTCTGTACTGAATGAGAGTAAATTACCTGAGTAACAGATCCAGTTTATTGTTATTAATAATAATATTAATTGTTATTAATAGTTTGCTAAACATTTGGCTCTATGTCTTGATGATTTTATATTGAATTATATTAACGTTTACTATGAAGATAATCCCATGTGTATTAATAGCAACATATTTATATAGATGATTGACCCCGTTTTAATACATATTGATACATCCCACGATATATACATATTTTTCTTTAATATATATCAATTAAACACCTACAAACCCATGATTGGTCAAACACTGGGGGCGTAAATATTGGATACCCTTTATTAGGGACAAAGCGCCATTCGCTTAGTATTCTTGAGAAAGTCCCAACGCTACGGGATGAAACGAGTAGAATCAGCTGTTAGTAGTATTCATTTTGGCCCTCTGAGGCTTCCGTAGATCCTCGCGTGCACACTGAGGCATCTACAGGATAGAGCCGAGGGTGTGTCTGTGACAGAAGTCAGAGCGGATCAGCGTGCTTAGCGGACGGTACAGGTTTCACAGCAGTGAGGTGCAATTCCACTTATCAAACAGGATCTCTTTGTTACGATTTTCACCTCCTGTTCATCCTATCCGGACCAAGCTCTGAGTGTTCAAGAAAATGCTTTGGACTTCATAACCTGTTGTTTGATGTGCCTGTAAATACTTATTTGTCTTGTGAGTACAATATAACTAGTGAGGCTATAATAAAATACTAAATCTACACTTGAATTGTTCTTTGCGCTTCTCTCCTCTTTCATTTGCACTTCAGTTTGTTTGTTTGGAATATCAGAATCTAAGAGGAGCAGCAGAACTGATTCTTTGAAGGAGTAACGCTCTTTTCAACCTCTCTCGCAGTAGGATCACAAGTACTTTCTACTTTGATCTCCATTTTTTATTGTATGATCTATTGTCATCAAGAGAATTTATTTTTGGGACTCTCGATTTGGTTTTCATCAAAATATATTATATATTACATGTGTCTGATTGCTTGTTCTATATATATTTATTTATTTATTTATATTGTATTTTACTACATGTATTTATTTACATATTGTGTTTAAGCATTAGTTTTACAGCTCTACTTGGTGTTTTTATACACTGTTTTTTTCCTTAAAAAAATAAAATAAAATAATATATATATATACAGTATATATATATATATATATATATATATATATATATATATATATATATATATATATATATACACTGTATAGTAAACCAGGCACTATTGCTTAATTCAAATAAATTCTTTATTATCCAGTACAATCCGCTATTCCCAACGTTTCGGTCCTCACATTGGACCTTTGAGTTTAGTGGTTTGATTTATATTGTATATGTCTCCTTTTTGCACCCATATTGATTGCCTTATATATCTCTTGTTACACAACAAGGTTAACAGTGATATGGAAGATTTCCTTACCAAGGCAGGAGTGACTACAGATCATGCAGAGACACTGAGGCCTATTTATCAAAGGTCTGTCGGACCTGATCCAACAGTGCGGATCAGGTCCGACAGACCTCGCTGAATGTGGAGAGCAATACACTCTCCGTATTCAGCATTGCACCAGCAGCTCTTGTACCTGTGTACTGTTTTGACAGATTTTTACCCTTGACAAAGGTCCAATGTGAGCACCGAAACGGGAATACCGGATTGTACCGGATAATAAAGAAATTATTCGAAATAAGCAATAGTGCCTGGTTTACTATACAGTGTGTCTATTTCTATGGACTGAGCACCTGCGGATTTGCACTGCAAGGGAGTGCAGTGGTTTGATTTATATATATATATGTATAAATTCTGATTTGCTAAAAACTTAAAGGGACACTGAACCCAAATTTTTTCTTTTGTGATTCAGATAGAGCATGCAATTTTAAGCAACTTTCTAATTTACTCCTGTTATCAATTTTTATTCGTTCTCTTGCTATCTTTATTTGAAAAAGAAGGCATCTAGGCATTTTTTTTTTGGTTCAGACCTCTGGACAGCACTTTTTTATTGGTGGATTAATTTATCCACCAATCGGCAAGAACAACCCAGGTTGTTCACCAAAAATGGGCCGGCATCTAAACTTACATTCTTGCATTTCAAATAAAGATACCAAGAGAATGAAGAAAATTTGATAATAGGAGTAAATTAGAAAGTTGTTTAAAATTTCATTCTCTATCTGAATCACGAAAGAAAAAAATTTGTGTTCAGTGTCCCTTTAATGCAAAAAAAGGCACCACAAAAGACCTTAAATAAGTTATTTTTTACATTTCTTTACTACTGTATTATTGTAGTATGCAGTATATAAGGGTGTTGGAAGTCGCAAGAGCTTAATTGAAGAGGAAAATTAACAAGCTACTTTGCTATAATAAAATACTAAATCTACACTTGAATTGTTCTTTGCGCTTCTCTCCTCTTTCATTTGCACTTCAGTTTGTTTGTTTGGAATATCAGAATCTAAGAGGAGCAGCAGAACTGATTCTTTGAAGGAGTAACGCTCTTTTCAACCTCTCTCGCAGTAGGATCGCAAGTACTTTCTACTTTGATCTCCATTTTTTATTGTATGATCTATTGTCATTAAGGGAATTTATTTTTGGGACTCTCGATTTGGTTTTCATCAAAATATATTATATATTACATGTGTCTGATTGCTTGTTCTATATATATTTATTTATTTATATTGTTTTTTACTACATGTATTTATTTACATATTGTGTTTAAGCATTAGTTTTACAGCGCTGCTTGGTGTTTTTATACACTGTTATTTTCCTTAAAAAAATAAAATAAAATAATATATATATATATATACAGTATATATATATATATATATATATATATATATATATATATATATATATATATACACTGTATAGTAAACCAGGCACTATTGCTTAAAGGGACATGAAAGCCAATTTTTTTCTTTTGTGATTTAGAAAGAACATATAATTTTAAACAACTTTCTAATTTACTTCTGTTATGTAATTTGTTTCATTCTCTTGATATCACTTGCTAAAAAGCATATCTAGATATGCTCATTCGCTGCTGATTGGTTGCTGCACCTAGAGGCCTTGTGTGATTGGCTCACACATGTGCATTGCTATTTCTTCAACAAAGGATATCTAAAGAATTCAGCAAATTAGATAAAAGAAGTAAATTGGAAAGTTGTTTAAAATTGCATGCCCTATCTGAATCATTAAAGTTTAATTTTGACTAGACTGTCCCTTTAATTCAAATAAATTCTTTATTATCCAGTACAATCCGCTATTCCCAAATCCGCTATTGACAAAGGTCCAATGTGAGCACCGAAACGGGAATACCGGATTGTACCGGATAATAAAGAAATTATTCGAAATAAGCAATAGTGCCTGGTTTACTATACAGTGTGTCTATTTCTATGGACTGAGCACCTGCGGATTTGCACTGCAAGGGAGTGCAGTGGTTTGATTTATATATATATATGTATAAATTCTGATTTGCTAAAAACTTAAAGGGACACTGAACCCAAATTTTTTCTTTTGTGATTCAGATAGAGCATGCAATTTTAAGCAACTTTCTAATTTACTCCTGTTATCAATTTTTATTCGTTCTCTTGCTATCTTTATTTGAAAAAGAAGGCATCTAGGCATTTTTTTTTGGTTCAGACCTCTGGACAGCACTTTTTTATTGGTGGATTAATTTATCCACCAATCGGCAAGAACAACCCAGGTTGTTCACCAAAAATGGGCCGGCATCTAAACTTACATTCTTGCATTTCAAATAAAGATACCAAGAGAATGAAGAAAATTTGATAATAGGAGTAAATTAGAAAGTTGTTTAAAATTTCATTCTCTATCTGAATCACAAAAGAAAAAAATTTGTGTTCAGTGTCCCTTTAATGCAAAAAAAAGGCACCACAAAAGACCTTAAATAAGTTATTTTTTACATTTCTTTACTACTGTATTATTGTAGTATGCAGTATATAAGGGTGTTGGAAGTCGCAAGAGCTTAATTGAAGAGGAAAATTAACAAGCTACTTTGCTATAATAAAATACTAAATCTACACTTGAATTGTTCTTTGCGCTTCTCTCCTCTTTCATTTGCACTTCAGTTTGTTTGTTTGGAATATCAGAATCTAAGAGGAGCAGCAGAACTGATTCTTTGAAGGAGTAACGCTCTTTTCAACCTCTCTCGCAGTAGGATCGCAAGTACTTTCTACTTTGATCTCCATTTTTTATTGTATGATCTATTGTCATTAAGGGAATTTATTTTTGGGACTCTCGATTTGGTTTTCATCAAAATATATTATATATTACATGTGTCTGATTGCTTGTTCTATATATATTTATTTATTTATATTGTATTTTACTACATGTATTTATTTACATATTGTGTTTAAGCATTAGTTTTACAGCGCTGCTTGGTGTTTTTATACACTGTTATTTTCCTTAAAAAAATAAAATAAAATAATATATATATATATACAGTATATATATATATATATATATATATATATATATATATATATATATATATATACACTGTATAGTAAACCAGGCACTATTGCTTAAAGGGACATGAAAGCCAATTTTTTTTCTTTTGTGATTTAGAAAGAACATATAATTTTAAACAACTTTCTAATTTACTTCTGTTATGTAATTTGTTTCATTCTCTTGATATCACTTGCTAAAAAGCATATCTAGATATGCTCATTCGCTGCTGATTGGTTGCTGCACCTAGAGGCCTTGTGTGATTGGCTCACACATGTGCATTGCTATTTCTTCAACAAAGGATATCTAAAGAATTCAGCAAATTAGATAAAAGAAGTAAATTGGAAAGTTGTTTAAAATTGCATGCCCTATCTGAATCATTAAAGTTTAATTTTGACTAGACTGTCCCTTTAATTCAAATAAATTCTTTATTATCCAGTACAATCCGCTATTCCCAACGTTTCGGTCCTCACATTGGACCTTTGAGTTTAGTGGTTTGATTTATATTGTACATGTCTCCTTTTTGCACCCATATTGATTGCCTTATATATCTCTTGTTACACAACAAGGTTAACAGTGATATGGAAGATTTCCTTACCAAGGCAGGAGTGACTACAGATCATGCAGAGACACTGAGGCCTATTTATCAAAGGTCTGTCGGACCTGATCCAACAGTGCGGATCAGGTCCGACAGACCTCGTTGAATGTGGAGAGCAATACACTCTCCGTATTCAGCATTGCACCAGCAGCTCTTGTACCTGTGTACTGTTTTGACAGATTTTTACCCTTGACAAAGGTCCAATGTGAGCACCGAAACGGGAATACCGGATTGTACCGGATAATAAATAAATTATTCGAATTAAGCAAGAGTGCCTGGTTTACTATACAGTGTGTCTATTTCTATAGACTGAGCACATGCGGATTTGCACTGCAAGGGAGTGCAGTGGTTTGATTTATATATATATATATATATATATATATATATATATATATATATATATATATATGTATATAAATTCTGATTTGCTAAAAACTTAAAGGGACACTGAACCCAATTTTTTTCTATTGTGATTCAGATAGAGCATGCAATTTTAAGCAACTTTCTAATTTACTCCTGTTATCAATTTTTATTCGTTATCTTGCTATCTTTATTTGAAAAAGAAGGCATCTAGGCTTTTTTTGGTTCAGACCTCTGGACAGCACTTTTTTATTGGTGGATTAATTTATCCACCAATCGGCAAGAACAACCCAGGTTGTTCACCAAAAATGGGCCGGCATCTAAACTTACATTCTTGCATTTCAAATAAAGATACCAAGAGAATGAAGAAAATTTGATAATAGGAGTAAATTAGAAAGTTGCTTAAAATTTCATTCTCTATCTGAATCACGAAAGAAAAAAATTTGTGTTCAGTGTCCCTTTAACCCCTTAACCCCTTAATGACCACAGCACTTTTCCATTTTCTGTCCGTTTGGGACCAAGGCTATTTTTACATTTTTGAGGTGTTTGTGTTTAGCTGTAATTTTCCTCTTACTCATTTACTGTACCCACACATATTATATACCGTTTTTCTCGCCATTAAATGGACTTTCTAAAGATACCATTATTTCCATCATATCTTATAATTTACTATAAAAAAAATTATAAAATATGAGGAAAAAATGGAAAAAAACACACTTTTTCTAACTTTGTCCCCCAAAATCTGTTACACATCTACAACCACCAAAAAACACCCATGCTAAATAGTTTCTAAATTTTGTCCTGATTTTAGAAATACCCAATGTTTACATGTTCTTTGCTTTTTTTATAAACTATAGGGCCATAAAAACAAGTAGCACTTTGCTATTTCCAAACCATTTCTTTTCAAAATTAGCGCTAGTTACATTAGAACACTAATATCTTTCAGGAATCTCTGAATAGCCATTGACATGTATATATATTTTTTTTAGTAGACAACCCAAAGTATTGATCTAGGCCCATTTTGGTATATTTCATGCCACCATTTCACCGCCAAATGCAATCAAATACAAAAAATCGTTCACTTTTCACAAATTTTTTCACAAACTTTTGGTTTCTAACTTAAATTATTTAAAAACAGCTTGTGCAATTATGGCATAAATGATTGTAAATTCTTCTCTGGGATCCCCTTTGTTCAGAAATAGCAGACATATATGACTTTGGCGTTGCTTTTTGGTAATTAGAAGGCCGCTAAATGCCACTGCGCACCACACGTGTATTATGCCCAGCAGTGAAGGGGTTAATTAGGGAGCATGTAGGGAGCTTTTTGGGGTAGTTTTAGCTTTAGTGTAGTGTAGAAGACAACCCCAAGTATTGATCTAGGCCAATTTTGGTATATTTCATGCCACCATTTCACCGCCAAATGCGATCAAATTAAAAAAACGTTAATTTTTTCTCAATTTTAGGTTTCTCACTGAAATTATTTACAAACAGCTTGTGCAATTATGGCACAAATGGTTGTAAATGCTTCTCTGGGATCCCCTTTGTTCAGAAATAGCAGACATATATGGCTTTGGCATTGCTTTTTGGTAATTAGAAGGCCTCTAAATGCTGATGCGCATCACACGTGTATTATGGCTAGCAGTGAAGGGGTTAATTATGTAGTTTGTAGGGAGCTTGCAGGGTTAATTTTAGCTTTAGTGTAGAGCTCAGCCTCCCACCTGAAACATCAGACCCCCTGATCCCTCCCAAACAGCTCTCTTCCCTCCCCCACCCCACAATTGTCCCCGCCATCTTAAGTACTGGCAGAAACTCTGCCAGTACTAAAATAAAAGGTATTTGGGCCTTTTTTTAAAAAAAAGAAAAAAAAAGCATATTTACATATGCTGATGTGTAGGATCCCCCCTTAGACCCCAACCTCACTGATCCCCCACCAAACA
The DNA here is from genome assembly GCF_027579735.1 of Bombina bombina. NCBI lineage: Eukaryota > Metazoa > Chordata > Amphibia > Anura > Bombinatoridae > Bombina > Bombina bombina. Next base: position 1,150,056,145 of record NC_069501.1, on the reverse strand, counting down.
GCTCTCTAACCCTTCCCCTCTGCCTTAATGGGCGCCATCTTGGGTACTGGCAGCTGTCTGCCAGTACCCAGTTTTGTAAAAAAATGTGCCTTTTGTTTTAAAAAATGCCCTTTTTTGTAGCGTAGCTTTCCCCCCCCCACCAAGACCAACCCCCAACCCCTTCCAGGTCCCTTAGATTACATTTTTAATTGGCCATTTTTTTTTTTTTTTTAAGCTTTTAACTTTTTTTTTTTCTGTAGTGTAGCGGAAACCCCCCGTGCACGCGCGCGCTCCTGTTTGCGCGCCCCCGTAGACCCCGCCCCCGATCCCGCCCCCCTCCACTTCACACAGAGCACCGATGGCCGCCCACCCGCCTCCCACGTAATCTCCCACCCACCAACGATACCGGCCATCGATGTCCGGTGCAGAGAGGGCCACAGAGTGGCTCTCTCTGCATCGGATGGCCAAGGGGGGTTATTGCAGGATGCCTCCATATCGAGGCATCACTGCAATAACCGGAAAGCAGCTGGAAGCGAGCAGGATCGCTTCCAGCTGCTTTCCAGACCAAGGACGTACGCCACGCGTCCTCGGTCATTAACTGTATTTTTTTTGAGGACGTGTGGCGTACGTCCTTGGTCGTTAAGGGGTTAATGCAAAAAAAAGGCACCACAAAAGACCTTAAATATGTTATTTTTTACATTTCTTTACAACTGTATTATTGTAGTATGCAGTATATAAGGGTGTTGGAAGTCGCAAGAGCTTAATTGAAGAGGAAGATTAACAAGCTACTTTGATCATTGACAAAGTTTCAGATCAGGAACCTGCAAAAAGAGTATACAGAATAAACTGTAATAAGAAATTTTAAATAATGAAATATGTAAAATTCCTACATACATATTTTACTATTTTACTTCACTATGATAAAGAACAAGAGTTTTATTTTATTTATTTAACCAAACTACATTCAGTTTGACATACTGGCATTTAAGCTGTGATGTGTTAAATTGAACTATAGACTTTTACTTGACAGAGGAGAGTATAACCTTATTTCTCAAGAAGCAATTTATTGGATGCCTGCTTATAGTCTGACATATTCAAAATTTATGTTTTGGAAATTACTTAAGCTGAGGCACTAAAGTACTCTTGGCTAAGATTTAATTTTTCATATGGCTTATGAAACAAGAAATTTCAGTTATGAAATTGTATTACTTGGTGGTAATAATTTCTTGAAGATAACAACATAGACATAAGCGTATAATTTATAGTTTATACTGTATATGAGAATCAGTAACACACAAAACAAAAATATTTACAATAAGGTAATCGCAGTAGACAAAAAGTTTGGAGAAATACAATTTAGTCAGTATGTTCATATATGGAGACTCACATAAGTGCATAAGACATTTGTAGGCTACCTGACGCAATAGTTAGGGAGTAAGTGGATGAAGGGATATGCGCAACTGTGCATGCTTAACCCCTTAAGGACTGGGCATTTCTGACTAAGACTTCCCCAAAAGACCAGAGGATTTTTAGCATTTTTGCCATCACTACATTTAAACAGAAATAGAGCCTTGTTTTTTTTTTATTTACCTATCAAAAATATATATATATATTTTTTAGTAGACAACCCAAAGTATTGATCTAGGCTCATTTTGGTATATTTCAAGCCACCATTTCACCGCCAAATGTGATCAAATAAAAAAAAATTGTTAATTTTTTTCACAAAGTTTGGATTTCTCACTAAAATTATTTATATACCGCTTGTGCAATCATGGCACAAATGATTATAAAAGCTTCTCTGGGATCCCCTTTGTTCAGAATTAGCAGACATATATGGTTTTGCCATTGCTTTTTGGTAATTAGATGGCCGCTAATTGCAGCTGCATGCCACACTTCTATTATTCCCGGCAGTGAAGGGGTTAATCCGGTATCGTAAAAGGTTTATTTTAACTTTAGTGTAGAGATTAGCCTCCCACCTCCCACTTCCCACCCCCTGATCCCTACCTGATCTCTCTCAAACGGCTCTCTTTCCTTCCCCACCAGTCACCCCCATCTTAAGTGCTGGCAGACAGTCTGCCAATAGAAAAAAAATAAAAAATATATTTTTTTTATTACATTTTTTTTTTTTTTTTTTTATGCAGAGTAGGATCCCCCCTAACCCTCCAACCTTACTGATCCACCCTAAATAGTTCTCTTACCCTCCGCCTTCTAACTATTGCCGCCCAATTTTTTATGTTTTTTTTTAAAACAATATACTCTCCCAGTAAATGGAGAGCTAAAAGGTGTGCCCATGCAATATATAAATGTACAGTGTTGCTTATGGTAAATATAATGTAGCAATAAAAATAATAAAATAAAGTACAATCGAATATATAAAATATTAAAAGTATAATATAAAGTCACTTGGAGATCACTTATAAGTGAATGTTCAAATGTCTCTATATACTGCCACTCTTTCCTACCATAACCCTGAAGACATAGTCTACAACGGCACTGATAACTGCTGCTACTTTCAATTGCATTTATGACTTAGTTTGATGCTTTTCTTGGGCAGCATATTCAATATTTAGAGCAGCTTCCCGGAACCATATTTAAAACAAAGATTCTCAATAACCTATCTTATTAGGAGAACGTTTAGCTGCCCTAATTTCCCATATACTCCAATTCTAGAAAAACATTTTTTGTTTGCTTGTTTGTTTTGTCCTAGCTTAGTAGCATTCCTTGTCTCATATAGGAACCATATAACATCTTCAACCTGTGCTAATTTTTTTCAGCCAAAATAATTCTGTTAATGCTCAACTCTTTCTAATTTTATAGTTAATTCTTGCAAGTTAGTGGGTCCAAAATCACTTATCATATATAACAACCCATCGTTGGGATTCACCTACTAGCTAACATGACTGACCTTCCGCTGGGTATAGGGCCAGTATCCAAGTGGCAGGGGTCAAATGTACATAAAGGTATAGCTTTGATTTAATATAATATAACAGCATTTTTGTTCTAAACAACTACAGGTTTTTAATGTACTTCATTGCTCTAAAGATTAATATGCCTTCATGGGCTACCTAAAGATTATTCCTATAATTATGGTGCTTTTGACATGTTATGTTGCGGGGTATAAGTCACAAAATTAGGTTTTCATGGTGCTTTCGATACGTTATTTTGCAGGGTATCAGTCACAAATCTAGGTTTTTGTCCACATCCTATCCTAAAGTTTGTACCGAGAACCAATACCCCTATTTTATACGGTTGGCTATTTAGGCTCCCTAGACTGACGAGTCTGGGTAGAGCTGATTTATTTGTTATTTGATAATTGGTATCAAAGAGCTCCCTGCATATATGAGGTATAATAAGTTGGCAAGTGACCCTGTTGTGAAGGGGTTTTACAAGAATTCCCTTCTATAGTTAAAATGCCAGACACGCCCCCCCCCCCATTCTGAGACACCAATTATTATAATGCTAAATCCCTATATAACTTTATCTATCCCCATTTTAGAGGGAATGTAAGGATTATCTGAATTTGTCGAGGCCTTATATATTAGAGCGTGGTTGATATATTTTATATACATATGTCAACGACATACACCAATAGAACATTATATAGGGTTACAACCAGTCAGACAGGTCAGATTTAGACCGACTATAGGAAAGAACATGTTGGCAGCGAGATAAGATTGCATTTAAAATTTCTGACACCAATAGAGCTCAAAGCTCGGAACTAGCACTTGATCTATATTGATTATCCCTGATACGAGTAACAAATATTATTTTTCACTATATACCGATATTTACTTTTTTTACATATACGATCTTTGGCATTACGCAATACTCTGATGATGGGATTTGTAGATTTGGCAAGTTGACTATAGACGAGTAATTTTATGAATGAATACCCGAGGGTTGTCGTCCCACTCACGTGATCGCCGAGTTGACCAATCATACTGATCTTCTTGAGTGACGTATCTATATTATGTAGATGTCATATCACGGGATCGGAACTACAACCAATCAATTTCAACACACTGAGCCACCAAGTATTACTACACTCAAGCAAACATCCTCGAATACTCGTATGTTTGCAAAATGTATCCTTTTATTATATTTATACGAAATTGGTCTTTATTAGGAGATATTTATTTTGTATTGTGTTATATCATGGTAAATTTATGGCCATTTAGAGCCACTTTTAATGAGGGGGGGGGACTGGGAGGGGGTAGCAAATGTTATCTGTTTGATTTGATCCTATGTGTATAAAAGGCTTCACAAATGTTGTAACAATATTAGCCTGAAGAAACAGTGTATCCACTAAGAAACGCGTCGCTGTGTATGTGTTTTGATATAATAAATATTATTTTTATCATACCCATTTTATACACTTTTTTTTATTGGGGTATTGATGCGGTTTTTATAACCAGCATTACCCCTCATTATTGGATCTATTTTAATCTGCCACTTGAGAGAAAGAAGATTGTGAACTTGGTTCCTGACATGGGGCGAGAGTTAGCCAGACTACTTTTTCACAGGGAGGCCTTCTGGATATTTCTTCTTAGAACCATAAGACCACTAGGATTTAACATTAGTGGGGATATCATTAATTTCTGGAAACAGGTTTAGTCCCTGAGGTCCTCATTAATCGAGTTATGTTCACAGTCTAACACCCTTTATCACTCCTCATCCAGTCCCAATCTCCTTAAACATTACCATTAAATTCAACATTTATATTTTATGTTTAATTCTTATGAAATCCTGTAATAGGTTTTTTCACTAGCATGGTATTATGTTTGCTTTTTCAAAAGGAATTTTGGGATATATTATGAGAAGTTTCCTTGCATATTGATTAAAGTGTTGAGTGCATATATAGGTAGTGTTGAATTTTAACAATAACTCCCAATTAGTGTTAATCAGTTAGGCTTTAAAACTTTCTAAATTAATGCACAGTTGTCATGTTCACTTTTTGTTTAATATGTTAGTTTGATTGACTGCATCTCCTCATTATTAGCCTAATCACAGTGCTATTTAAGTCTCTATGAGGCACTGTGTAGGCATCTACGATTAAGGCACTTCAGCCGAAATGCGTCAGCTAAGAGGCTGACAGCACACTGCTTGTCTTGCAGTTTTTAGTTTGCTGTTATTCCTGATGGAAGATAAATAAAAGTTTTGTACCTACTGCCTGGAGGCTCGCTGGTTTTCTTTATGCTCTGGCAGACTACTCTTGAATATCTGGCTTGTGAGCACAGCACTTGATAGTGCTTCACCAAATATGAGTGCAATTAATATACTCAGAATTTCCTGTGTTTTAAGAACATACTACGCTATGGGCGTCCTCTTTTAATTTTTTAAAGGGAGAGAGAGCTCACACCTGATTCCTAGCACAAGAGGAGAGTTAGCCAGATTACTTTGACATTTCTGGCCTGCCAGGATAGCACTTGATATTGCTTCATTAAATGTGAGTGAAACTTTTTCACATATATATCCCTCTGTTTAAATTTGAACATATTACGCTATGGGCACCTTCTTTTTGTTTGTTTTATGTTTTTTTTATTTTTTTATTTTTATTTCAATTTTATCTGTAGTGTAACTGCCCCTCCTCATTACCCTACCCCCTCCCAGATCGATATCCCCCCTCCCAGATCGATATCCACCTCCACTTTAGGAGCCCCCCTCTCCCTCCTCCCCCCTCCCTACTTCCCCCTCCCTGACACTCTCCGGAGATATTTTCTGTAGTTTAGCGGTCTAACCTGCTCCCCCCCTCCCGCCCCCCTGCAGTGATGGACCGCCCACCCACCTCCCTCCTAAACCTTCTACTCCACCAACAATCGGCAACAGCGCTGCCTGATGTAGAGAGGGCCTCAGAGTGGCCCTCTCTGCAGCGGTAACTCTGCAACTCTATTTCTGCAGTGCATGCAAAAATAGCACGATCTCGCTACTAGACATGTGCGATTCGTTTCGGATCGATTCGGAAATTCGGAAAATTCGGAGATTCGGCTCGATTCGAATTTCCGAATTAAAATACTGCCGAATCTACCGAATAAATCCGAATCGAATCGAATACATCCGAATCGATTTGAATACATCCGAATCGATTCGGATGTATTCGGTAGATTCGGATGGCCGTGTATTACACTAGTATTGTACAGTATATTAGGTTTTATCACTCTGCTATGGGTTAAACCTAATATACAGTACATAATACTAGTGTAATACCCAGCACATCCCACCTAACACTTACAAAAATTCCAAATTTCCGAATCGTTTCGAACCGAATCGAATCGAACCGAACCAAATTTTTTCTGAATCCGAAAGAATCCGAATGAATCTGAAACGAATTCATTCGAATTTTTCCGAATTTGAATAGATCCGAACCGAAATTCGAATCGATCCGAATCGATCCGAACTGAAACAAATTTTTCGAAGCTGCACAAGTCTACTCGCTACTTTTAGCCAGATCGCGGCAGAGAGAAGCCCAGAACTGCAGCGTCGTACAGGGTCCTTAAGGGCTTAATGACCAGCGTCGCACAGGGTACGGTGCTGGTTGTTAAGGGGTTAAAGGGACATGAAACCCAATTTTTTATTTCATGATTTAGAAAGAGCATGCAATTTAAAACAACTTTCCAATTTACTTCTATTATTTAATTTGCTTCATTCTCTTTATATACTTTGTTGAAAGGCATATCTAAATAGGCTCAGTAGCTGCTGATTGGTGGATGTGCATAGATGCATTGTGTGATTGGTTCACCCATGTGCATTGCTATTTTTCAAAAAAGGATATCTAAAGAATGAAACCAATTAGATAAAGGTAAATTGAAATGTTAAAATTGTATTCTCTATCTGAATCATGAAAAAAAAAATTGGGTTTCCTGTCCTTTTAAAATGGGAATAAAATAAATGAAAATGATTAGAAGGATGAAAGAGATGATAAAGAATTCTGGTTAGGATAGCAAACTATGGAGACATAGAATAGGGTCAAGCATAAAGCATTAAGCTTGTAAAGCCAGAGAATGTCAAATGTACAGACACCTTGTTCTTTATCATGACGGTGAAGCAGATGACAGTAATGTCTGACTTGAGAAAATGTTGGACAAAATCAAAAGCCGTAGATTGTGAGCATGTATGCTGCCTAATGGTGTAATGTTTGTTAAAATAATTGTTTAAGTCATTGAGGCCCATTTATCAAGCTCCGTATTGAGCTTGTAGGCCTGTGTTTCTGCTCCATAACCCTGTCTGCCTGCTCTGAGCAAGCGGACAGGATTCGCCACAATTCAACCCGATCGAGTACGATCGGGTTGATTGACACCTCCCTGCTGGCGGCCGATTGGCGGCAAGTCTGCAGGGGGCAGCGTTGCACCAGCAGCTCTTATGAGCTGCTGGTGCAATGCTGAATACGGAGAGCGTATTGCTCTCTGCATTTAGCGAGGGAAAGGTCAGTGTGCAAAAGAATGTGGGTGGAGGGGTCATGTCTAACTTGGGAAATAAGTTGACATAAGGAGAGTGTAGAACCCATGCAGACAGTTTTATTTGGACATTTAAAAAAACAAATCAAAGGATGCGCCACATTGTATACATCATCCCAAGGCTGAAAGTCAGAAAAGTATAACAAACAAACTGTTTTTATTATTCATAAATACATATTTATATATATATATATATATATATATATATATATATATGTTTTTTTTTTTGCATAATATATCTATACCTATATATATATATAGATTATTTATATATAAGTATCAGGGCCGCCACTAGAAATTTTGGGGCCCCTGACTCAACCATTGATCAGGGCCCCCCCCCCCCTCCTTTGACATGTGCAATTTTTGACAAAGTGACTAAAATGTATATGCACTTTATTCTTAAGTGTCTATTTAAACTTGGAAATGTTGTAAAGGTAGTAACATACAAAAACACTGACACACTCATACACTGAAACACACAAACACACTCACACATAAGGATTCACATATAGACACTCTAGCAGACACGCAAAGAAACACACTCAGACACAGAAACCCAAACAGACACTTAGCACTTGTTTACATTGACCTGACAAGTAATGAGGTAAACTACAGTTTTGTAAAAAAAGGAGATTTAGAAAACAAAATATGGAGTTCTGATTATCTTTTTGTAAAGGAAGATGACAACTAAATTATGACAACAGCATGCAGTGGCTGAAAGGAAGGGCCCGGAACTGCCTAAACAATAATTTAAAGGTTAAATGGTGGAGTGGTTACTTCCGGAAAGGTCTTGTTAGTCTCAAAGTCTGTAGAAAGATGTGAATAATTAGTAGTAAGGTTAAAATGTTCTAAAAAGGAACAGACAATGGACACACACACACAAACTCAAACTTGCACATACACCAAAGGAAACACCGACAGTGACACCCACAGAAAACACACAAAGACATACACACACACACACAGAGACAACCACATGAAAAACACAGAAAGACATACATACACACACCCTCACTGAGACATCCACAGAAAACACACAAAGACATACACACGCCCTCACAGAGACACCCACAGAAAACACAGACATACATACATACATACATACACACAAACACAGAAACACCCATAGAAAAAGCTCAAAGACATATGCACACACCCTCACAGACATCCACAGAAAATGCACAAAGACATACACACGGTAACACCCACCCTCACAGAGAGACCCACAGATAAAAAAATACATACACATAGAGACACAAACCAAAGCACAAAGACATAAACACATACACCCACAGAAACACTCACAGGAGGAAACATTTATGCACCTTGCATCCCCTAAATCAACAGTGTGTGACATGCATGATAAAAAAATGCAGAAATTAAGAGATCACTTTTTAAAGAATCATATTTGTAAATGTGCAAACAAAAATAATTCTGTGAATTCAAAATTGTACATTAATGAGCTGGGTAGATGGTTAGATGAAGAAAAGTACCTTTAAAAGGTTGACATATGTTTGTTTGTTTTTTTCCCATTTCCCCCAACCAAGAGCACCACTTCAAATATAGTGTACACATTTTCCCATCTGTCAGCTGTACTTATGGATTTTGAAAATGCTGTACTCTATATGGTCTTGGTGGGACCATAAGCTGTGGTACTCATACCATTAGATCTGGTTAAATGCAGGATTTAGGCTTGTTGGTATGTATTTCAAAACTAAGTCAATTGTAGTGTAAACTGAACAGTTTTAAGTTAACCTGTCTCATTTCAAACACTGAGCAATCTTAGTCTGAGAGTATAAAATTTTATGCAGATGTAAAAATCTTAGATAAAATGCCTCCTTGCACCTGGAAAGTCCTTGCATAAAGGGGCAGTAAACTGGAATGTAAAATATATATATATATATATATTTTTTTTAGTTCTTGCCTCATGGGGCCCCCCTAGCTCATTGGGCCCCTGACAGGAGTCACCCCTGTCACCTCCTGATGGCGGCCATGATAAGTATAGATATATATACAGGTATATATAGGAATATCTATTAGTAAATACTTATTCTTGTTGTGCAGAACATTGGAATGTGAAATATTTACAGTAAATACACAGTATAACACCTTATTAAATATGAATATTGCATAAATATGCTTTTACATGTTTTCTTAACGGCAAAGGGCTCCAATATGTCTATATATGCGTACATATGTATTTATGTGTTTATATGTATATATATATATTTTATATATATATATACATATATATATATATATATATATATATATATATATATATATATATATATAGGTCTGTAAATACATATATACACATATAAATGCATAAATACACGTGTACACACATATAAACACACACACATATATATATATATATACCCACATAATAACAAGAGGTTTCAGGTGTTAGAAAAAAAAAAGGCAGGCAAGGGACAACAATGAGATGCATACATATACTGTACATGTCTAAATATGTCTATATATATATTTATAACTGTACTTTTATATGTATTTTTTATGTATTTTGTGACACTTTTTTGTTTTGCAAAGCAGTTAACCAGAGTTCTGAGGACACGCTGTCCCGAGGCGCGTTAACTTTTGTTGCGTTTAATTGATTGCATTTATTTTCAACTTGCAATACAAACGCTACAACCGACGTGTGCAAATATGCACAATAAACGCCTTTTGCTTGTGCGTAGCCGTAACTGTTAGCAAGGTGAGGGGAGCTGTATATATTGCAATATATATATATATGTGTGACCTTTAAGCGTGATTCGCGCAATAGTTTTGTGATTTTTCTCACAATTAATATTGAACCCTTAAACAATGGTGAAAAAAAGGGGAGGTGTGACTACAAGAGGTTAAATAACAAAATATTTAATTGTTGCTCTAAAAATAATACATGGATATACTCTGAGTAAATGACAAGTAGTTGGTAAAGAGCTCTATTACCTTGATTAATATAGAATTAAAAATGAAAATACAATAAGAAATATAAAAACAACAACAAGTTTAAGTTTAAAATGGCAATATAGTTTACATAACAATTGGATAATATCAACCGTGGATAGTGTCTATCGATCGCAGATTGTAATGTTCATCTTATGATCTGCGTTTAGTAGAAGTGAAATTTCAGATTATTACTCACAGTTTATATGATCTAGTTCCAAGGTGTCTGATTGGTTGGAACAGACAAGCCTTTATGTAGAGGATTTTGGATTCCGCTGTGCTTTGTTCTAAAGCTTTTGTAACTTTTAAAGACCTGTAGATTATATTTGTATTTGTAGAATACAGGTTTAATCGTGTAGAAGTTTTATCCGCGGGATAGATAAAAGAAAGTGTGAATCTTCTAACAGCTTCTATCGGCTTACGAAAGTTCCAAGGTGTCTGATGCTGTTTTAACGGGTTGCTGGAACTGTAAACTTCTGGTTTTTTGGATCCAAAAATAAGGATAAAAGACACTTGTTGGTAAAGTTGCTGAAACTATAAACCTTAACTCGGTTTGCAGGAGTTTCAGTTGTTGATATAACTTGGTTCCGTTAGGTTATAGAAACTGTATACCTGATAATGGTTTGCTGGAGTTTCTGGTTACCTAATTGAGTGTAGTATTCTCCGTATAGTTGTAATAGCCATTTTAGTCAAATGTCTTTGTGGGCATCTGTTGTTGCTGAAACTATATTCCATCTCAGGGTTTGCTGGAGTTTCAGTTGTTGGTGAGTGATCTATATTGAAACTGTTTACCTTATAACGTTTTGCAGGGGTTTCAGATCACCAGATAGTGTGGAAGAAATTTTCTTAGAATTGCTGAAACTGTTTACCTTTTTCAAGGTTTGCAGGAGTTTCAGGTATGACAAATGTCCGTTTGAATCTTGTGGTACACGGTGTATTTCAGTCACCGGTAGCAGGTTATTCTGCTTGTTGTGTCCTGGGTGGTCTCGGTTGGATTCTCAGGTTGTTGGGGTGCACACAAGGAGCAAATCTACGCGTTTCGGCCTAAGCCTTTATCAAGATGCCCAAGGTGTGCTGATCTTGTGTTTATATGGGTGTGAGTATAATTTCATTGGGGCAATTTGAAATCCGGATTAGCCTATCAGCACAATAGTTTAGATCTAGATTGGATTCTATCGGTTTAGATAGAATCCAATCTAAGAATCCAACCGAGACCACCCAGGACACAACAAGCAGAATAACCTGCTACCGGTGACTGAAATACACCGTGTACCACAAGATTCAAACGGACATTTGTCATACCTGAAACTCCTGCAAACCTTGAAAAAGGTAAACAGTTTCAGCAATTCTAAGAAAATTTCTTCCACACTATCTGGTGATCTGAAACCCCTGCAAAACGTTATAAGGTAAACAGTTTCAATATAGATCACTCACCAACAACTGAAACTCCAGCAAACCCTGAGAGGGTATATAGTTTCAGCAACAACAGATGCCCACAAAGACATTTGACTAAAATGGCTATTACAACTATACGGAGAATACTACACTCAATTAGGTAACCAGAAACTCCAGCAAACCAGTATCAGGTATACAGTTTCTATAACCTAACGGAACCAAGTTATATCAACAACTGAAACTCCTGCAAACCGAGTTAAGGTATATAGTTTCAGCAACTTTACCAACAAGTGTCTTTTATCCTTATTTTTGGATCCAAAAAAACAGAAGTTTACAGTTCCAGCAACCCGTTAAAACAGCATCAGACACCTTGGAACTTTCATAAGCCGATAGAAGCTGTTAGAAGATTCACACTTTCTTTTATCTATCCCGCGGATAAAACTTCTACACGATTAAACCTGTATTCTACAAATACAAATATTATCTACAGGTCTTTAAAAGTTACAAAAGCTTTAGAACAAAGCACAGCGGAATCCAAAATCCTCTACATAAAGGCTTGTCTGTTCCAACCAATCAGACACCTTGGAACTAGATCATATAAACTGTGAGTAATAATCTGAAATTTCACTTCTACTAAACGCAGATCATAAGATGAACATTACAATCTGCGATCAATAGACACTATCCACGGTTGATATTATCCAATTGTTATGTAAACTATATTGCCATTTTAAACTTAAACTTGTTGTTGTTTTTATATTTCTTATTGTATTTTCATTTTTAATTCTATATTAATCAAGGTAATAGAGCTCTTTACCAACTACTTGTCATTTACTCAGAGTATATCCATGTATTATTTTTAGTGCAACAATTAAATATTTTGTTATTTAACCTCTTGTAGTCACACCTCCCCTTTTTTCACCATTGTTTAAGGGTTCAATATTAATTGTGAGAAAAATCACAAAACTATTGCGAGAATAACGCTTAAAGGTCACACACATATATATATATATATATATATATATATATATATATATATATATTGCAATATATACAGCTCCCCTCACCTGTTATTAACCCTACCGATCCCTCACAGTTGTTTGAAGGAACAACTGTTTTTTAGGGTTGAGCTGTCTTAAATTATATAGGTGCACTCACTCTAAATTGCTTTTCACTACGTAACTGTTAGCAAGCCACAAGTTATCTGGCCCTTAAGTGTACTGTAAAAAATTTTTTTCTTTAATGTGTTCACAATGACTTGTTATACCAGTTGAAGGTGAAATTGCAATTTTAAGTATAATTTTGTATATGAACTAGCTGTTAATGCTAGTTGAAACCACAACCCAATAAAATGGGTTGAGCTAGCAGGTAAAACAGACCTCATTATCTTTTCTCTCTAATTATTTACACACGTCCTCCTTATCTTCTTTTTTACCGTTTACTCAAGGCCTGTACTTAGCTGTCGATTATCTAAAGGTCTCAGGGCTGGTGAGATTTTATGAGAATGCTTGCAAGTCCTATTTCTCTGGTGGAATTATATAAAGCCACTTTTTTTTTTTTTTTTCAAAACAAGCTTTATTGAAGATAATATGATTACATAACAGAGTTAGAATACCGTACAGTTTCGTACATTTAGAAAAAGTGCGTAATCCAGAAGGGTATGGGTAAAGTTCCAAGAAATGTAAGGTAAAGTCCATTTTAGACATAAGGCACGAGGGGGCCCCCACCAGGTGTCGGCAGTGACCTGCCCCATGCCGTAAGGCATTATATGCTGATTGTCCTTAGGTATATCTGCCCGGAACTCTGTAAATTGCAGCTTGATTTTTCAACTAAACATTTTTTTGTTTTTCAATATACAAACATAAAGACCATATATAAAGCCACTTTTTACCCTGAAAACAGGGTGTCTCGCTAAGGGGCGTATACTGCATTTTCGTATAGGAAGGAGATGCATACATTAAAAAAGTGTATAATTAAATTTGTCATTTATTTAACCATTCCCACAAAAATATACACAAAAAAATTGTATTGTTATGGTGCATCAAAACTCTTAACAATATTGTTCACTAAAATTCGTATTTTATCAAAAACTTTAAATTTGTATGTAAATTACACAGGAATAAAGCGTAAATCGTATTTTATTACACTCGTTATGCAAAAAATACATAGAAATTTGTACACATAAGTATAAAATATAAAGTGTAGTTTTCTCATAAAATGGGCTGGACATTGCCCTTTTATGGACGTGTATGAAATGTCCTCTTAAATCCCAATTCTCTACACATTTCCGTCCTACAAATCTCACAGTTTTTTTCTCACAAGTGAAAAGGTGGCAAGGTTGTGACAAATACTCAAAATACTTAATACACTAATAGAAAAACACATGCATACGAAAATATAGACGATATATAGTTAGAGCGACATTTCCCTTTTCAGTGAGCTCGATTATTTCAATAGGCGACATCTTGCCACTCGCAGGGACTGCACCTTTTTAAGAAAATACCACGAGTAGCCCCTGCGAGGGTCAGCATGAAAAACCAAGTCTGACCTAGTGAGGTTTAGATAATCAGCCCCTTAGAGAGAACAATGGAAAATTAACATTTCAGTACCTCTGTGTCACAGACACCACCTAGGAACATTATTTATATAAAACTTATTGTTTACATGTTTTTTAACCAGAACTTAATTTAAAAAATATTCAGAATGGGTGGGGAAACAATAGACAAAGAGAGCTATTTGAAATAAGGTAATAATAAAGGTGAAAGAACTATTTGTTAGCACTTTAATACACTCAAGTAGGTAAAATGGATAACTGCAAACACATTAAAAGAGATAAAATATTAGTGTTCTCTGTCCCTTTAATGGATTTTGGTGTGGAAAAACATTTAGATATTTTTTGGATATCTTATAGAACTTTGACTCTCATAGGTGTACCACCTATTATTTCTTATTTGGAAGGCAGTCTTTTTATGTTTAGTTGGACATATTTGGCACTCGTGTGTCTGGTCTATGGTTTTACTTTGGATTGTGGTCTGTATAAGGGCATAGAGGGCTCATTTGTACATGTATCTGGCATGCAGAGATAAATACAGACACAGTCTTAATAGGTGTCTGTCTGACTGCACACTATCCCCAATTGTATATGAGAAAAGGAGGTTTTATTTTTATTTTGTAAGCTCACCTGTCCTTTAGAAAGGCAACCCCCTAAGCGTATCCTACTCTGATAAAATTAAATATGTGAAGCATTTAAATTCAGCTACTGTATGTTGCATGTATTCCTCAGTTGTGTTTGCAAGTCCACCTAATTAATAGCTATACATATTGCAAAGAAATAAAGTATACACACAAACACAATCTTAAAGGGAAATTCCAGCCAAAATTGGAAACCACATGGGTGCATTTCGGTATTGAACAGAAGCAATTTTGTAATATACATGCATTAGCAAAAATGCTTCTAATAAAAACTATAGCTGTTTCAAAAGTGTATCTAAGTAGGCACCGTGCACCAGCATTTTAAACACAACACTTGTTCGGAGAGCCTATGGTGCTTGTACCATCTGGTAATGACTCAATTTGTTAATTGCTGACATCATCAAGGCCCACTGATGATCTGAGCAACTGCTTCATTATTTAAAATGTGGGTGCAGTGAAAATATTTAGCTATGCTTCACATGCACGTGCAGAGAAAAGTGTTAACACTAAAACAGTGATAACTCTTACTAGAAGCATTTTTGCCAATACATGTATAATGCAAATATGTTTCTATTCAAAGATGTAATACATCTATGGGCATTTATATTTTGACTGGAATGTCCCTTTAATGGTTGACTTCTAGGACAAAATGAAGCAATGTTTCAGAAACAAAAATAAATCAATATCCTCCACAGCTGTTCTCATTAGAAACATTATATATAGGCATGTGCACAGGATAACGGATTTTAAATGTTACCCATAAAAGTAGCTCAGCTTTGGGATTTGCGTTGACATGGACAGGTAAGATTACTTTATTTGGCCAAATCACTAATACAAATATTAAAACTCCCTTTTTAAATAAATTTTTAGGGACACTTTAAAGGTAGCTGTTTTTTCTTGCATTTCATGACCAACTTGTTATTCTCAATGCCAAAATATCCAAAGTCACATTTAGAATCCCAATTTCCTCTATAACCTCTTTGAAAGTGACCAATATCTTAACACAAGTGGGGCTATTACCAGACACCATAATCAATAAAATCAGCAGAGAAATCTACAGGACCTTGAAGGTCCCTTTTAGTAAAGCACTCTGTGCTAGATACAGGGGTGAATGAATTCCACCCATATTTACATCATGGATTTTAATTCCTAACTAACGAGGATTAAGATTAGGACATTAGGTTTGTACTCTCCCCTCTCATAAATGAATTACAACATGATATAGTGTAAGTGGATATTGTGTGCTTGGCATTTATGCTGGTGTCTATACGACTGAAATTGAATTATCCCTGGAGCTTTATGCCTATATGGGATAGGCAAGGTGTCCGTACACGGACACTGGTGTCTGTAACTAGCCCTTGCAGTGTCTGCCACAACATTAGTATATCTTTTCTTTCTGATTAAATAATAGGAATACAAAAAAATATGTAGTGTGAATAAAGTTAATGGCTTGTCAAGAGACTGCTAGCGATATCGGGTGATAAGTTATGGAATAAATAAACCCTGAGTGAAATACTGGATGTGTATCTACATCAGTATAATAACATCCAGCGCTATATAATGACACAGTAGTGACACTAGCACATGGGTATAGCCAGACAAGGGCTGGTTATAGGGTCAGTGGTATCTGCATCAGTATAATAACATCCAGCACTATATAATGACACAGTAGTGACACTGGCACATGGGTATAGCCAGAGGAGGGCTGGTTATAGGGTCAGTGGTATCTGCATCAGTATAATACAACCCAGCACTATATAATGACACAGTAGTGACACTGGCTCATGGGTATAGCCAGAGGAGGGCTGGTTATAGGATCCGTGGTATCTGCATCAGTATAATAACACCCAGCGCTATATAAAGACACAGTAGTGACACTGGCTCATGGGTATAGCCAGAAGAGGGCTGATTATAGCATCAGTGGTATCTGCATCAGTATAACACCAAGCACTATATAATGACACAGCAGTGACACTGGCTCATGGGTATAGCCAGAGGATGGCTGGTTATAGGATCAGTGGTATCTGCATCAGTATAAGAACACCAAGCACTATATAATGACACAGTAGTGACACTGGCACATGGGTATAGCCAGAGGATGGCTGGTTATAGGATCAGTGGTATCTGCATCAGTATAAGAACACCAAGCACTATATAATGACACAGTAGGGACACTGGCTCATGGGTATAACCAGAGGATGGCTGGTTATAGGATCAGTGGTATCTGCATCAGTATAATAACATCCAGCACTATATAACGACACTGTAGTGAAACTGGCTCATGGGTATAGCCAGAGGAGGGCTGGTTATAGGATCAGTGGTATCTGCATCTGTATAATAACACCAAGCACTATATAATGACACAGTAGGGACACTGGCACATGGGCATAGCCAGAGGAGGGATGGTTATAGGATCAGTGGTATCTGCATCTGTATAATAACACCCAGCGCTATATAAAGACACAGTAGTGACACTGGCTCATGGGTATAGCCAGAGGAGTGCTGGTTATAGGATCAGTGGTATCTGCATCAGTATAATAACACCCAGTGCTATATAATGACACAGTAGTGACACTGGCACATGGGTATAGCCAGAGGAGTGCTGGTTATAGGATCAGTGGTATCTGCATCAGTATAATAACACCCAGTGCTATATAATGACACAGTAGTGACACTGGCACATGGGCATAGCCAGAGGAGGGCTGGTTATAGGGTCAGTCATATCTGCATCAGTATAATAACACCCAGCGCTATATAATGACACAGTAGTGACACTGGCTCATGGGCATAGCCAGAGGAGGGCTGGTTATAGGATCAGTGGTATCTGCATCAGTATAATAACACCCAGCACTATACAAAGATACAGTAGTGACACTGGCACATGGGTATAGCCAGAGGAGTGCTGGTTATAGGATCAGCGGTATCTGCATCTGTATAATAACACCCAGCACTATAAAAAAATGTTTTTAATTTCAAATGTACCTTGGTGTCCTTCACTAAGGTCTGTACTTTAGAAAATGTCCGCCACAGCCTTTGTCTGTGCCTATCCCTATGCTATTGCTGAAGGGAGAAGCTTTATTGTTGCTATAAAGTGACAAGGGGTTAATATAGATGCCCATAGGAAACCAGCAGTTATTTTGAACTGCAAATGTATTATATTACTGATATTGGGTTGAGGATGCAGTCAGTTAAATTCCTGGTGTTTTATACTACTGTTGCATATTAATGGAAGACTGATCATTCTTATTCCCTTATGTAACGAATATTTGTAGTTAAGCATTTTTTTTTTCTTAAAACATGTCTGGATTCAGTTGGTCCATATGAGTGATTATGCCCACCCCCTTTACAGAGCTTTTTAACATTTATTAAAATACTGCTGGATGGTTAATATATATATATTTTATATGACTAATAAAGAGACTCTAAAAAAAGTAATTTTTAACACTGAGTCTTTTTGCCATCTCACTTATTATACTGCTCAGTTGCTTTTTTATGTACTTTTGTAAAGAGTGTGGTTGGAGGTTTTTTTAAAAAAATAAATAAAAAATAGTCTTTATTTCTTTCCGAAGATATGGAGAGTCCACAACATCATTCAATTACTAGTGGGAATATCACTCCTGGCCAGCAGGAGGAGGCAAAGAGAACCACAGCATAGCTGTTAAAGGGACATTAAACTCAAAACATTTATTTCATTAAACAGATAGAGAATACAATTTTAAAAAAGTTTCCAATTTACTTTGATTAGAAAATTTGCTTCATTCTCATGTTATTCTTTGTTGAAGAGATACCTAGGTAGGTAGCGTGAACTTGCCTGAAGCACTACATGACAGGAAATAGTGCTGCCATCTAGTGCTCCTGCTAATGTATAACATTATTGCAAAATTGCTGCCACATTAAGCTGCAGACACATGCACACGCCTGAGCTTACATCCCTGCTTTTCAACAAAGGATAAAAAAAAATGAAGAAAATTTGCTAACAGAAGTTAATTGAAAAGTTGTTTAAAATTGTATGTTCTATCTGAATCATGAAAGAAATGCTTTGCATTTGATGTCTCTTTAAGTGTCACTCCCCTACCCAAAATCCTCAGTCATTCTCTTTGCCTCTGTGAAGTCTGGTGTTTGAAGAAATGAATTCCTTTTTCGGGTACATTTCCCTGCAAGCAAGGATTTGGGTTTAGCTGAGTCCACATCAATCTCTTCAGTAGAGTAGTGGTGGCTTTTAAGCAGTTAGGAAGTTGTGAGATATTTTTATTCCCCGTTACACTGTTTAAGCAACAAATAATAGAATTCTTTATGTATTTTATTCGAGGCTGAGCCGACATCCAAATGCGCTTTGTATAAATGGAAAAAAATAAACTGCAAAAGCACTAATGAAGCGTTATTGTACTAACATATGTGTGAGCAATAGCAGTGTCTTGAGTTTTTTAATTTGTTCTATAAAAAAATCACAAAAATATGAAAAGGCATGTCCAGTTATAAGTAATTTTTGCATACAAAGGGCTAGTTTATGAGTGGCGCGCTAACTTTTGCCCACAAGTGATATCGAGTTCATTGGGGCTCTTTAAGTGTGTCAGACGTAGTGCGAGTTGAAAGTGAATGTAAACGCCTTTGCACAAAACACATCAACAAAACATTTAAAAGTACATTTACAATCATAATAACACTGTCTGATAAAAGTTATTAAAAAAATATTGCATATAAAGTTATAAGAGCTCAAAGATATGAGGTCTCAGGTTTTGGAAAATAGGGCTGCAAAGGGCTTTAACATATGAGTGCTGTTGTCCTGAGTATATTTAGGGGTTTACTGACCCAGACACATATAAGAAATGCAGCCCTGGTAAGATGGTCCCAGTC
The DNA here is from genome assembly GCF_027579735.1 of Bombina bombina. Taxonomy (NCBI): domain Eukaryota; kingdom Metazoa; phylum Chordata; class Amphibia; order Anura; family Bombinatoridae; genus Bombina; species Bombina bombina. The sequence goes on along the minus strand of NC_069501.1, from coordinate 1,150,036,322 downwards.
AATAAGGCTATGATCCATGGGAGCACACTTTTAGACTTGGCTGATATGTTATTTTGTAACAACATAACAGAAATATATTGTAATTACATAGTGTTAGATTACAAGTGGAGTGGTAATTACCACTCCCACTTGAACGTTAACATTGCAAAAATTGTACTTTTTGTGTGCATTGGGTAGTGCTGGTATTACAAGTTAAAAGTAAAAATGGTGTGATCTTGTGAAACCCGACACATTCAATCTTCAGTGTGCTGTGGTGACAGTTTGAAGAAGGATCAGGTGGAAAATCAGAAGAGGACTGCCCAAGTGTACCAAGGGGTGCCGCCAGGGGACCGCTGACAGAGGACCGCCTCCACCATGGAACAACCGCTGCCACCAAATGGAGACAAATTTAAGTTGGTGAATATAAACTTTGGGGTTTAGCCTTAGGTTTTTTTTGCGGGGGGGGGGGGGGTTGCAAATGAGCTATAATCACTTGAACTTGGGCACTGCCCGACAAATGCCAATTTTGAGATTAGGTTTTTTTTATGTGTGGGGTTATTTTAGTTTTAGTATAAGGGTTTTTAGGAGAGCTTTTTTTAGGGCACTTTAGGTTTAGGATAGGGATTTTACAGGTTGTGTTTTTTATTTTGTTTGTAACTTAGGGGGTCTTAGGTTAAGGGTCTTGGGGGGTTAGCTGTTAGGGGGTTAAGAGAGTAGGGTTTATGGTGGTTTAGGGGTTAAGTAGTGTAGGGAGTTATTGTGGTGGGGGTTATTGCAGTTTAGTGAACCAGGGCACTGCCCGACAACTGACATTTTTAGGTTGATTTTTAGATTAGTTTTTTTTTTTTTTAAAGATAGGTTTTAATTTGTGGGTTATTTTAGTTTTAGTATGTTTTTTATGGGGTCTTTTTAGTGTACTTTAGTTTTAGTATAGGACTTTTACCAGTAGTTTTTTTTTTTAATTTTTGGTAATTGTTTACTGGTTGTGTTTTTTCTTCAGTTAGGGGTCTATGAAGGTTACCTGTTAGGGGGTTAAGAGAGTAGGTGTTTATTGCTGTGGCGTTAATTGTGGTTTAGGGGTTAAGTAGTGTAGTGGGTAATTGGGGTGGGGTAATTGCAGTTTAGGGGTTAATAGAGTAGGGTTGTTGTGATATAGGGGTTAATAGTGTAGTAGGGTATTTTGTGATGGGATGTGGTGGTTTATGAGTTAATAATGTAGGGGTGAATAATGTTTTTTTTTTGTTTAGTTTAACTTTTTTGAGGCGAAAACCCTTTACGTGATTGTCAAGATTGTGTAAAGAGTTTTAGTGTAAAATGCGTTTGAGTGATTGGATTTACTTTCAACTTGTAATAAGAGCGTAAGTTAACATGATCACGATATTGCAATATCGTGCTCTCGTTAACATTACTGCTTCAGTTGTAATCGTCAAGATTGTGTAAAGAGTTTTAGAGGCCTATTTATTATTGTGCGAGCGGACATGATCTGATATTGCGGATCATGTCCGCCGCACATCGATAAATGCTGACAGCATACACTGTCGGCGTTTATCATTGCACCAGCACTTCTTGTGAACTACCGGGGCAAAGCCGCCCCCTGCAGATTTGAGGCCAATCGACCGCCAGCAGGGGGTGTCAATCAACCCGATCATATTGGATCTGGTTGATTTTCAGCAATGTCGGTCCGCCGCCTCAGAGCATGCAGACAGGTTAGACCGCTGCTTCATAACTTGTGTTTCTGGCGAGCCTAAAAACACAAGGCTTCAAGCTCCATACTGAGCTTGATAAATATGCCCCTTAGTGTAAAATGCGTCTGAGCCATTGCATTCACTTTCAACTTGTAATATGAGCGAAAGTTAACGCGATCGTGATATTGCAATATCGTGCTCTCGTTAACATTACTGCTTCACTTGTAATCTAGGTCAAAGTGTTTACTGTCTCTTTGTAACTAGCAAAGAAAATCTAGCATTATTAATGTATGCACAATTATTTTTAAATAGCACTGCAGCTGTTAAGAATGGTAAGTTAATATTGACATTTTAAAGGAGATCTAAGGCCAAAACTGAACAATTTTGCAAGCTTATAAAAGGAGACAGAGGGATATTCATCTCTGTTATCAGTAGCAACAGCCAGTTTTACCAATACCAATTTCAAAAATGTGAACAATTAAATCCTATCCTATTTCAGCACTCTACACATAGATGCATATTCCTGTTAAGATTTCTCCTTCCGCAAGATATTGCTTGCATGAGAAGGGTAAAGGTTCTGATACAAATCATATCTTTGCAGAAAACTGGCATCTTTTGCCAAATTATTTAAATGTAGTAAATCTTGGCCCTTTGGATTATCTAAGGTTGTAGAGATGTTCTTAAAGCAGACTCTGCACTAGTTCATATCATTACTCCATGTCATGTTTATACTGACCCCTTGTTTGTGGTTTCCAAAGTATCCAGGTACACAGGGGAGATCCAGAAGTGTAGGCAGAGACACTGTTCCAAATGTTGACAACCAACCAGGCAAGATCCTAAGGGGTCAGCAGAATCATAATCCAGAAATCACATCAGAAGGGGAGGGGGGACAAGGCCGGGATCATCAAAGAAGAATAACCAAGCACCAAATGCAGATTTCAGGTACATTTTATAGCTTTTTGCACCTCTCCTAGTGCATACTTAGCTTCCCTGTTGCTGGAACCAGTGTCATTTTCAAAGCACAAATGTTCCTGATCAAAGCAATAACCTGAGACCCTCTTAGGACAGGCTGAGAATGAATGGACAGAAGTAAAGTAGTGATTCCGGGTTTGACAGAGATTCAAGAGGTCTCCTGACTCACCTGTGTAACTGCTGCTGCTGATTCGATCTGTGGCCATTTATGCTTGTGGCAATAAGCACTATGCGGGTCCTGAGCAGTACTTCTACTCTGTGTTTAACCCCTTTGCACGGGTTAAACACACAGCGATGCAGGGTTGATAGTCTTGTCATATGACAGCCATCAGCCAATCATAAAATGCATATTCGTATACCCTGTGAATTTTGCACATGTTCAGTAGATGCTGGTGCCTCAGCAAGTGTTCATATAAAAATATTGTGCACATTGATACTGGAAGTGATTTGGAAAGTTGTTTAAAACTGTGTGCTCTATCTGAATCATGATAGTTTAATTTTGACTTGACTGTACCTTTAAGATTTGTAATTCTGAGTATTTTTGGAAAACATACAAATTAGTTTCATTCTATCCCCCATTTTAGTGGGGTTTTACAATATTTTGCACTGAAAGTCATTGAGATCCTAATCTTATATAAAGGAAGTCCTTCTAGGAGCAGTTCAGCTCATAACAATGCAGATAACAAGGTAGAGGCTGATTAGTAAAAGTGCACTTTGCAGCAACCAATCAAGTTCAAGACAACATTCATTTGCACACACGTACTTATATGGTCCATATTTTTATATTTTTACATTAAAATTGCTTTATATTTCAATATCTTTATTTCACATTTGTGTTTTTTCATCTTTTTAAATATTAAAAAAAAAGAAAAATTAGATTAACAAATTAAAATAACACAGATGTTCAATCTGCATCTTAAATAGTTTGCCAATAAAATCAGTCATAATAAATTATAGTTATATGTTCAGGCTACATGTTATAAAGTTTCTATTTTTTTCTTTAATACGTTTGTTACAATGCAACACTAGATTATACACATATTATCTCTGGTAATTATATGGTAATTATATTGCAGAATGTAGCAATACTTTATTTATATATCACTGTTTTCTTGATAAAGGGTTAATACACAAAACATAAATTAGAATAAACATTATTTATGAAATGTCTGGATAATGCATCATGTTATTTAATATATTTAAATAAATGGAAAACAGGACATGAAATAGAGAAATTGGATTGCAATGCCAATAAATGTGTAATCAATCACAAAACACAAAATAGTGTCAATAACTGGGATCATAACACATTTTCTATTAAAATAGAGTAAACTAAACAAAGCAATGGAATTCTGTGTATAATAATTCAATGTGAAAAAGTATCTCTAGAAGAATACAGTCCATCTGAATTTGCTCATATATCTCTCAGTCAGACAGTGATGTGCCTCAAAGAGAAATGTAAAATTGCTTAATTCTGCATAAAACCAAATGCGATGTCCAAACAATAATTGCTTGCTAACCTAAAAAGGAAGTATCCTTATCTCAAATACAATTGCTTAGTGTATAAATGCCACAATAATGCAGGAACAAGAGAAGGAATAAATCCTCTAAAAAGCTTTATTATAACTACATTATCATACAATAAAACTAAACAATTCTAGCAGGTTATTTACTGAGCATGCCCAAGATGGCTGCCTCACCATCCTGGAGAAAAGCACTATATAAGTTTTTATTATTATCATTATTATTATTATAGTTATTATTATTAATTACGGTATATAAGTAAATGCTAGGTTGGTTATGTATAACTAATGGATTAATTGAATGCTGAGTTTTAACAAAACAGTACGGTACAGGCGTACCTCGGAGATATTGCGGGTTTGGTTCTCATTGTTTTGTTTCCCAATGCATATAAAAGTTATATTTATACTATACTGTAGTCTATTAAGTGTGCAATAGCATGATGTCTAAAAAAAAATACACATGCCTTAATTAAAAAATACTTTATTCCTAACAAATGCAAACCATCATCTGCGCCTTCAGCGAGTCGCAATCTTTTTGCTGGTGTTGTGTGTATATACTGTAGGTGTGTATATATATGTGTAAACATATGTATTTATGTGTTTATATGTTTATATATGTTGGAAAAATGGCTCATATAGACTTCGCTAAAACAGGGTTGCCACAAACCTTCAATTTATAAAAAGAGCAATATCTGGAAAGCGTGAATAAAGCGAATTGCAATAAAACGAGGTATGCCTGTATATAGCAGTGCAGCCATTATAAAATTTGAAAACCACCTTCTGACATAATGCTAGCAGATTTCTCAAACTTTTCCCACTGTACTATTTGTGGCTTATGGGGATAGATGTCTTGGTAATATTACATCAGGGTGTTTCTGAATATAATAATCTAAACATATATGGCTTGGTTTATCTGCTAAATCATAACATACAGTATCTCAAAAAAGTGATTACACCCTTCACATTTTTGTAAATATTTTATTATATCTTTTCATGTGACAACACTGAAGAAATGACACTTTGCTTCAATGTAAAGTAGTGAGTGTACAGACTGCATAACAGTGTAAATTTGCTGTCCCCTCAAAATAACTCAACACACAGCCGTTAATGTCTAAACCATTGGCAACAAAAGTGAGTACACCCCTAAGTGGAAATGTCCAAATTGGGCCCAAAGTATCAATATTTTGTGTGGCCACCATTATTTTCCAGCACTGCCTTAATCCTCTTGGGCATGGAGTTTACCGGAGCTTCACATGTTGCCAATGGAGTCCTCTTCCACGCCTCCATGACGACATCACGGAGCAGGTGGAAGTTAGAGAAAATGCGATCCCCAACCTTCCGTTTGAGTATGCCCAACATATGCTCAATAGGGTTTAGGTCTAGAGACATGCTTGGCCAGTCCATCAAATTTACCCTCAGTTTCTTTAGCAAGGCAGTGGTCGTCTTGGAGGTGTGTTTGGGGTCGTTATCATGTTGGAATACTTCCCTGTGGTCCAGTCTCTGAAGGGAGGGGATCATGCTCTGCTTCAGTATGTCACAGTACATGTTGGCATTCATGGTTCCCTCAATGAACTGTAGCACCCCAGTGTCGAAAGCACTTATGCAGGCCCAGACCATGACACTCCCACCACCATGCTTAACTGTAGGCAAGACACACTTGTCTTTGTACTTCTCACCTGGTTGCTGCCACAAACGCTTGACACCATCTGAACCAAATAAGTTTATCTTGGTCTCATCGGACCACAGGACATGGTTCCAGTAATTCATGTCCTTAGTCTGCTTGTCTTCAGCAAACTGTTTGCGGGCTTTCTTGTGCATCATCTTTAGAAGAGGCTTCCATCTGGGACAACAGCCACGCAGACCAATTTTATGCAGTGTGCGGCGTATGGTCTGTGCACTGAATACGTCTATTTCCCAAAGACAAACCCTGGATATAATGCTGAGCACATGCACTCAACTTCTTTGGTCGACCATGGTGGGGCCTGTTCTGAGTGGAACCTGTCCTGTGAAACCCGTGTATGGTCCCCCGTACTGCAGCTCAGTTTCAGGGTCTTGTCAATCTTCTTATATCCTAGGCCATCTTTATGTAGAGCAACAATTCTTTTTTTCAGATCCTCAGAGAGTTCTTTGCCATGAGGTGCCATGTTGAACTTCCAGTGACCAGTATGAGAGAGTTTGAGAGCGATAACACCAAATTTAACACACCTGCTCCCCATTCACACTTGAGACCTTGTAACACTAATGAGTCACATGACACCGGGGAGGGAAAATGGCTAATTGGGCCCAATTTGGACATTTCTAGACTTGTGCGTGGCGGAAAATTTCATTTCGGTTAGTTTCAGATCGATTCGGATGTTTTCTAATTTTGTTTTCGGATTGATTCTAATTCGGATACATTCAAATGCATTTGTTTTGGATTCATTCAGATTCTAATAAATTTGGATGTATTCGGATGTATTCGGTTCGGATTGGATTCGGAAATTCGGAAGTTCGGTATGTGTTAGGTGGGATGTGCTGTGTATTAGACTAGTATTATGTACTGTAATATTAGGTGTAAGCCATAGCAGAGTGATATAACCTAATACCTAACCTGTACAATACTAGTGTAATTGTGATTAGTTTATGGCCATCCAAATGTAGTGAATAAATCCGAACTAATTTGGATTTATTCTTTAGTTTCGTACTACGGTAATTCGGATATTCGAATCGATCTGAAGTTTCAAATTTGACAAATTCGTCCGAATTTCAATTCGTATGAAACGAAATGCACATGTGTAGACATTTCCACTTAGGGGTGTACTCACTTTTGTTGCCAACAGTTTAGATATTAATGGCTGTGTGTTGAGTTATTTTGAGGGGACAGCAAATTTACACTGTTATACAGGCTGTACACTCACTACTGAAGAAAGTGACATTTCTTCAGTGTTGTCACATGAAAAGATATAATAAAATATTTACAAAAATGTGAGGGGTGTACTCACTTTTGTGAGATACTGTAGATCATTCATTTTATGACTAATTAAATCATTTATTTTGTGTTAAGTTTTGAAGTAAATTTTTCAATAAAAATATTTTTAATGTTTCAAACTAACAATATACAAAAAATAATAATAATAATATATATATATACACATTTAAAAGTAGCTCAGCTGACGTGGAATTTAATAGATGCTCTTACTCTTACTTGTTAAAGCCCACTTCAACTGCAGGACCACCACCAATTTTTTGGTTTGAGATTGTCTTGAGGGTCCATTTCTCCACAACATTATAATCATAAAAGATGTGCTTAATGAAGTCTACCCCTAATGATAAAGATTTCCTCCATATCTTTGCTCATTTCTTGGGTTTACTGACCCTCAATTGGTGTGGCCAAGAACATTTTAGAATATTTGAGAATGTCCATATAAGGACTTTGTTTCCCTTAAAATTAATTGATCCTCCAATGAATTGCAGAGTGTTTGCGTGGTTGCTACTGCTGTTGCTGTAGCCCATCATCATACTTCTTTACCCTATACCTCTTGGCATCAATGTTTATAAGCTGACACCATTGGAAACCACTCTTGATTTTTTTCTTTGCCCTGTGAGTCCTGTTTCTGATTAGCTATGTGATCTTTATCTTTTTGCTTTCACTAATTCTATATATCCCTACTCAATTGTGTATGCACTCAGCTAATCATATTATATATATATATATATATTTCAGTGTCAAAGAAAAGCCTCATTTCTTTCTATTCTTATAATAAAATATGGATTATCTCTTATAGTATATCATCATACTGCATTTCAAATCAGCTCATTAAATACAAAAATGCATATTTTTATATAGTCAACCTGACAAATAATAAAAGGATTACATATCAATCTGCGAATGACTCCTGAACTGATATTTTATTTGACGCAGAGATTCAGCATTTATATAATTTTAGTATAACATAATCCACTTTAAAAGTATATAGTGCATACAACATGCAAGCAATTGTGTTTATCTTTAAAGTACAGTGTGCACTGCTTAAGCTTTTTTTAAGCCTGGCAATACTCCATCAAAGAAATTCAATATATTTTTCTCTATTTATTAGTTTGGTTGTTCTAGTTGTCTTCAAATACCACCAATGCAAGAGGCAATGTTTCATTTAGCTAATCTTGTTAGTTTGCCTCTTGTCATTTTCTGTCATTATATAAATGACCTGCATACATTTTTACAGACAGCTTTGATGCATGCATATGCTGATGATAATATCTTATATGCAAGCTGCTTTTTTTCTCTCTGACCTTGGAAAATGTTCTGCAATCTGATTTCTCTGGGGTGAAAACTTCGACAATTTAGTAACTATAGTATTTGCAACATAAGCAAAAAAATTATAAAGCTATTACCAATGTGTGCCAAGTTTGCCACCATCCTAACCTTAGATATAATTCATAAAAATGAGCTAGAACAGTTCATTTCTGATATAAATTTGGCTGGTGCAGTTTTCAAAATTATTACTACAATGAACCTGCATCTTTGTGCTTTACAAATATTTTTCATTCATTCTAAAAACCTGTTAATGATGGTGCTTTGTTATTTCAATGTACAATCTAAGCAATATCAAAAGACTGCCAGTTCCCTTTTTAAGAGAATCCCTTTAACTAAGTATAATACAATAGAAGGGGCTTGAAACCCAAAATTCTGCTTTAATTATCCAATTTGCTTAATTCTCTTGATATACTTTGCTGAAGGAGCAGCAATTACACTACTGGGATGTAGCTGAACACATCTTGTGAGCCAGTGATAAAAGGCAAATATATATAGCCATCAATTGGCAGCTAGCTTCCAGTAGTGCATTGCTGCTTCTGAGCCTACCTAGGTATGCTTTTCAACAGCAGATACAAAAAGAACAAAGTAAATTAGATAACAGAAGTTTATTGGACAGTTGTTTAAAATTGTAGGCTCTAAATCATGAAACTTTAATTTTGCCTTTACTGTCCCTTTAAGCCAGACTTTGTTGCCCAGAGCTCAGTGGATTTACTATATCTAGACACACATTGTGAGGAGGTGAGGGTGTGTGTGGAACTCAAAATGCAGGAACAGATACACTGAACAACAAAAAGTATTTTGAAAGCTTTACTGAATGATAATTAAACAAACAGTTGTTAGTTTAAACTGAAGATCACAGAAGCAGTAAATTTGAACACAGGCCCAAGGCAGAAAACTATAGTCATTTTCAAGTTTCTGAATACTTTATACTAGGTTGCAGTAATAAAGTTCAGTGGATACTGATACTTTATAGAGGGTGAGACTGTCACAGGATACCAGGTAGGTACAGTAGGCGCAGCTGGTTTTAGAAAAGCTGTCACTGGTAAAATGGACACAGGGTACTCAGCAGTCACGGAATACCCAGCAGGTACCATTGGTGAGACAGTGATGGGATACCAGGTAGGTACAGTAGGCGCAGCTGGTTTTAGAAAAGCTGTCACTGGTAAAATGAACACAGGGTACTCAGCAGTCACGGAATACCCAGCAGGTACCATTGGTGAGACAGTGACGGGATACCAGGTAGGTACAACAGGCACAGCTGGTTTGAGGAAAGCTGTCACTAGTATAGCAGATACAGGATATTCAACAGGCACATGATACCCAGCAGATACTGTTGATGAAACAGTCACGGGATACCAGGTAGGTACAGCAGGCACAGCCTCAGGAACAAAGTGAGCATACGCAGGTACAAGTATGCTTGGTCTCTAAAACAAGGAGAGCATACACAGGTATCAGGTAAGTATGCTTGGCTTTCAGGAACCAGGAGAGAATATGCAGGTACAAGGTAGGTATGCTTGGTCTCTAAAACAAGCAGAGCATACACAGGTATCAGGTAAGTATGCTTGGCTTTAAGGAACCAGGAGAGCATATGCAGGTACAAAGTAGGTATGCTTGGTCTCTAAAACAAGAAGAGCATACACAGGTATCAGGTAAGTATGCTTGGCTTTCAGGAAACAGGAGAGTATATGCAGTTACAAGGTAGGTATGCTTGGTCTCTAAAACAAGGAGAGCATACACAGGTATCAGGTAAGTATGCTTGGCTTTAAGGAACCAGGAGAGCATATGCAGGTACAAAGTAGGTATGCTTGGTCTCTAAAACAAGGAGAGCATACACAGGTATCAGGTAAGTATGCTTGGCTTTAAGGAACCAGGAGAGCATATGCAGGTACAAAGTAGGTATGCTTGGTCTCTAAAACAAAGAGAGCATACACAGGTATCAGGTAAGTATGCTTGGCTTTCAGGAACCAGAAGAGCATATGCAGGTACAAAGTAGGTATGCTTGGTCTCTAAAACAAGGAGAGCATACACAGGTATCAGGTAAGTATGCTTGGCTTTCAGGAACCAAGAGAGCATATGCAGGTACAAAGTAGGTATGCTTGGTCTCTGGAACAATTAAGGTGAGTATACACAGTTATCAGGTAAGTATGCTTGGCTTTCAGGAACCAAGAGAGCATATGCAGGTACAAAGTAGGTATGCTTGGTCTCTGGAACAATTAAGGTGAGTATACACAGTTATCAGGTAAGTATGCTTGGCTTTCAGGAATCAGGAGAACTTATACATGTACAAGGTAGGTAAGCTTGGTCTCTAAAACAAGCTGAGCATACACAGGAATCAGATAAGTATGCGTTGGGTTTCAGGAACCAGGAGAGCATTTGCAAGTGCAAGGTAGGTAAACAGGCTTCAGGATCAAGGTTAGCAAAAATTACGAACCGCCTCAGCTATAAAAACAACTTATATTTTTTTTTCTTAGCATTTTTTTTCTGATATGCAGTGTTAATTTATATTAGTGGTTAATCCCTAGTGTGTTTTGCACCTAGTCTGCAGTGTGGAAGCTGCCTGTGTCAGGGGATGTCTACCCAGTTTATTTTGAGAGCGTTTCCCAGGTTAATACAAACAAAACCTAGTGGACCACTCAATAAGTTCACAGGGCAGGAGACAAAAGTGGTGCAAAGTCACAGCACACTGAGGAGGAAACAAGGAGAAAAGACCAATGGGCGGAACACAGTAAATATACATCAGTTTGTCAGTTATGAGTCATTTAACCAATGAGAAGTTAGGTAGAATAAGTGCCTGAATTCCATGCAAAACACCAGGGGGCAATAATGCCATAATTTCCTGAATTTAAATATGGTACATTATATGATATTTACCTCCCTTCTGTCACATGATATAATCTTCACTCCATAGATAGCAACAAGAAGAAACTTTTTTTTATTTTGTTAAAATCGTGTTCTGTGTATTTCATCAGACATAAGCAAACAGCTAAGCTACATACTTAGTGGTAACTATGGAATCATCAGATCCCTTAGTATATAAGAGCTACACTGAAACCTAATATATAGGAGCCAATCCTTATATATTGCAACAATATCTTCTTTAAATTTTCTGTGGTTCTAAGGTTGATTCCTATGGCATTGGCAAAATGAATCTGTTAAAAAAACAAAATCATTAAATCGGCAAAGTACGCGTTTTAAAAATTGAAATGTTTTAACCCACAAATGCATATAACCATGTATTTATAGCTATACTGAAATCTAGGCTCAGTTTGTTCACATATTTTGACCACATGGAAGTCATAGGAACTGAAGCATAAAGGAAAAGTTTCCATCCAGTGAACCCTGAAATTGGGCATTAGAGATTGCAACAAAAATGTTTAATGCATAAAGTTGTCTCCTATAAAGAAAACAGAAATAGAGACTGGCATTAAATAGATGTCATGTTGGAATTCGAGATTCATCAAATATGTTGAGGTTTGTACATTGGAATACAGAGATAAAAAATAAAAAATAAATAAAAAATAAATATATATATATATATATATATATATACAAAACATGGAAGGGAACTGCACTCTCAGACTGAACTGGGTACACAATCATGACCCTGCAACATGCTCAGCCCTGGGTGCCCAATAGCACTCTCAGGAAGCTGTGCTGTCCCCAGAGTCACAAGGCAGTTAAGTCAGACAAGTCTGGGTGCAAGGCCCATAGGGAAAATTACAAAATAAATTAATACAACACACAGAGAAAGTCCAGCACTTGCTTGCAAGCTCTCAGCTAAGATTAAAAGCAAAACTGGAAGAGTTAGTTACCGCATCTGGCCAAATGGGACAAGCTCAGGTACCACGTCAAGGTCTTTCCCAAAACCTGCATCCCTAATAGAGCTTGCAACTTGCAAGTGAGTGCTGGACTTTCTCTGTGTTTTATATATATATAAAATTGTCTGGGGTTGTTGTTTCTCTTGTTCAGAGAAGAATTGCCTGGTATTTCGGCGCTGTACTGTCATTGGGCAGGATCAGACTGATATGCTACAGGATATTTTTTCTCTTTGAAGGGGCATAGTGTACTAAAAGAACGTGCACCCTGAGTTGCAATAAAAATGAACAGGCATGGAAGTTATTCTAGCTTTTGTTCTATCTCAGGGTGCTGTTCTCTCTCTTCTGAAATATATATATATATATATATATATATATATATATATATATATATATAAATATATATATATATATAACATTTTATTTATATATATATATTTATATTTATACAGTATATATATATATATATTTGGTGCAATTAATTTTTACCTCATGCGCTAGATAATTAGAATTTATTATCTTGCTAATTGCATGATATTTATAAATTGGAATGCATAGCCCTTATCTTTGTAATTATACAGAACATTGTAAGAGTAATGTGAAGAAAGATAAAAATACTGTGAAGGGAAAACTCATTAAAAAAGGTCTAAAGAGTGTAATTCCTGTGTAAACCAGTTAATGGTAATTTTTTTTATTGTAAGCAGAGTTCTATTGCAATAGTATGGTTGGATTATGTCTCAAACATATTTTTAATATGAAATTTCATTAAGGTTTATTTTCACTTATGAACATAGCACATTTTATGGTTGAAACTGCTTAGCAGTGCTCCATTGAGAATGTCAAGAGTAGTTCTACTTAATTATGATTATTTTATGTAATGTTGTATTTAATTTTTTAGAATAGGAATCATGTGCTACTTTATCCTTTTCAGTATTGCATTACAAGCCATACAGATACCATCAAGGCTACTGCAACCTAGGCCAGTTACAATTTATGTATTCATGGAAATAGATCCAATATTAAAGGTATTTTAAGGAGGAGATATCTAAATAGAATTCATGTAACGAAAGGAAGTCCAAGGATTTTTAAAATACATTTTTACTCTGTTTTTATGATCCCGTTTTTAGAATTTCTATTATTTTAGCTACACTCTTTAAATTTATAGGGCCAGATTATGAGTGGAGCGCAAACATTTGCATGTGAGTGATAAGGGATTTGCAGCTAAGTCATGAACATGGAAAAACATATTTATGCCATATTAATTTTTAATAAATTGTTATACTGTGTATTTACTGTAAATTTTTCACATTCCAATGTTCTGTAAATAGTAGAATATGTTCTATGTATTTATAAAAATATATTCCTATATATATTTGTATATATTTATACCTATATATAATCATGTGTATATATAGGTATAAATATATATATTGTACCAAAACAAATCTTTTTTAAATAGAAATATTAATTTATGAATAAACAGAACATATTCTGCTATGTGCAGAATATTGGAATGTGAAATATTAATATTTCATGTCAGGTTAGCGCACGTAATAATATGCAATCGGGTTTGTGCGAGACTAGGATGTTATTTTTTCCACTTTTATTGCTCTATTGACTTCCATGGGGGAAGACGTGAACGCACACGTGATATTCTAATGTCAGCTTTTTGTGCTCGTTTTTTTAGCGCACAAAACACTTTACTTTCAACTCATAATATGAATGCAACCCAATGTGCGCAAAATCTCACTTTCTGCGCATTTAACGCTCGAGCAGGACGGTTAATTACCGCTCCACTTGTAATCTGGCCCATAATGTATATTTTGGCAGCGAATATGTCCCTTTAACCAAATTAGTCAATGCCACTGTACAGAAAGCATGGTGCTTCATATTGTATTATGATTTTCGATACTTGTTCAATATTTCTTTTCTTTGAAGAGTGTAGAAAGCATATATATAAAAAAAAGTTTCAAGCTACTTGCCTTTTATAAACGTAACCTTCTCTTGATATTGCGTGTTGAAACTGAGCCTACCTAGGTTTGCTTTTCAACAAAGTTTTTCAAGCGAAAAAAGTAAAGGTGATACCAGAAATACATTTGAATTGCATCCTTTATCTGAATCATAAAAGTTTAATTTTGACTTTTATGATACTGAACAATATCTCCCTTGGAGTACTTTTAGCCTGGGCTAATAAGAGCAGGCGATACCTGGCCAACCTATGTATCTCAAGCTTTATATTAGCAAGTACCAAAGATACAGTGGGCTTAAGTTATAAAGCCGTGAATGCAGCTTTGAAACCTAATTGTGCAGCTTTGAAACCCAATGGTGCAGACTAGAGCTTCTGAAGACCGCTGCTAATGTAGCAGAGTTAAATCATCCTGGTCAGATTCAGCTATGATGATTGACAAGCCCTACAGGGGTGTGACTGCACAAGCAATTGCTTGTTTGTAAATATGGGCAGTAGCTCGCCATGGTAGAGGGTGGACATGAAAAGAGAACCTTGTGTTTTCGGTCTTTAATAAATGGGCCCCAGTAAGTTTTCTTAAAGGGAAAGTCTACTCCAGAATGTTTTATGTTTAAAAAGATAGATAATCCCTTTATATATACCCATTCCCCAGTTTTGCATAACCAACACTGTAATATTAATACACTTTTTACCTCTGTGATTAGCTTGCATCTAAGCCTCTGCAGACTGCCCCCTTATTTCAGTTCTTTTAAAAGACTTGCATTTTAGCCAATCAGTGCTGACTCTTAAATAACTAAACGGTAGTGTGTACACTGTTATCTATATGGCACACATGAACTAGCACTATATAACTGTGAAAAACTATCAAAATGCACTAAGATAAAAGGCAGTTTTTAACAGTTTAGAAATCAGTTTGAACTTCCCTAGGTTTAGCTTTCAGCAAAGAATACCAAAAGAACAAAGAAGATTTGATGAAAAAAGTAAGTTGGAAAGTTCTTTTAAACTGCATGCCCCATCTGAATCATGGAAGTTTCATTTTGACTACACTGTCCGTTTAAGTACCGCGAATAACATAAAAACATTGAGTTACAACCTACAGTATCATTAAAAAAATTGAGACAGATCATGTTTTTAAGATACATGAAACATGAAATATATGTGAACCATATGTAATTGTTCACCTTTTTTACAATTAAACATTTAGGGCTAGATTACAAGTGGAGCACAAAAATAGCAGTATTTAGTGCTAACACCACTGAAATTAAATCAATAGCAATCTTATTCTTGCACTAATATTACAAGTTGAAAGTAAAATGTTATTACTTGAGCAAAAGCCTCAGATGCCCTAAGATATGGAGGTTGTATAGCGTGGCTGGGACACGCTACAAACTCTGTTCTGGCTTTCGCTCAAGTGCTAATCCAAAGGTGCGCTAAAGCCAAAGGTGCATTAAGATCTAGTTTAAATGGCATTGTTCCCCTCTCAAAAGAAAATGTTGTTTTTATTCTTAATTAATATATATATATATTACCATTATTATATTACCACTGACTTGTAATATTAATGCGCTATTCTTAGCGTGGGCACCCCATACCCTGCTATCTCTAGCGCTCCACTTGTGCTTTGGGCCTTAATATTCCTCAATGCAAAGTTAGTTGACATAAAAAAATAAAGCAAGTAACAGGATGTTAATCCCATTAGCTCTCAAAAAGGCAAGAAACATTTCACACATTTCAGCACGTCATGAGGTAATTGTAATTTATGCCATCATCTTTCTGCATCTGAATTCATTTCATACATAAATGATCGAGTTTATTTAATTAAGGCACTTTTTACTAGCACATAGCAATCTATTGTTTGGTAATTACCTGCAGGATAACGGCTGAAGATAAAAATCAGCCAATTTCATTGGTTATCAGAAATACTTTTTTCATTATCCTATACTTCCCATGTGCCAGTCTTGTTTGTTCTGAACACAGTCTAAATTCTCGATGAATATTGACACATTTTCAGGGCCATATTTTATCAAATTCCCCAGTTAAAAAAATAACTTGATAAACACCCAGACATTTTTCTATTTATTAATGGGTAATGTAATATTTGTCTTGTGGATGCGCAAATTTTTTTTTGCAATTATTCCCTTCATACTGAATGATATTATGAAGTAACGTCAACAAAAAGATACAAATGCTACCTACTCAATCAATTAAATTTAAAAATAATAATAAATAAAAAAAATAATAAAAATAATAATAATAAACACTTTTACACTAATAGAAATAGCCAAATCAATAACCCAACAAACATACATGCCCACTATACCTATACTGTTTTTTTGGAACACGATAGGTTAATTGCACTCATATCACCTATTAGCATCACTACACACTACTAAAAGGGATTAGTCAACATACAGGTGCTTCAACCTGTAATTGCTAAAACCCCAAAATTGCTGCTTAATTATTAAGGGGCTACTAAAGTCAAAATGATTTAGATAAAGCATCCAATTAAAAAAAATACTTTCCAATATCCATGATCAATGTGTGGATATTCTTTTTTTATATGCACACTTTCTGAGACACCTGCTCCTATTCAATTATACTGTATTTAGTGGTCCTTTCATAATGCACATTTGATTTTTGGATTACCAAATTGGAAAGTAGCAATTTCATTTTGAGGGGTGGTAACAAAACAACATTTTATGAATGTGATCACTTGAAAAAATAGACTGAAAATACAGACTGAGGTTCTAAAATTGTTACCTGCTGAAAACAAGAACAATATTGTGATCAACTCCATTTTCTTAACCAGATGTAAAAATCTTCACATTGCAAAGCCTTGCCTGAAAGTTAGAGTTTTTTTTGCTCTTTTGTACTGTAGTCCAAAAAGGAGCTCATGGGTATTGCAGAAGTATCAGCTTTGAGCATGCAATGTAATTCACAGCAGTAGACATTAGGAAAAGTGAACATATCAAATGAAAATGTGTCTGACGCTTTCAAGAAGAGCACCAAGAAACTTTTCTGGACATAAGCATTCTGTATAATGTAAAAATGTTGGTCCATTATCTAAATGTATAGCATTTCTTATCAAAACTGCATGCTAAAACTAGTATTATTGTCTGTTACACACTAGGCTATTTTTCTTATCTGTCAGACATTTCTCTACAGCTCTATTGTTCACAAATCCTACTATTTAAAGTTGTCCTCTCTTTGGAATTACTTAGAAGGGCCTGATACCAAAATGGCTGAATAGACAACTGAACTATAGCTTATATTATTTAAGTTACAGGTATTACTAAGGGGGAAAAAAACCCTATACTATCAAAACAGTACTATAAACAAAAACATCTCTTTATATTCTTACGCCAAGCTCATGGCTACTCTTGTCTAAACACTATATGCTAGTCTCTTTCTTACCTTTATAAGACAACTTACTGCATTATCAAACATATAACATTCTGTACACAAAGTACTTTTTATCTGTGAAGTCGATATTACCTGCTATAGGCGACCTTTTCATATTGGGATTTCTAACTAACATATAGTTATCAGCCCTAGCTTAACATTTATACTCACTATCTACACTCTGATTAGAGACACACGTACACTGCTACACTCTCCCTTTAAGACCTAGACCATTTTCACCTCCATCCCCTCTCATATCCCCTGGTGGACACCTCAGATGATTGTATTTTTTTAGCACAATTGCTATTTCACTAATTTGTCCTTGATTTTTTTTGTTTTTCTTCTCTTCCTTTTTTGTGATGTATTCACCTACAACATCACTCCTCACACCATACACAATCTTTCTTTCCACATTTTTTTGATTCATGCCATTTTGATATCTTCCTGCCTCAATTTGAGGGAGTAAAGAGAGAACTCACAATGATAACTAGTGAGCTCAAGCAATTTTCAAACAGATTAGCGGAGATTGAAAACAGAATCTCTGATATAGATGACTTGCAACATTCACAACAAACTTTAATTAACACACAAACTAAAAATATACAGAAGCTCCAAACACGCATGGATGGATTAGAGGACAGAACACGCAGAAACAATCTTAAAAAAGTAGGACTACAGGAATCTCCTGAATACTCAGATCTCATGAAATTTGTCACTTATACACTACCACAGGCACTACCAATAGATGATTCCCCGAGTCTAGTAGAGAGGGAACAAACTGCCTAATCCGGCTACAGAAGGTATCAATAAATTAAATAAATGATTGTGTGTGCGTGTGGGGGGGGGGGGGGGGATTTTCTTCACCAGTCAAGAGGAAAAGGATAATACACCATCTTAAAAAATCCAAACCCGACCTTCTTTTGCTACAAGACACATCTGAGCTGCCAGGAGGCAGACAAACTCAGGATGGGTTGAATTTGAGAGGCAGTTTCTGTGACTGCAATGAATCGGAAGAGGGGGGTGGCATGCATTTTTAATAAAAATTAAGATTTTTGTATAATAGCACTAGATAAAGACCCAGATGGGGGATTCTTAAATTTAGAAATAGAGGCCAACGGCTCTTTTTTTACGCTATGCAATTTATTCGCACCAAATGAATGTGAGCCGGCCTTCTGGGATAATTATTCACTAAACTAATTAACTTGGTAAATAAATGATTATCGGGGGAGATTTTAACAGTGCTTTTGCTCCTGGGCAGATTAAAAATGAATAGATCCTATAGATCTTAGAAAGAGGCAAGGATATTAGCTAACTTCTTAAAAAAATTGAAATTTAAAGATATATGGAGAGTGCAACATCCCAATGAAAGGCACTTTACTTGTGAATCTAAAACTCATCAAACCCTTTAAAGAACTGATATGTTCCTAGTTAGCGAATCTCTATAAACACAGAAATATTGACAGATATTAAAAATATAATCATATCGGATCATAAAATCATTTATTTGTCTGTCCAAGTAGGGAACATTTGGAGAGATCAATGTGGAAAGTTTTTTTCCCCCTCCTATTTATCCTCTGATGTTAAATTCAGAAACCATAATAGGTGATATAATTCACCCAGATAAAACAGGCTTTATTCGTGGCAGAACAGTTAAGAAGAATATAAGGAACGCCATGTCATTAACTGAATTTTTAGTACCAACCCATAGATTAGAATATAACTACAAACAAGACTTTGCTTTACTTATGGTAGATGCCAAAAAAGCATTCTATTCTATTCTGTGGGATCATCTATTTACTGCCCTAAATAATTTCAGTTTCTCAGGACATTTTTTAAGTGATATTAGATTGATATACCGGTTTCCTTTTTGAGTTTAAATAGTTTTCTCTCCCCGGCTATAACGCTACTAGACACTAGATACTAGACAGCGATACCCTCTATCCCCGTTGCTCTTCAACATAGAACCATTAACAATAAAGTGCCGAAACAAACTAGAAGGCATTAAGATCGGTTAGAAGAAGTGCATCCTTTCTTTGTATGCAGACGATATCCTTCTCTATATAGGGAACTCTAGAAAGAACATACCGATACTGCTGGAAATCATTGCTGAATTTAGTAACTTTTCAGGCTACAAAATCTGAAATCCTATGGGTTATTAAGAAAAAACATACAGCTAGATTACGAGTTTTTGTCGGTAATGGTGTGCGGTTTTAACGCACAGTTTTTCCTTACCGCTCACCACAGAGAACGCTGGTATTACGGGTCTTTAGAAACCGCAAAAAAGTGAGCGTAGAGCAGAATTTAGCTCCACATCTCACCTTAATACCAGTGCTGCTTATGGTAGCGGTAAGCCGGCAAAACGTGCTTGTGCACGATTTCCCCATAGGAATCAATGGGGCTGATTCGGCTGAAAAAAAGTCTAACACCTGCAAAAAAACAGCGTTCAGCTCCTAACGTAGCCCCATTGACTCCTATGGGGAAACAAAAGTTATGTCTACACCTAACACTCTAACATGAACCCGAGTCTAAACACCCCTAATTTTACACTTATTAACCCCTAATCTGCCGCCCCCGACATCGCCGCAACCTACATTATATTATTAACCCCTAATCTGCCGCCACCGACATTATACTTATGAACTCCTAAACTGTCGCCCCCAACATCGCCGCCACTATAATAAAGTTATTAACCCCTAAACCTAAGTCTAACCCTAACCCCCCTAACTTAAATATAATTTAAATAAATCTAAATAAAATTACTATTATTAAATAAATTATTCCTATTTAAAACTAAATACTTACCTATAAAATAAACCATAAGATAGCTACAATATAACTAATAGTTACATTGTAGCTAGCTTAGGATTTATTTTTATTTTACAGGCAGCTTTGTTTTTATTTTAACTAGGTACAATAGTTATTAAATAGATATTAACTATTTAATAACTTCCTAGTTAAAATAAATACAAATAAACCTGTAAAATAAATCCTAACCTAAGTTACAATTACACCTAACATTACAGTATCATTAAAAAATTACCTAAATTAACTACAATTAATTACAATTAAATTAAATAAACTAAATTACGAAAAAAACACTAAATTACAGAAAATAATAAAATAATGACAAGTTTTTTTAAACTAATTACACCTAATCTAATCCCCCTAATAAAATAAAAAAAGCCCCCCAAAATAATAAAATCCCTACCCTATACTAAATTACAAATAGCCCTTAAAAGGGCTTTTTGCGGGGCATTGCCCCAAAGTAATCAGCTCTTTTACCTATAAAAAAAAAGACAATACCCCCCAACATTACAACCCACCACTCACACACACACAACCCTACTCTAAAACCAACCCAATTCCCCCTTAATAAAACCTAACACTACCCCCTTGAAGATCACCCTACCTTGAGACGTCTTCACCCAACCGGGCAGAAGTGGTCCTCCAGACGGTCCGATGTCTTCATCCTATCCGGGCAGAAGAGGTCCTCCAGACGGCCAGAAGTTTTCATCCAGGCAGCATCTTCTATCTTCATCCATCCGGAGCGGAGCGGGTCCATCTTCAAGACATCCAACGCGGAGCATCCTCTTCTTTCCGACGACTAACACTAAATGACGGTACCTTTAAGTGACGTCATCCAAGATGGCGTCCCTTCAATTCCGATTGGCTGATAGAATTCTATCAGCCAATCGGAATTAAGGTAAAAAAATCCTATTGGCTGATCCAATCAGCCAATAGGATTGAAGTTCAATCCTATTGGCTGATTAGAACAGCCAATAGGATTGAGCTTGCATACTATTGGCTGATTGACACAGCCAATAGAATGCAAGCTCAATCCTATTGGCTGATTGGATCAGCCAATAGGATTTTTTTACCTTAATTCCGATTGACTGATAGAATTCTATTAGGGGTTAAAATGTTTATTTTAGTGTTTGCGATGTGGGGGGGCCTTGGTTTAGGGGTTAATAGGTAGTTTATGGGTGTTAGTTTACTTTTTAGCACTTTAGTTAAGAGTTTTATGTTACGGCGTTAGCCTATAAAACTCTTAACTACTGACTTTTAAATGCGGTATCAGTCTTGACAGGAGAGGGTGTACCGCTCACTTTTTCCAAGACTCGTAATACCGGCGTTATGCAAGTCCCATTGAAAAGATAGGATACGCAATTTACGTAAGTGGATTTGCGGTATGCTCGAGTCACTGAAAAAAAGTGAGCGGTACACCTGTACCTGCAAGACTCATAATACCAGCGGGTGTTAAAAAGCAGCGTTGGGACCTCTCAACGCTGCTTTTTAAGCCTAACGCAAGACTCGTAATCTAGGTGATAGTCTTTTGTATAACTCTTTTAAGCTTGCAGGCAAATATATCAAATACCTAGGGATAACTCAATCTAAAAACCCTGAAGAATGGTATAACCTCAATTATACCCCCATATGGCAAAAATGCACAAAAAAAGCTGGAGCAAACTACCTCTTACTTTGTCCGCAAAAATAGCTTTGATAAAAATGTGTCTATTTCCAAATGATTTTCTTACTTCAAAATATTCCCACTTTTATTCATAATGCAGACAAAGTTCCCGTTTTCTATGGAATCCGGGGAAATTGCGTATAGCGTTAGCAAGGCTCACTCATCCTAAAGATGAGGGAAATTTTGCTTTCCCCAATATTAAGAATTATAAATAGAAAAAATTTTTGTAAATGGAAAAAATTGCACTAAACTATAGAACTTTTTGAGTGTTTTATTTTTGAAGAAAAATCTCCTTCATAGATTCGCAAGTTTAAATACCTGGGAACCTAATATATTACATATGGTGCAGACCCATGAAATACAAATGAATTTATGTTTTGAGAAGAAAAGTGATACATAATAGTATCACTTGTAAAAGACTGGGATTTCAGCACTCTTTTTTAAAAAAATAGGCAAATAACACTCAATTGATACATATCAAAACTAGTGGGTTTATTGTGTGTCAGGCTGATTAAGAGACCTGAACAGTACAAGATACATAAATATAACATTAATTGCACATAGTGTGAAGTAAAAATATTCTAAAAATCCTTTCAAGGATATAATAGTGGGACCGGTCCCCGTGTCAACCAAGCTGATTCAGTTAATTACATGAAGAACGTGAGTCATATTAATTCAAAAGTAGGTGAGAGTGTAATATGCTCTCAGCAAGTCCTCAGACCGTTTCACGGTTTTAGTAATCAACTGAGACAGGCTTAAGACTTCACCTTAACTCAACATTGCCAGTTTTCTACTGCATACCAAAAATTCACAAAAATTTGTTAAATCCTCCTGGCCGCCCCATCATTTTCAGGGATAGGTAGCCTCACCAAAAATTTAGGAAATTACGTTGATAGTTTTCTCAAACCTTTCCTTAGTACAATGCCATCGTATGTGATTGACACATTTTTTTATTAAGAAAAATTGACGGCCTAACCATTCCGAATGGAGCACTACTAGTATATCTAGATGTAGAGGGCTTATATTCGTCAATCCCACACACAGTGGGTATCAAGGCGGCACAGCACTACTTAGACACTAGAGGTGTAACGTATTCTGAACATACTAATTTTACTATTAACCTTCTGCAATTTATACTTGAGAATAATGTATTCACATTTGACAACAAAGTGTACAAACAAGTCAGGGGAACAGCTATGGGGGCAACATGCGCCCCCACCTATGCTTGTCTCCACTTTGGCTCATGGGAGATGGAGGAAGTCTTTCACACTGAAGCATTTAATGAACACATCCATTTGTGGTTACGCTATGTGGATGACATCCTTCTAATTTGGGAAGATACAGAAAGTGCACTTAAAGAATTTGTGTCTATGCTAAACGTAAATGAAAGAAATATCACTTTAACAATAAACTATAGTGAGACTAGCTTGTCATTCCTAGATGTACAGATTACTGTTGTTAGAAATGTATTGATGACTGAGAACTTCAGAAAAGAAACTGCTACAAACAGTTTACTTGAAGCTCAAAGTCACCATCCAATTAATCTGAAAAAGGGAATTCCAAAAGGACAATTCTTGCGTCTGCGCAGAAATTGTTCATCAATAACGAAATATGATGAACATGCTGCACTGATGGAGGATAGATTTAAAACAAGAGGGTATTCGAAAAGGACACTCTCACATGCAAGAAACATGGTAAAAAAAATGGACAGAAGTCAGCTTCTGTTCCCTAAAGAGAAAAAGAAAGAGGAAAAAATAAGACTAATAACAAAGTTTAATTGCCACTGGGGAAGTGTCAGAAATATACTAAGGAACAACTGGACCATCCTCTTAAATGACGATAATGTAGCCAAAGTAGTAGGAAATTTCCCTACCCTTAAAGCAAGAAGGGCACCAAATCTAAAAGATAAGCTAGTCAGAAGCAAATTTTTTTCACCCAAAAAAAACTGGCTATCTAGTCAGAAATTGGTTGGTAACTTTCCTTGTAAAAGATGTGTCGCATGTAAATTCATGTATCAGACAAAAGTGTTCTCAGCCCATTCGGGCAAAACCTTCAAAATCAGATACTTCATTAATTGCAACACTGAAGGTGTTGTATATCTACTTACCTGTTCTTGCCCTTATTTTTACGTTGGCAAAACTAAAAGAATTCTGAAAGACAGAATTCTAGAGCATTGTGACAATATCAAAAATAAGGCACAAAGCAGCAGTCTGGCCAAACACTTTGAAGCCTTTCACAACAATTGTCAGGGTTTCCTCTCATATTACCTGTCAGTAATCACTATCCCTTTAATTCTCTGCTCACCTTATCCTCTCCACCCTATTTAAGGTTGCCTCCCACTTCACAAAGTGCTTAGTATTGAAGTTATACCTCTCATACACTACAAGCCAACTTCTGCTCTGTACTGAGTTTCCTAACAGACATTTCCTACGTTTTCAGCATTCGGTAAAACTATATTATGTTATTTATCCACAGCGCCTTTTAACACTTTGTCATTTTCTTTTGCTCCGGATTACACTGCTTCGGCAGTCAGCTGGGATACAATTACGCTCATGCAAGCCACGAGGCTGTGACGTCACACGCCAACTTCAGCACAGTCGGACTACACAGCGCTCTATAACGATACATTGTATCACTCAGCTCTCTCAAACGAATAGTTTCTCCGATTTGCATACGGGTGTGACAGAATACTAAGCCCTAAAGTAATATGGACCCAGCTGAGACCAACCCACACATAATTGCCCTTCAACAAAGGGTTGATTTATTAACTGATGGTCTCAATTCCCTTAAAACAGAGAATGAGACTATAAAAGCTTATATTAGGGATGTGGTTGACAAAAGAATTTCTGGCTCTGAGCCCCAAGTTAGTCCCCCAGAAAAATTCCATGGGGATAGATCCCAGTATAGAGAATTCAAAAACGCATGCTTGCTTATGTTTGCATTAAAACCTCATACCTATCCTACTGATAGGGTGAGGGTTCTTACTACGATATCATACTTAAGGGGTGAACCCCGTACTTGGGCGAATACATTCTTTGAGAACAATGAAGAAATCTTAAACTCCTTGGAGAATTTTTTCACTGCTATGGGTCAGCTGTATGAGGACCCATACAAACAGCTTACTGCAGAAACAGCCATGAGAGGATTAAGACAGAAAAAGAGGGTTGTAGAAGACTACATCACCGAATTCAAGAAATGGGCAAAAGATTCACAGTGGAACAACTTATCATTGCGGAACCAGTTTAGATTGGGTTTGTCTGACCCTATTAAAGATGAACTTTCACGAATAGATCTACCTTCTACACTAGAAGATTTGATGACCCTGTCCATCACCATAGATAGACGCCTCCGGGAAAGGCAGCAAGAGAGGTCTTCACATGATTTCTCTTACAAAAAACAAGTCACTACCTCACATACTACTTCCTCTAGTAAAATCTTGGCTGAACCTATGGATATAGGATTCGTAAAAGGTCCTCTTTCTCCCCAAGAGAAACTCAGACGACGCAACTTAAATCTCTGCCTATATTGTGCTTCTGACGATCACACAGTAAAAGATTGTCCATCCCTTCTCAGACAGAACAAGGGTAAGATTTCATACCAGCCATTTTGTTGTACTACCCAGGTACAAACTCATTCTTATTTAACACTGTCTCTTCTCTTACAGTGGGAACAACAGCGGGCCAGCGCATCCGCGATAGTTGATTCTGGAGCCACTGCTTCATACATAGATAAGGAGTATGTCACTGTAAATAAAATACCGCTAACCCAGAAAAAGTCTCCTGTTTTTCTTAGGGGAATAGATGGTAGAGAAATCACCACTGGTCCTGTGGTTTATGAAACTGTACCCCTCCTGGTGAGTACCACTGACCACCATAGAGAATTTATTACTTTTGATGTAATCTGTTCACCTGTTTCCCCTGTGGTTCTGGGTATTCAATGGCTTAAAACTCACAATCCAACTATAAACTGGTTTAACAACTCACTGACTTTCTCTTCTCCTTACTGTATTAACAACTGTTTTCCGGTCACTATACTACAGACAACCGAAGTGTCACCTGAAAACCTTGTACCTGATGTGTACAAAGAGTACATTGATGTTTTTAGTAAGACAGAAAGTGAAAACCTACCCCCTCATCGTAAATACGATTGTCCCATTGATATCATCCCAGGATCTGAAATACCTTGTGGGCATATATTCCCTCTGTCGAACCCTGAACTTCTACATTTAAAAACTTACATCCATGAAAATCTAAAAAAAGGCTTCATTCGCCCCTCTACTTCTCCCGCAGGTGCGGGGATATTTTTTGTGAAAAATAAAGACGGTTCACTAAGACCCATAATCGACTATAGAAAATTAAATCAGATTACCATAAAAAATAGGTACCCTTTACCGTTGATTCCGGAGCTCATAGAGAGACTTGAAGGGGCCAAATACTTCACTAAATTAGACCTAAGGGGGGCTTACAACCTAATCCGAATAAGATCTGGGGATGAATGGTTGACGGCGTTTCGAACTCGTTATGGATTGTTCGAATACGTCGTCATGCCATTTGGGTTATGTAATGCCCCTGCTACTTTTCAGCATCTTATCAACGACGTATTCAGAGATATCCTGGATGTTTACATCGTCATCTACCTGGATGATATACTGGTATACTCCAAGTCCTTATCTGAACATATTACTCACGTTAAACAAGTTCTCTCCAGACTTAGAAGTAACCATCTATACGCAAAGGCTGAAAAATGTATATTCAATTCGCAGTCTATCTCATTCCTAGGTTACGAAATTTCCCCAGCAGGCATTCGTATGGAGGACAACAAAATCAATACAATTCTACAGTGGCCCATCCCTAAAACAAAAAAACAAGTACAAAGTTTTATGGGATTTGCCAACTTTTATCGAAAGTTTATAAAAAATTTCTCCAAGCTCACAGTTCCACTTACTTCATTAACAAAATCTAATAGTACTTTCAAATGGTCCTCTGATGCTCAAAAAGCATTTGACTTCCTCAAGGAAAAATTTACCACTGCTCCCATCCTCCGCTTCCCTGACCCAAAGTATCAATTTGTCCTGGAAGTCGATGCATCCAACTATGCAGTAGGCGCAATCTTGTCTCAGAGGGAAGATTTGAAAAAACCCCTACACCCTGTCGCTTACTACTCACGAACCCTGAATTTGGCTGAACAAAACTATCCCATCGGGGATAAAGAGTTACTTGCTATAAAGCTATCTTTGGAACATTGGCGACACCTGTTGGAAGGGACTGCTATTCCTATTCTAATTTATACCGACCATAGGAATTTACAGTACCTAAAATCTACTAGGACCTTATCTGCTAGACAAGTCCGCTGGAATTTATTCCTATCAAGGTTTAATTACCTAATTACTTTTCGCCCATCTGGAAAAAATCAGAAGGCGGATGCCCTCTCTCGTATGCCAGTGGACAAACCTTTACCATCCCTTCAACAATCTCTTATCCCACCTCAAAATTTTCTCTGTTTCACCACAAACTCCATGCCTATCCTAAAAACTGAACAAAGAAAGGATAAAACAAAGGCGAAGCTTGATCTTATCATCAAACCCGATGGCTGTTACTATTTTAACTCTAAATTATACATCCCACCTACTCTCAGATCTACGCTCCTCCATTCTGTACATGACTCTGTACTCGCTGGGCATCCTGGCATTACTAAGACTTTAGAATTAGTTAACAGAAACTATTGGTGGCCTCATATGACCACTGACATAAAAAACCATGTTCAAACTTGTGGTACATGTATAGTTTCAAAAAAGGAAAAACAGCCCCCCTATGGTTTGCTACTTTCTCTACCTACACCAAACAGGCCATGGTCTGACATTGCACTTGATTTTATTGTTGACCTGCCTCTTTCCTCAAAAAATACCACCATTCTTGTTGTTGTGGATTTGTTCACAAAAATGTGTCATTTTATTCCATATAACAAACTACCTACTGCTATGGAGACTATCCGTTTACTTATTTCCAATGTGATCAAATACCATGGTATACCCTCTACTATCCTTTCCGATCGAGGCACACAATTCTCCAGCAAGTTATGGTCGCAATTCTGTAAAATATTCAACATTGACAGAAAACTTACTACTGCGTATCATCCACAAACAAATGGACAGACGGAAAGATGTAATCAGTGGCTTGAGCAATTCTTGAGAGCATTCTGTTCTACACAACAAGATCATTGGTCTGAACTTTTACCTTATGCCGAATTCTGTTATAATAATACGTTACATGCCTCTACCAATCAAACCCCGTTCTTTGCAAACTATGGTTTTCACCCTTCTTTTCAGTTGTTACCTACCTCACAGTCTCTCTCTCCCAGCATTTCAGAATTATCTGACTCCATCTCCTCTAATTTCAAATCTATCGAATCCTCCATAAAACGGGCCAAAGACATACACAAACATTACTATGACAAACACAGAAGAACTCCTCCAGTCTACCAAATAGGTGATTTAGTATGGCTTTCTACAAAAAACTTGAGATTGAATACTCCATCTAGAAAACTCTCCCCTCTTTTCGTTGGACCATATCCAGTTGAGAAAGTGATCAATCCAAATGCTGTTCGACTCAAGTTACCTGATACAATAAAGATTCACCCAACATTTCACGTCTCCCTACTAAAACCGTATAGGGAGGTTAGACGTAACTCAAATCAACGGTCTACTCCTACCATTACCATTGATCCAAATGTCGAGTATGAAATAAGATCTATTCTCGACTCCCGCCTGTACAGAGGAGCTCTACAATACCTCATCAGCTGGAAGGGCTACTCCAAGGAGGAAGACTCTTGGGAACCTGCTAGCAACATTTCAGCACCTCGTCTGGTTTCCAGTTTTCATCAAAGAAACCCTGATCGCCCAGGACCATGAGCCCCTGGAGTTGCTCATTAGATGGGGGATTCTGTCAGGGTTTCCTCTCATATTACCTGTCAGTAATCACTATCCCTTTAATTCTCTGCTCACCTTATCCTCTCCACCCTATTTAAGGTTGCCTCCCACTTCACAAAGTGCTTAGTATTGAAGTTATACCTCTCATACACTACAAGCCAACTTCTGCTCTGTACTGAGTTTCCTAACAGACATTTCCTACGTTTTCAGCATTCGGTAAAACTATATTATGTTATTTATCCACAGCGCCTTTTAACACTTTGTCATTTTCTTTTGCTCCGGATTACACTGCTTCGGCAGTCAGCTGGGATACAATTACGCTCATGCAAGCCACGAGGCTGTGACGTCACACGCCAACTTCAGCACAGTCGGACTACACAGCGCTCTATAACGATACATTGTATCACTCAGCTCTCTCAAACGAATAGTTTCTCCGATTTGCATACGGGTGTGACAACAATATACCAGACAGTATGAGAGTCGTAGGTATAGACAGAGGTATCACCAGTGGCAGAGGGGGTAATAATGATAAAGCCCTGCTGCAGAAAGAATGCAGGTGGATCTTTAACCTGTCTACCACGGGTGAACATGGAATGAATGAGAAGTTGGACAAGGCAAGTTATCTGCAATAAGATACTAAAATTTAAGTTATAATGTCCCTTTAAGCAGACCGAGAGAGCGGTCTTTATCTAGCTAAGAGAGAGTAAAACAGCACTCAACAATAAAAAGTCCATCAGTATTTATGTAATATGTTTCAATATGTTTCACTCTGTACTTGATTGTAAATTATTGTATATGTTTCTTAGTTCAAACTTTCACCTCCGCCTATGGGCGTTACTATTTGAGTTATAAATTAGGTCACATGAAGTCCTTGCAATATGCCCTGAGGAAGCCCCGTCTATTCCTATGTGACGAGGGGGTGAAACGCGCGTCGGCAATAGGCTGACCGGACCCACGTGACTTTCCACGCTGAATGAGCAAGCCACTGAGCAGAGCGAAGCATTATGAGTTGCTTTTACGAAAGCCCAACAACAAATGTTTTTGGCTATATCTCCTTTAGCCTAGCAGTCAGCAAAGACGGCTAACTTTCCAGCACAGCCTACTTAGGAGACAAAAGCAAGCAAAGCAACAAGCGGATGAATAACAGCCTTCTGAAAGGAGGAGGAGAAGGAAAGCAAAGCAATATCTTTTCATCGGAAATGAGCAATACCTGGCACTGACGGCCGGATGACATCTAAAGCTGACAAGGGAAAGTGCAGTCGACAGAGGGGTACAGTATATCAACACAAAGTATCCTCCTGTACCTAATCCTGCAATAGCTTGTTTGGTCATCTTGTGCTTGCTTTCTGTATTACCTACCGACACAATGTTTGCTTGACTCTATCTGCTACTTATCCCAACCTGGTTTGGTGATTTGTTTACTGCTTGCCTGACGCCGCATTTACAACTACATGTATGCTCTTACTATGCTATATTAACAGTTCTACATCATGAACATTTGCTTACTAATGGAACATCTATTAACATTAGACTGATTCCTATTGAACTGTTTCTCTTGCTAAAATTGCTCACGCTACTCAATTTACACTTTCATGAGAGGTGTTGCCATATTCTTTAGCACTTGACCTTTTTTATAAATACAAGTGTTTCTCTGGTTTGAATAGACCAAGTTTATATAGAAAATTGTTGCAACAAAGAAAGTTTGTAATTACTGTTTGCATTGAGTGATTTACTGTGTATGCATTTACTTTCTATTGTTGTTTTTTGCAATGTTGAGTTAAGGTGAAGTCTTAAGCCTGTCTCAGTTGATTACTGAGATTACTTGCTGAGAGCATATTACACTCTCACCTACTTTTGAATTAATATGGCTCACGTTCTTCATGTAATTAACTGAATCAGCTTGGTTGACACGGGGACCGGTCCCATTATTATTTCCTTGAAAGGATTTTTAGAATATTTTTACTTCACACTATGTGCAATTAATGTTATATTTATGTATCTTGTACTGTTCAGGTCTCTTAATCAGCCTGACACACAATAAACCCACTAGTTTTGATATGTATCAATTGAGTGTTATTTGCCTATTTTTGAAAAAAAGAGTGCTGAAATCCCAATCTTTTACAAGTGATACTATTATGTATCACTTTTCTTCTCAAAACATAAATTCATTAAGAATTATAACTGGCCTGCCTGTCAAAAATACACTTCGATTGGCTTACAGAAAGTGACCATGTCACAAATTATAAGATGGAAGAAGACATGGTTGCTCCATATTCCCTCAAAGCTCTCCTACATTTGATTGAGCCTCAGTACATTAAAGGCAGCATTCAAAAATACACAATATACAATGTATTCCTAGCCTGGAATAAAGTTTGTAAATATCTGGAAATAAATTTTAAAATATCTAAATACCTCCCTATTCAGGAGAACCTGGATTTTGAAAGCAGTTGTACCTCATGTGTCTTTAAATTATGGTCTTTAAAAAACCTTAAATATATTTCACAGTTGGTCGATCCACTCAATAAGCATGTAAGAACATTTAACTATAAGGGAATTTAATCTAGATAAAAAACACTTTTTTGCATACTTGCAAGTCAGACACTATATCTGCAGTCATAATTTTTCTGAGGAATGTGGACTCTCTTGTCCTCCTCCTATCTTTATTAGTATGTCTATGACTACTTAAACTTGAAAATTTAAGAGGTAACCACCACATAAAGTTGTTGTGTAATGTCGGTCAACTTCTCATGCTAAGATATGATCTGTCTATTGATTCGATTATTGCTGACATAATATTTGTATTGTTGTGGAAACCTTTAATAAAAAAATATTTCAAAATAATTTTTCTGAGGAAAACTCGTGGTCGCTGGGCTCGTTGGACTCAATTATTGATAGGTTTTGCCTAGGCAAACAGTTAATGACTGCTATTTACAGATGTCTGTCTTCTAAGGATGCAGAAGATAAAATCAACAAGTTATTTCAAATTTGGAGTATGGACATCCCAGGTATAAATTTTCAGTTCTTTAGAGTCACGAAAAAAAGCGTCTTTAGAGTCAAGAAATTTAAGTCTGTTTTAGTTCTGAGAGAATCACACACCAGATAACTAAATAGGTCATATCTAATGCCTAAGAAAATGGCTAAATGGAATATTTGGGGAGCTAATGTCTGCTCTAGATGCAATATACCCACTGCCGACCTATTACATGTTTTCTATTCATGTCCCAAAATCCAAAAACTCTGGAAGCAAATAGAGAACTGGCTTAATAGATTTCTACCTATCAGAATAAACTTAGAGCCTATTCATATTTTCTTCCTTATCTCTCAAAGGAGTCAAATGATCTTAAAATCTTGGAAGGATAAAAAAGCCCTGAGTATAGCTGCGTTCATACACAACATGACATTTCAATTAGTTTTGGATCAACATGATCCTTTGATTTTTCAGGACAATAAATTAAAAGCATTCATGGCCAAATGGGACAGAGTAATTTTATCTCATCCTAGAGAGACCCAATTACAGATCATAGATCACTTTCCTGCCTCTCCCCTCTTCCTTCAATTAATACAACTCAATGACTACCCTGTATACTGGAGACAGCCTCTTTACTGAGCTCCTCCTATCCTTTTTTTTCTCTCCCCCCTTCTTCTCTCCTTCTTTTTCCCCCTCTTTTTTGGGGGTACATATTTGATTTCTTTTTTGTTATAATACTTTTGTAGGTCCTGAGTACACTGCTCATAAACTTTATAAAATGGGCAAAAAACAAACAAACAAGGACATAAGTAATTTTGCAAGCCTTTGTTTGTTTATTAATATGATACTGTAATGTATATCTGATGTAACACTTGTAAATTCGATGTTATGTATTTCTATTCTTTTTGTCCTTAATAAAAAGATAATGAAAAAAAAATGAACAAAATAATAACATTCAGATATCAACAATATCTTAAGGTGACTAAACACACCAAAAATATTCATAAATTTCAAGATTTCATGTTATGATACAAAATCATAAATTCCAGGAGCAGTAGTTAGAACAGAATCCAATACATTTCACAGAGAAGTCTACAATATCTTTCTTCTTCAGCCAAGGAATGAAAGGATAGTATGCAACTAGTTCCCTAAATAGGAACAACATACTGTACTCAAAACATGTGGATGTAGAGATTTGAATCAGCCTTATGTTCCCACTGACACCAAGAAGAAATAAAGAAGGGAAAAAAAAGACTTGTAAGTACAATCTACACAGGAAAACCTTGATGCCACGCACCCTGATTCTGGCTTAAATATTACTCCTTTTGTCTG
The DNA here is from genome assembly GCF_027579735.1 of Bombina bombina. Classification (NCBI taxonomy): domain Eukaryota; kingdom Metazoa; phylum Chordata; class Amphibia; order Anura; family Bombinatoridae; genus Bombina; species Bombina bombina. The sequence goes on along the minus strand of NC_069501.1, from coordinate 1,150,002,993 downwards.
AAGAATTTTTTGCAGTAATCCCAATGTAATTCCACATGATCATTATCATAAAAAATAAAGTTGTACTGTTCTATTTTACATGTACACACTGTAGACATAAGCTGCCGGAGGGATGGGGGATATGGGTTCAGCCACAATCTGGTCATTGGGCCACCAAAGAAAGAACACACTTGAAATAACTGCTTAAAGGAATTAATCACACCAAACATGGAGATACCTACTAACCTTGCCACACGGCCTACAATAGAGTGTGAAAAGTTATATTTAATCTCAAAATAATCAAGTGCTATTTTAGTAGGATCTTAAAGTTAAGCTCTAGCGTATTCATACAATGTTATACCTTCTTTGTCTGAACTAGTACAGCTCCTCAATCATTTTGAGTTAACCCCAAGGTCTCTCGCTCTCTCAAGCAATCCTGTGACTCAATTTAGTGGTACTCACATGAATCAAAGTTGAATAGTGAAGCTTGGGTATTACCAATAGTCCTTCTCTCCATATCAGAGATTAATTATTAAGTTGTCTAAACTAAATTAAGGAGGATCCTTAATATGAAAACTACTCAACCTAAAATGCTCCAAATTAAACTCGCTAAGGGGCTGTTGGAGCAGAGTTGAAATGGTTGAAGGTAGCAATATTTTAAACCTAATATACATTCATAGCCTGCAATAGGCCCAATTCTCAAGACATAGATGCTTGTCAGCCAATTTCCTACAGAAGGACAGTCAAATAGTGGATCCCCTTAGGCCAATGTTTAATTCATTGCCAGATGTGTACCCCATCTAGAACAATTCTATTAGTAATTTGTCATTTTAAGTCTCCAGCCCAGGGTGTTTTCTTTCTGCCCCCATGCTGAGACAATTGGGCTGCATCATTGTAGTAAAATAAATTGGCAAAAGCTATACCTCCAACCACTATTGGCATTTGGTATTTGTCAAGAGGTTTCAGAGTTTGTTTTTTATTTTTACCCCTCCAAACATATCTTGAAAAAAAAACATTGGAAATGATTGTGGGGGCTCTTTGGAACAGAAATCAGAATACATCTACAAGGTTAACAGTCTTTGGAAGAACAGACATCAAAACTATTCTACCTATCTAAGACAATTCTACCTATCTAAGACAATTACTTAAAATCCCATTGCCAAGTAATATCAAACCTACCCCAACAGATAGCCAAACTTTTGGTTAATAAACTAAAAACATCTGAAGACAAGAGGATCTCCAAATGCCTTATGTGGCTTATTGGCCATTGAAGGCTGTACTTATTTCTTAAGCTTTGTAACTCAACATCAGGTGCATTAATTAAATGAACATCTGTTTTGGATACTTTAAGGGATAGCTGATATTAATAATTTTATTTTGTGCAATCAATGCTTGATCTGGTATTATGTACCAGAAAAAGAAAATGCATTTTTATTGCTTGACTTGTAATCTGTTCCTAAAATTGTATTTTGTTTAATGTTTCTTGCTAAGTAATTAAGGAGTATGAATACATTGCCCACAGAGGGCTATTTTCTGCCTTAAAAGGCTCCAAAAGAACCATTGTGATGTTAGGGTTACTAATTGGCTGATCAAGGGGCTCCATAAATGCAGTATTGATTAGTAGAGACAGGGGGCACTTCTGCCTGGTACCATTAGTAATTTCAGCTGGTGAAGAGGGGTCCACCCTTCTTATCTTTATGGTAGTGGCTGAATCAAAGGCTTGTATTGCAGATACTGAATGCCAAATTTTATTTATGTTTCTCAGAATATTTCATATTTGCTGGATTGGTCTCTACCAGTTTCTTATCCTACTGACGGTCTACTACAAGACGGCTTGGATTACAGAGGATTTTCCACTCTTTGTGCACATTGAGATTCATTTACCACATTGTTTTTATGGGACATTTTAACTTTGATGAACATTAAAATTTTTATTAATTTTTGCGTATGCTACCTTTTTAGGGAGACGTCCCTTTATATATCTTATACTTTTGTAAATAAACTATAGTAATCTATATTTATGCTTGTAATTTATCAATATGAGTAATTGCTCTAACCCCTTTGAAAGCGTAAGGCCACGCCAACCTTACGTCACTTGCTACACACACGATGTATAGTACTCCACGCCGGTCGTGAATGTTTTCAGTGTTTTTCTCGACATTGCACTGTTTTTACAGAATTTAGCTGTTTGTAACTCAAAAGAAGAAACTTTCTCACATCAGGACGCTTTTCTGTGGACACAGTGGGGACATTTTTATATCTAATTGTCCTTCCTTACCTCATATGATTAAGGTCTCATATTGTGAGTAGGGATTACCCTAGGAGAAGGTGTTTTATATGTTTGGAACATTTTATTAAAATTGATCGGCACTACGAGAGGTGTTTTTGTGCGCTTATCTTTCTAGATTTCTTCAGCTGTTTATACAGTATCTATATATATAAATATATATATATATAAAAATATACACACATTTCAAAAAATAATAAAAAATAAAATAAGGATCCTCAGTGATAACAAGTATCAAATAATTAGGAAAAGTATGTAGGTTGGGACCAGCACTCCCTATTTCAAACAACATATGAGTGGGTGCTAGCTTGTGGAGTTTATCCTCTTGTTCCAATATACTTGTAAAACATATGTGGGAGGGGTTATACATATATCACAGTTTAACCCATCCCAGGTACACTGTTAACCCTTTCTTAATCACATTATTTTTTGTTACATCTTAACTCTACAGGGAGTGCAGAATTATTAGGCAAGTTGTATTTTTGAGGATTAATTTTATTATTGAACAACAACCATGTTCTCAATTAACCCAAAAAACTCATTAATATCAAAGCTGAATATTTTTGGAAGTAGTTTTTAGTTTGTTTTTAGTTTTAGCTATTTTAGGGGGATATCTGTGTGTGCAGGTGACTATTACTGTGCATAATTATTAGGCAACTTAACAAAAAACAAATATATACCCATTTCAATTATTTATTTTTACCAGTGAAACCAATATAACATCTCAACATTCACAAATATACATTTCTGACATTCAAAAACAAAACAAAAACAAATCAGTGACCAATATAGCCACATTTCTTTGCAAGGACACTCAAAAGCCTGCCATCCATGGATTCTGTCAGTGTTTTGATCTGTTCACCATCAACATTGCGTGCCGCAGCAACCACAGCCTCCCAGACACTGTTCAGAGAGGTGTACTGTTTTCCCTCCTTGTAAATCTCACATTTGATGATGGACCACAGGTTCTCAATGGGGTTCAGATCAGGTGAACAAGGAGGCCATGTCATTAGATTTTCTTCTTTTCTACCCTTTCTTGCCAGCCATGCTGTGGAGTACTTGGACGCGTGTGATGGAGCATTGTCCTGCATGAAAATCATGTTTTTCTTGAAGGATGCAGACTTCTTCCTGTACCACTGCTTGAAGAAGGTGTCTTCCAGAAACTGGCAGTAGGACTGGGAGTTGAGCTTGACTCCATTCTCAACCCGAAAAGGCCCCACAAGCTCATCTTTGATGATACCAGCCCAAACCAGTACTCCACCTCCACCTTGCTGGTGTCTGAGTCGGACTGGAGCTCTCTGCCCTTTACCAATCCAGCCACGGGCCCATCCATCTGGCCCATCAAGACTCACTCTCATTTCTTCAGTCCATAAAACCTTAGAAAAATCAGTCTTGAGATATTTCTTGTCCCAGTCTTGACGTTTCAGCTTGTGTGTCTTGTTCAGTGGTGGTCGTCTTTCAGCCTTTCTTACCTTGGCCATGTCTCTGAGTATTGCACACCTTGTGCTTTTGGGCACTCCAGTGATGTTGCAGCTCTGAAATATGGCCAAACTGGTGGCAAGTGGCATCTTGGCAGCTGCACGCTTGACTTTTCTCAGTTCATGGGCAGTTATTTTGCGCCTTGGTTTTTCCACACGCTTCTTGCGACCCTGTTGACTATTTTGAATGAAACGCTTGATTGTTCGATGATCACGCTTCAGAAGCTTTGCAATTTTAAGAGTGCTGCATCCCTCTGCAAGATATCTCACTATTTTTTACTTTTCTGAGCCTGTCAAGTCCTTCTTTTGACCCATTTTGCCAAAGGAAAGAAGTTGCCTAATAATTATGCACACCTGATATAGGGTGTTGATGTCATTAGACCACACTTCTTCTCATTACAGAGATGCACATCACCTAATATGCTTAATTGGTAGTAGGCTTTCGAGCCTATACAGCTTTGAGTAAGACAACATGCATAAAGAGGATGATGTGGTCAAAATACTAATTTGCCTAATAATTCTGCACTCCCTGTATATACACAGCTATATACATTCCAAGGTAGGGAGCATAGAAGAAACACGTCATAGTGGCTATGAAATGCTGAAATTTAAATCAAGAAAAGGCAAAAAGCAAAAACTATACTAAATTAATGGGTTAATATCAAACTCCCTGTTCATACCCTTTGGATACATATAATCAATTTTTCAGATCCACCTAGCCACTTTATACAGCAAGTCTTTTTAGCTGTCCCCTTCTCTAGCTTTATGTTTAGCCTGGTCTGAGACCATAAATCATAATTGACTTACATGGTGGCCCATTTCGTGGAAGTGGAATGGGACAGCTAAATCACTTAATTTTGGGCTTCTTATAGTGGTTTCTTATAGTTGACTTATGTTGTCCTATGTGGTCCTCCACTCTTTGGGTAGGCTCACCAATGTATAATAGCCCACATGTTTGTATTTAAGGGCATAGACCACATAGGAGGAGTCACATGTATAGAAACCTTTGATTTTGTATTTGAAACCTGTATTTTAAACCTCCCTTTATCACACTATTACAGTGTGCACTAAGCATGGGTATGTGCCATGTTTTGGTTATACCAAAATATGGTGTATCTGGTCTTAGACCAGGCTAAACATAAAGCTAGAAGAGCTGACAGACAAAAAGACTTGCTGTATAAAGAGGCTAGGTGGATCTGGAAAATGGATTCTATGTATCCAAAGGGTATGAACAGGGAGTTTGGTCTCAACCCATTAATTTAGTTTTATGCCTTTTTTTTTTTGTTGTTGCATTTTTCTTGATTTAAATGTCAGCATTTCATAGCCACTATGATGTGTTTCTTCTGTGTGCCCTACCTTGGAATGTATATAGGCTGTGTATATAGAGTTAAGATGCAATAAAAAAAAGTAATGTGGTTAAGAAAGGGTTAACAGTGTAACTAGGTGGGCTTAAATTGTGATATGTGTATAACCCCTCCCACTTTGTCAAACATGAATTGTGATTGCAACACAAATACAGTGGCACCACACCGGCAGCCTTTTCTAAGTTTAAATTAGCTGACATGCACCATGTTCATGTCTTATTATTTATTTTAGCAGAAAAGTTGGTGCTGTGCAGTTGTCATATACTGGACAGAAGAGAGGAAAAGACCTCTCCAAAGACTGCACTTATAGCACTCTAAGCCTGGACTGATAGTGGAGAAAATTAGGAAGTTAAAATATAGCTTTTATTAGGTATATTTAAAATGAAACACTCAATTAAAAACAACCAAAGAATTGGTGGCCTTTCCTTAATCTTCAGTAAGCCTTTGATATGTCAAAAGTATAGAGAAGGAAATTGTATAGGAAGGTAACTATACTGATGCCTACTATTAGCAAAATAAATAATTGGTAGGGAGGATCAATGTTTCAATATCAGGTATAGTATGTATAATAGTGATGAGGGATATTGATTTACAATGGGAGTCGTCCTATATAGTGTTATAATGCCACTTGATGTCACACCTTTATGGGAATAAATGTTAAACTATATAGTGTTATAATGCCACTTGATGTCACACCTTTATGGGAATAAATGTTAAACTGAGCAAGTTTCTTTTGTTATTTATTTTATTCTGAGTGTTGTCCTCAGTTCACAATTGGAGATCTCAGTTTTAATATTCTGTTTGTGATTCGGTTGTGTTACTTTGTCACACTGATGATACTCAGAAAGTATACGGAGAGTGATATTTATAATTGTATGATATCACTTAATTTATACACATAATAACACATTCATATTAGTGCTTAATTTAGTCCTGAGTGATATAATTGTAGAGCATTGTATAATATCACTTCCTTGTTTTATTCCCCCTTATGATATCATATGATATCCAATTTCATAAGTATCTGGGTGGATACTATATAGTGTGGATTCCCACGTGTTCCAATTTACTTTCAAACTCCTGTGGGTGTTAGGTATCCTTTTGTAAATATAGTGTCACTTTGATACTGTGCTTAAATTGATACTAAGTCATATAGGTTATAAAGCATGCCACTAGCATATACTGCCTATGACTATTTGTTAATGATGCTAGTAAACGTGTAATGTCACTTATTATGAATATGTATCATCACATTTAATTATGATGATATTTTGCAGCCCATGTATTCACTGTGTATACCAAGTTTAAATATATTTACATAAATAGATTAAATGAGTTGTTCAAATCAAATGAAATAAATATTTAATATATTAAACTCACTCACTGAGTGCAACAGTAAGAGACTAGTTTCATGTGAATTGATAGATAACTAACAAATGAGTTATAATACTGAATTTAGATATGCCAATATACATGTACTAGTGCTGTGAGTGCAGTCAGTTCAAATGACTATACCGGAGTATATCCGGTCTGAGTTTGTAGCTCTTAAAATAAACCAACTCGTTACAGCCGCTTGTTTTATTTTTATGTAATATTCAGTATTTTTATCTGTTCTGTTAGCACTTTATAGCGGAGGTCACAGATTCTTTTATGGTGGCTACAAAAATTAGCAACACGCTAGCATTTCCAATAATTGTTAGTATCTTTTGATCAAAAGGACTTAGACTCTAGTATTCCCCCCTCAATAGATACGTGATTAGTGTACAGCTTTGAAATAGCTGATTTCCAACAGCGTTATTTGCTAAAGGTGTGCGGCGTTCTGTCATGTGTAACTTAGTGATAGCTAAATAAATAGCATTATAAAGTAGTTCAAAATTATTCTTGATATCACTAAGGTTATTAAGTTCTATAGCATCCTATACTGGCCGCAAATTCTAAGGTAAAGTTTTAAAAAAAACTCTATAGAGCTCCCCTAAGCTCTACAACCCCCTGACCGGTTTCGCCCGTATCGGGCTTTTTCAAAGGCGGCGAGCCGTCGGAAGTTAGAGAATATAAGCGGGTTGAGGACCTGGTCCCAAACATATCTCCTATTTGATTGGGTAGTCTTAATGTCTATCTGTTGGTTTCCACCAATCATTGAATTTCTTGGCAATAGTTGAAAGAGTTAGGCGATCACAAGTGTACGGTCCTGATATGCCGTAGGCAGATATTAACTGCAGCTGCATAGAGGAGGATGAAGGGAAACAAAGTTTCCATCTGTAAATGTTAACTTATATATAATAGTGTGAATTTTTTCCTTATCGTTGTTTGATCTTATGCAATTGATATATCATATTACCACATAATTTGATGAATTTATTATATATGTGGTAATGACATATATGTCTGATATTTTGTGTAAGAATAATAGAGCATATAGGAACATTATTTAAGAACCATTTTTTATTTATTTGTATTTTTATTTTTATTATAAAAATATTCTTTAATCAGATTCTTTATTATGATTTAGATTTTACTTTTCACTGAAGTGATTTGCAGAGTGGTATACTGATACTAAATGAATAAAAATCTTAATTTAAAGTATCATATTTGTTCAAGATTGCTTTTTCTATTTTATTTTGTATAATCTAGTTATATGTATCCATTCATTTCAGTTTCAGATACTTTCTTGTGTTGTTATTATACGTAATATAACGAGAAAGGACCTATTTTTGGGTGATATTTTCGGGTATATATCAATACTGGTTCTATTCAATAACATTTGATATGAAGAAATATATACTTTAATGTTGGTATTCAAATATGTGAGGTGATTGGGATTCTCTATATTGATGTGATGTCTGTGTTGTTTCTACTAGTGTGTGTGTATTGCCATAGTGCAGTGAATGATTGGAAAACCCCAGTGTTCTCTACTAAATTGAATTTAAACAAAGGAAGTCAAATGTGATGGTATAGTGAAAAATATCGTGTTGATTGCTATCCCTAGAAGTACTTATGCTAGTAGTCATAGTAAAATAAAATAATTAAATTAGTCTGTGACATGTCTCTGTGAAAACTTATGTTAGAGTTAAGTGTAAGTGACTGGGATTCTTGGCTGGTGGGAGGCAGAATATGTATTTGCGGAGAACAATAAGAACTATACAGATAAAATCCCTATGTGGCTTCGGTACATAGATGATATCTTCTTCATCTGGGAAGGATCATATCAAGAACTGCAGGAATTCATTAATTTACTGAATAACAACAACATTAACATCAAATTAACCCACGAAGCAAACCAACAACATATCAACTTCTTGTATCTAACTATACTCAAAGATGCTGATGGGACCATAAAAACAGATCTTTTCAGAAAATCTACGGCAACTAACAGTCTACTCCACAACAGCAGTGCACATGCAAGTAATACCATGAAGAGTCTTTCTACAGGGGAATTCCTGAGAATTAGGAGAAATTGTTCAGATCTATATACTTTCCAAATACGTGCTCAAGAACTGGAGAGTAGACTATTGGAAAGAGGATATAGCAAAAGAACCATCAAGAAAGCAAAATACAGAGCACAAGAAACCAATAGACAAGAATTATTAAAGAAGAAATCCAGACCAAGGAGTGATGTTCCCAGACTCATAACCACATATAATTCCCAAAGCAAAAAGGTTAATGAAATTTTAAATAAATATTGGTACATCCTCAAATCTGATCCAACTCTAAAGAATATAATAGGAATAAGACCCTCCATTTCATACAAACGAACTCGCAATATCAAAGATATGATCACAAGTAGTCACCTACAGAGACATAAAACCAGGACAGCATTAGCACCAGGTTCACACAAATGTGGAAACTGCAGTACATGCAAATATATAATCAAATCTGATCATATAATGGACCGATTCAGAAATAAACATGTCATCAAAGATTATATCAGTTGCCAAACGGAGGGAGTAATATATCTTGGATGACGTCATTTAAAGGAACCGTCATTCGTCGTTCAGTCGTCAGCCAGGATGGATGTTCCGCGTCGGAGGTCTTCAGGATGCTGGCGCTCCACTTCAGATGGATGTCGATAGAAGATGCCGCCTGGATGAAGACTTCAATCGGATGGAAGACCTCTTCTGCCCCGCTTGGATGAAGACTTCTACCGGATCATGGACATCTTCAGCCCCCCGCTTGGGCTTGGATCAGGACATCGGAGGAGCTCTTCTGGACCGATCGGTGAACCTGGTATGGTGAAGACAAGGTAGGAAGATCTTCAGGGGCTTAGTGTTAGGTTTATTTAAGGGGGGTTTGGGTTAGATTAGGGGTATGTGGGTGGTGGGTTGTAATGTGGGGGGGGTATTGTATGTTTTTTTTTTTACAGGCAAAAGAGCTGAACTTCTTGGGGCATGCCCCGCAAAGGGCCCTGTTCAGGGCTGGTAAGGTAAAAGAGCTTTTAACTTTAGTAATTTAGAATAGGGTAGGGCATTTTTTATTTTGGGGGGCTTTGTTATTTTATTAGGGGGCTTAGAGTAGGTGTAATTAGTTTAAAATTGTTGTAATATTTTCTTATGTTTGTAAATATTTTTTTATTTTTTGTAACTTAGTTCTTTTTTATTTTTTGTACTTTAGTTAGTTTATTTCATTGTAGTTATTTGTAGATATTGTATTTAATTAATGTATTGATAGTGTAGTGTTAGGTTTAATTGTAGGTAATTGTAGGTATTTTATTTAATTAATTTAATGATAGTATAGTGTTAGGTTTAATTGTAACTTAGGTTAGAATTTATTTTACAGGTAATTTTGTAATTATTTTAACTAGGTAACTATTAAATAGTTCTTAACTATTTAATAGCTATTGTACCTGGTTAAAATAATTACAAAGTTGCCTGTAAAATAAATATTAATCCTAAAATAGCAACAATGTAATTATAATTTATATTGTAGGTATATTAGGGTTTATTTTACAGGTAAGTATTTAGCTTTAAATAGGAATAATTAATTTAATAAGAGTTAATTTATTTCGTTAGATTAAAATTATATTTAATTTAGGGGGGTGTTAGTGTTAGGGTTAGACTTAGCTTTAGGGGTTAATACATTTATTAGAATAGCGGTGAGCTCCGGTCGGCAGATTAGGGGTTAATGTTTGAAGTTAGGTGTCAGCGATGTTAGGGAGGGCAGATTACTATTTATTATAGGGTTAGTGAGGCGGATTAGGGGTTAATAACTTTATTATAGTAGCGGTGCGGTCCGCTCGGCAGATTAGGGGTTAATAAGTGTAGGCAGGTGGAGGCGACGTTGTGGGAGGCAGATTAGGGGTTAATAAATATAATATAGGGGTCGGCGGTGTTAGGGGCAGCAGATTAGGGGTACATAAGGATAATGTAAGTAGCGGCGGTTTACGGAGCGGCAGATTAGGGGTTAAAAATAATATGCAGGGGTCAGCGATAGCGGGGGCGGCAGATTAGGGGTTAATAAGTGTAAGGTTAGGGGTGTTTAGACTCGGGGTACATGTTAGGGTGTTAGGTGCAGACTTAGGAAGTGTTTACGCATAGCAAACAATGGGGCTGCGTTAGGAGCTGAACGCAGCTTTTTTGCAGGTGTTAGTTTTTTTCCAGCTCAAACAGCCCCATTGTTTCCTATGGGGGAATCGTGCACGAGCACGTTTTTGAGGCTGGCCGTGTCCGTAAGCAACTCTGGTATCGAGAGTTGAAGCTGCGTTAAATATGCTCTACGCTCCTTTTTTGGAGCCTAACGCAGCCTTTATGTGGACTCTCAATACCAGAGTTATTTTTATGGTGCGAACAGAAAAAAGCCGGCGTTAGCTACGCGGGTCCTTACCGACAAAACTCTAAATCTAGCCGTTAGTGATACACACTTCACCTAAATCACTATATGTCATAACAAACAACCAAAATAGAAGTTGATCACACATACCTGTAATATTTTATGGTACTAAAAAACTCATAGCTGAGAAAAGAGCACACATAGGAATATGTAACATCCACTTATTGCACTTTATATACAGCACTCCCTTTACTGTAAATTATTTGTTTTGTATCACACATACTTATTTGCACCCACCACCATGTAGTACCCCTTACACGTAAGCACACATTCTTATCCCAGTCACTTACACTGAACTCTAACATAAATTTTCACAGAGACATGTCACAGACTAATTTAATTATTTTATTTTACTATGACTACTAGCATAAGTACTTCTAGGGATAGCAATCAACACAATATTTTTCACTATACCATCACATTTGACTTCCTTTGTTTAAATTCAATTTAGTAGAGAACACTGGGGTTTTCCAATCATTCACTGCACTATGGCAATACACACACACTAGTAGAAACAACACAGACGTCACATCAATATAGAGAATCCCAATCACCTCACATATTTGAATACCAACATTAAAGTATATATTTCTTCATATCAAATGTTATTGAATAGAACCAGTATTGATATATACCCGAAAATATCACCCAAAAATAGGTCCTTTCTCGTTATATTAAGTATAATAACAACACAAGAAAGTATCTGAAACTGAAATGAATGGATACATATAACTAGATTATACAAAATAAAATAGAAAAAGCAATCTTGAACAAATATGATACTTTAAATTAAGATTTGTATTCATTTAGTATCAGTATACCACTCTGCAAATCACTTCAGTGAAAAGTAAAATCTAAATCATAATAAAGAATCTGATTAAAGAATATTTTTATAATAAAAATAAAAATACAAATAAATAAAAAATGGTTCTTAAATAATGTTCCTATATGCTCTATTATTCTTACACAAAATATCAGACATATATGTCATTACCACATATATAATAAATTCATCAAATTATGTGGTAATATGATATATCAATTGCATAAGATCAAACAACGATAAGGAAAAAAATCACACTATTATATATAAGTTAACATTTACAGATGGAAACTTTGTTTCCCTTCATCCTCCTCTATGCAGCTGCAGTTAATATCTGCCTACGGCATATCAGGACCGGACACTTGTGATCGCCTAACTCTTTCAACTATTGCCAAGAAATTCAATGATTGGTGGAAACCAACAGATAGACATTTAGACTACCCAATCAAATAGGAGATATGTTTGGGACCGGGTCCTCAACCCGCTTATATTCTCTAACTTCCGGCGGCTCGCCGCCTTTGAAAAAGCCTGATACGGGCGAAACCGGTCAGGGGGTTGTAGAGCTTAGGGGAGCTCTATAGAGTTTTTTTAAAACTTTACCTTAGAATTTGCGGCCAGTATAGGATGCTATAGAACTTAATAACCTTAGTGATATCAAGAATAATTTTGAACTACTTTATAATGCTATTTATTTAGCTATCACTAAATTACACATGACAGAACGCCGCACACCTTTAGCAAATAACGCTGTTGGAAATCAGCTATTTTAAAGCTGTACACTAATCACGTATCTATTGAGGGGGGAATACTAGAGTATAAGTCCTTTTGATCAAAAGATACTAACAATTATTGGAAACGCTAGCGTGTTGCTAATTTTTGTAGCCACCATAAAATAATCTGTGACCACCGCTATAAAGTGCTAACAGAACAGATAAAAATACTGAATATTACATAAAAATAAAACAAGCGGCTGTAACGAGTTGGTTTATTTTAAGAGCTACAAACTCAGACCGGATATACTCCGGTATAGTCATTTGAACTGACTGCACTCACAGCACTAGTACATGTATATTGGCATATCTAAATTCAGTATTATAACTCATTTGTTAGTTATCTATCAATTCACATGAAACTAGTCTCTTACTGTTGCACTCAGTGAGTGAGTTTAATATATTAAATATTTATTTCATTTGATTTGAACGACTCATTTAATCTATTTATGTAAATATATTTAAACTTGGTATACACAGTGAATACATGGGCTGCAAAATATCATCATAATTAAATGTGATGATACATATTCATAATAAGTGACATTACACGTTTACTAGCATCATTAACAAATAGTCATAGGCAGTATATGCTAGTGGCATGCTTTATAACCTATATGACTTAGTATCAATTTAAGCACAGTATCAAAGTGACACTATATTTACAAAAGGATACCTAACACTCACAGGAGTTTGAAAGTAAATTGGAATACGTGGGAATCCACCCTATACTGTATAGTATCCACCCAGATACTTATGAAATTGGATATCATATGATATCATAAGGGGGAATAAAACAAGGAAGTGATATTATGCAATGCTCTACAATTATATCACTCAGGACTAAATTAAGCACTAATATGAATGTGTTATTATGTGTATAAATTAAGTGATATCATACAATTATAAATATCACTCTCCGTATACTTTCTGAGTATCATCAGTGTGACAAAGTAACACAACCGAATCACAAACAGAATATTAAAACTGAGATCTCCAATTGTGAACTGAGGACAACACTCAGAATAAAATAAATAACAAAAGAAACTTGCTCAGTTTAACATTTATTCCCATAAAGGTGTGACATCAAGTGGCATTATAACACTATATAGTTTAACATTTATTCCCATAAAGGTGTGACATCAAGAGGCATTATAACACTATATAGTTTAACATTTATTCCCATAAAGGTGTGACATCAAGAGGCATTATAACACTATATAATTTAACATTTATTCCCATAAAGGTGTGACATCAAGAGGCATTATAACACTATATAGTTTAACATTTATTCCCATAAAGGTGTGACATCAAGTGGCATTATAACACTATATAGTTTAACATTTATTCCCATAAAGGTGTGACATCAAGAGGCATTATAACACTATATAGTTTAACATTTATTCCCATAAAGGTGTGACATCAAGAGGCATTATAACACTATATAGTTTAACATTTATTCCCATAAAGGTGTGACATCAAGTGGCATTATAACACTATATAGGACGACTCCCATTGTAAATCAATATCCCTCATCACTATTATACATACTATACCTGATATTGAAACATTGATCCTCCCTACCAATTATTTATTTTGCTAATAGTAGGCATCAGTATAGTTACCTTCCTATACAATTTCCTTCTCTATACTTTTGACATATCAAAGGCTTACTGAAGATTAAGGAAAGGCCACCAATTCTTTGGTTGTTTTTAATTGAGTGTTTCATTTTAAATATACCTAATAAAAGCTATATTTTAACTTCCTAATTTTCTCCACTATCAGTCCAGGCTTAGAGTGCTATAAGTGCAGTCTTTGGAGAGGTATTTTCCTCTCTTCTGTCCAATGAATTGTGATTGGTCAGCCTATCATTGGAGATGGGTTTAACTGTTAACTGTGTGTAGTTTGTATTTAGCTTGACAAAGGGGAAGGTTCCCCAAAATGTTGCTTGTCAATAAACCTTTTTCACTTCTGGAACCGAGTGTGCAGCTTTCATATGTTTTACAAGTATCAAATAATTAATATCCCAAGTGGCACAATTTTGTTATAGGAGAAAGTGTCCAATATAATAGCCTAAATAAAATAAATCCAAAAATATCCCAAAAAATATTTTTTTGTGATATTGATTGATATAATCTTCAAGATGTGAGGGTATACAGATTTAAAAAATGTGTACCTATCGCAACTAATATTCAGGCAGATTACAAATTTTGTGTTATGAGTGAAAAAGCATCGTTATGGCCCATAACGATGCTTTTTCCTACCGCTGATATTACAAGTCTTGTAGGTATAGGTGTACCGCACACTTTTTTGTCCGTCACGCAAAGTCAGTACCGCACTTTTAAAAAAGTCCTTTTTCAATGGGACTTCCATAGCGCCGGTATTATGAGTTTTGCTGTGAGGCCAAAAAGTGAGCGGTACAGCCTATACCGACAAGATTCATACTGCCATCTAAAGTCAGTAGTTTTACGTTACAAAGCTGTAGCATAAAACTCATAACTCAACTGTCACAAAGTACACTAACACTCATAAACTACCTATTAACCCCTAAACCGAGGCCCTCCCGCATCGCAAATAATAAAATAAAATTATTAACCCCTAATCTGCCGCTCCGGACATGGCCACCACTTAAAAAATGTATTAGCCCCTATTCCGCTGCTCCCCGACATCGTAGCCACTATAATAAAATTATTAACCCCTAAACTGCCGCCCTCCCACATCAAAAACACTATTTAACTATAATTGACCCCTAATCTGCCATCTGGCCACTCCGCCGCTATAATAAACCTATTAACCATTAAACCTAACCCTAACATAACCCTAACACCCCCTAACTTAAATATAATTAAAATAAATCTACTATCATACTTACCTGTAAAATAAACCCTAAGCTACCTACAATATAACTAATAGTTACATTGTAGCTATCTTAGGTTTTATTTTTATTTCACAGCTAAGTTTGTATTTATTTTAACTAGGTAGACTAGTTAGTAAATAGTTATTAACTATTTAGTAGCTACCTAGTTAAAATAAATACACATCTACCTGTAAAATAAAACCTAACCTGCCTTACACTAACACCTACATTAGAAAAAAATTAATAAATTAAATTAGCAAAATACATTTATCTAAATTCCAAAAAAAAAAAAAAACACTAAATTAGACAAAATAAAAAAGAAATTATCAAAAATAAAAACGAATTACTCCTAATCTAATAGCCCTATCAAAATAAAAAAGCCCCCCCAAAATAAAAAAAAACGACTCTACACTAAACTGCCAATGGCACTTAAAAGGGCCTTTTGCGGGGCATTGCCCCAAAGAAATCAGCTCTTTTACCTGTAAAAAAAAATACAAACAACCCCCAATAGTACAACCCACCTATAATCTAAATAAACCTAAGCTAACCATTGCCCTGAAAAGGGCATTTGGATAGGCATTGCCAGTAAAAGGGCATTTAGCTCTTTTACATTGCCCAAAACCCTAAGCTAAAAATAAAATCCACCCAATAAACTAACACTTACCCCCGACGATCCACTTAAAGTTTTTGAAGACCGGACATCCATCCTCATCCAGGCGGCAGAAGTCTTCCTCCAAGCGGGCAGAAGTCCTCATCGAAGCCGGCAGAAGTCTTCATCCAAGCGGGCAGAAGTCTTCATCCAGACGGCATCTTCTATCCTCATCCATCCGGCACGGAGCATCCTCTTCTTCTGATGGCTGTTGAAGAATGAAGTTTCCCTTTAAATGACATCATCCAAGATGGTGTCCCTTACATTCTGATTGGCTGATAGAATTCTATCAGCCAATAGGAATTAAGGGGCAAAAAATCCTATTGGCTGTTGCAATCAGCCAATAGGATTGAGCTCACATTCTATTGGCTATTCCAATCAGTCAATAGAATGCAAGCTCAATCCTATTGGCTGATTGGATCAGTCAGTAGGATGAAAGCTCAATCCTATTGGCTGATTGCAACAGTCAATAGGATTTTTTCCCCCTTAATTCCTATTGGCTGATAGAATTCTATCAGCCAACCGGAATGTAAGGGACACCATCTTGGATAACATAATTTAAAGGGAAACTTCATTCTTCAACAGCCAATCGGAAGAAGAGGATGCTCCGCGCCGGATGTCTTGAAGATGGACCCGCTCAACGCGGACGGATAGATGAAGATAGAAGATGCCGTCTGGATGAAGACTTCTGCCGGCTTCAATGAGGACTTCTGCCGGCTTGGATGAAAACTTCTGCTGCCTGGATGAGGATGGATGTCCAGTCTTCAAAAACTGTAAGTGGATCGTCAGGGGTTAGTGTTAAGGTTTTTTTTAAGGGTTTATTGGGTGGGTTTTATTTTTAGCTTAGGGTTTTGGGCAATGTAAAAGAGCTAAATGCCCTTTTAAGGGCAATACCCATCCAAATGCCCTTTTCAGGGCAATGGTTAGCTTAGGTTTATTTAGGTAGAATTTTATTTGGGGGGTTTGGTTGTGTGGGTGGTGGGTTTTACTGTTGGGGGGTTGTTTGTATTTTTTTTACAGGTAAAAGAGCTGATTTCTTTGGGGCAATGCCCCGCAAAAGGCCCTTTTAAGGGCCATTGGCAGTTTAGTGTAGGCTAGTTTTTTTTATTTTGGGGAGGGGGGCTTTTTTATTTTGATAGGGCTATTAGATTAGGAGTAATTCGTTTTTATTTTTGATAATTTCTTTTTTTATTTTGTGTAATTTAGTGTTTATTTTTTTTATAATTTAGATAAATGTATTTTGTTAATTTACGGCTATGGCTAGATTACGAGTTTTGCGGTAAGAGGGGTGCGGTGCTAACTTGCACGTTATTGTCACTGCTCACTTACCTACAGAGCTGGTATTACAGATTTTTATAAACCCGGCGTTAAAAGGCAATAAGGGAGCGTAGAGCAAAATTGTGCTCCATACCGCACTCCAATACCAGTGCTGCTTAAGTCAGCGGTAAGCTGGTTGCACGTGCTCATGCACAATTTCCCCATAGACATCAATGGGAGTGCCAACTGAGATTCCTATGGGGAAACTAAATTTATGTTTACACCTAACACCCTAACATGAAACCCTAGTCTAAACACCCCCAAACTTAATTCCGATTGGCTGATAGAATTTTATAGGTAAGTATTTAGTTTTAAATAGGAATTATTTAGTTATTAATTGTAGGTTTTATTTAGATTTATTTTAATTATATTTAAGTTAGAGGGTGTTAGGGTTAGGGTTAGACTTAGGTTTAGGGGTTAATAAATATAGTATAGTCGGGGCGATGTTGGCGGTAGCAGATTAGTGGTTAATAAATGTAGGTAGGTGGCGGCGATGTTAGGGACAGCAGATTAGGGTTTATTAATATTTAACTAGTGTTTATAATTCGGGAGTGCGGTGGTTTAGGGGTTAATATGTTTATTATAGTGGCAGCGATGTTGGGAGCAGCAGATTAGGGCTTAATAATTTTATTTTAGTGTTTGCGATGCGGGAGGGCCTCGGTTTAGGGGTTAATAGGTAGTTTATGGGTGTTAGTTTACTTTTTAGCACTTTAGTTATGAGTTTTATGCTACAGCTCTGTAGTGTAAAACTCATAACTACTGACTTTAGAATGCGTTACAAATCTTGCAGGATAGGCTGTACTTTTTGGCCTAAAAAAAAAGCTTGTAATACTGGCGCTATGGAAGTCCCATTGAAAAAAGACTATACAAATTGCGTAAGTTAATTTGTGGTACGGCCAAAAAGTTTGCGGGACAGCTGTACCTACAAGACTCGTAATAGCAGCGGCAGTGTAAAAGCAGCGTTATGAGCCTTAACGCTGCTTTTTTACTCATAATGCAAAACTCGTAATCTAGCCGAATGTTTATTAAATTTTATTGTAATGTTAGGTATTAGTGTAACTCAGGTTAGGTTTTATTTTACAGGTAACTTTGTATTTATTTTATCTAGGTAGCTAGTAAATAGTTAATAACTATTAGTCTACCTTGTTAAAATAAATACAAACTTAGCTGTGAAATAAAAATAAAACCTAACGGCGAGATTACGAGTTTTGCGTTAGCCTTAAATAGCAGCGTTGAGAGGTCCCAACGCTGCTTTTTATCTAACGCTGGTATTACAAGTTTGGCAGGTAGAGGCTCACCGCTCACTTTTCTTCCGCGACTTGAGGCTACCGCAAATCCCCTTATGCCAATTGCGTATCCTATTTTAATGGGATTTTGCTAACGCTGGTATTACAAGTCTTAGAGAAAGTGAGCGGTAGAGCCTCTACCTCCAAGACACCTACCGCATATAAAAGTCAGTAGTTAAGAGTTTTATGGGCTAAAGCCAGAACATAAAGCTCTTAACTACAGTGCTACAAAGTACACTAACACCCATAAACTACCTATGAACCCCTAAACGGAGGCCCCCCCACATCGCAAACTCTATAATAAAATTATTTAACCCCTAATCTGCCGACCGGACATCGCCGCCACCTACATTATCCCTATGAACCCCTAATCTGCTGCCCCTAACATCGCTGACACCTACATTATATTTATTAACCCCTAATCTGCCACCCCTCCAATGTCGCCGCCACCTACCTACACTTATTAACCCCTAATCTGCCGACCGGACTTCACCGCCACTATAATAAATGTATTAACCCCTAAACCGCCGCACTCCCGCCTCACAAACACTATAGTAAATTTTATTTCTATTGGCTGATTGGATCAGCCAATAGAATTGACCTCGCATTCTATTGGCTGATCCAATCAGCCAATCGGATTGAACTTCAATCCGATTGGCTGATAGCATCAACCAATAGGAATTTTCCTACCTTAATTCCGATTGGCTGATAGAATCCTATCAGCCAATCGGAATTTGAGGGACGTCATCTTGGAACCTTCATTCTTCGTTAGGACATCGGAAGAAGGGGATGGCTCTGCGTCGGCTGGATAGAAGATGGACCCGCTCCGCTCCGATTGATTGAAGATAGAAGATGCTGCTTGGATGAAGACTTCTGCTGGATGGAGGACCTCTTCTTCCCCGATCGGATGAAGACTTCTGCCGGTCCAGATGTCCTCTTGTGGCCCATCGGTGCCCGGGTGGGTGAACACGACGCAAGGTAGGGTGTTCTTCAATGGGGTAGTGTTAGGTTTTTTTAAGGGGGGATGGGGTGGGTTTTAGAGTTGGAGTGTGTGAGTGGTGGGTTGTAATATGGGGGGGTATTGTATTTGTTTTTTAGGTAAAAGAGCTGATTACTTTGGGGTAATGCCCCGCAAAAAGCCCTCTTAAGGGCTGGTAAAAGAGCTGATTACTTTGCAATTTAGTTTAGGATAGGGAATTTTATTATTTTGGGGGCTTTTTTTATTTTATTAGGGGGCTTAGATTAGGTTAATTAGATTAAAATTCTTGTAATATTTTTCTATTTTTTGTAATTTAGTGTTTGTTTTTTTTGTAATATAGTTTAGTTTATTTATTTGTATTTTATGTTAGATAATTGTATTTAATTTATTTAATTAATTTATTGATAGTGTAGTGTTAGGTGTATTTGTAACTTAGGTTAGGATTTATTTTACAGGTAATTTTGTAATTATTTTAACTAGGTAGCTATTAAATAGTTATTAACTATTTAATAGCTATTGTACCTAGTTAAAAAAAATACAAAGTTGCCTGTAAAATAAATATAAATCCTAAAATAGCTACAATGTAATTATTAAATTATATTGTAGCTATCTTATGGTTTATTTTATAGGTAAGTATTTAGTTTTAAATAGGATTAATTTATTTAATGATAGTAATTTTATTTAGATTTATTTAAATTATATTTAACTTAGGGGGGTGTTAGGGTTAGGGTTAGACTTAGGTTTAGGGCTTAATAACTTTATTATAGTAGCGGTGATGTTGGGGGCGGGAGATTTGGGGTTAATAATTGTAGTTAGGTGGCGGCGACGTGGGGGGGGCAGATTAGGGGTTAATAAAATTTACTATAGTGTTTGCAAGGCGGGAGTGCGGCAGTTTAGGGGTTAATACATTTATTATAGTGGCGGCAATGTCCGGTCGGCAGATTAGGGGTTAATAATATACTGTAGGTGTCGGCGATAGCGGGGGCGGCAGATTAGGGGTTAATAAGTGTAAGATTAGGGGTGTTTAGGGGCTGCGTTAGAAGCTGGACGCTGCTTTTTTGCAGGTGTTAGGTTTTTCAAACCAGCTCAGCCCCATTGTTTCCTATGGGGAAATCGTGCACGAGCACGTTTTAGCCAGCTTACCGCTGACTTAAGCAACTCTGGTATTACAGTGAGAAGTGGAGCTAAATTTGCTCCACGCTCACTTTTCTGAGGCTAACGCAGCCATTCAGAAAACTTGTAATACCAGCGTTGGCTTAAGTGAGCGCTGGAAAAAAAGGCTTGTTAGCCCCGCAGGTCTTTACCGACAAAACTTGTAATCTAGGCGTTAGATAGCTACAATGTAACTATTAGTTATATTGTAGCTAGCTTAGGGTTTATTTTATAGGTAAGTAAGTATTTAGCTTTAAATAGGAATCATTTAGATATTAATAGTAAGTTTTATTTTGAATTATTTTAATTATATTAAAGTTAGGGGGTGATAGGGTTACGTTAGGGTTAGGGTTAGACTTAAGGTTACGTTAGGGGTTAATATATTTATTTAGTGTTAGTGATGTGGGAGGCCAGAGGTTTAGGGATTAATAACTTTAGTATAGTTGCGGCGGCGACATTGTGGGGGCAGATTAGGGGTTAATATATTTATGTAGGTGGCGGTGACGTTGGGGACGCAGATTAGGGGTTAATAAGTGTAGGTAGGTGGCGGCGACGTTGGGTGCGGCAGATTAGGGGTTAATAAATTTATGTAGGTGGCGGCGACATTGGGGGTGGCAGATTACAGGTTAATAAGAGTAATGTAGGTGTTGGCCATGTCGGGGGTGGCATATTAGGGGTGTTTAGACTCGGGGTTTATGTTAGGGTGTTAGGTTTAAACATACATTTTTTTTCCCCATAGACATCAATGGGGATGCGTTATGGAGCTTTACGCTCCGCAATTGCAGGTGTTAGGCTTTTTTTTAGCCGGCTCTCCCCATTGATGTCTATGGGGAAATCGTGCACGAGCACGTCAAAACACTGCTTGTATTTGGGTGAGGTATGGAGCTCAACGCAACCATATCGTCCGCACAACCAGTTTTTTTTGCAAACCTGTAATAGCAGCGCTATGAAAGGTGAGTGGTGAAAATAACTTGCAAGTTATTAGCGAGCCAATCATAACGCAAAACTCATAAACTGGCTGATTATTAAAACATATTATAGATAGACAGTTTAATATAATCCATGTCGGGTTAGCGCACATGAAGAATTTCAATACTCCTGTCGGGTTTTCTAGGCACTGTGGAAAAAACATCATTTACAGGGTTAAACCACATTAATAGTGAGCAAAAAAATATTAAAATCTAATAATGAAAGTATATTACAATATGTTTTGCTACTCATAATGAAACATTTTCAAGGTAATCAAATTTTGAGTTTAACATCTTTAATGGAACAACGCTTTTAGCATACTTTGTGCAAAGCCCTCTCCACATCAATTGTTATGCGCTACTCTTGAAAATAGTGTACCCATAAATTTCACCTGGATTGACCATGGATAGATGGCAGACATTCTTGCTTAATGGTATGAGGACTGTCATATGTTTATGTAACATTACTATCGAATATTTCTTAAAACACTGAAATATGGGGGTCGATCCGATAAAAATCGTCGCCCGCAAAAGCCGGCGACGCCAATATTTACGCTGGTTTGGTATCACATATACGGCGTAACCTACGTGTGTATATTTTTTTGTGATAGCTTTCCTAACTATTTTACAGGGGGCCTTCTTTATTCCTAACTAACCTGGAAAATAATGTCTGCAGATACCATTCTCTTGGATTGGGGCTCAGTCAGGGGATCCAGGAGAGAACAGGGAGTTTGGTTTCCTCAGGAGGTGAGGTTACCAATAATTATTTTGGATGTGCAATCTATAAGTCGATTAAGAGCTGTCCTCCTCTAAAAGGAGAAACTTAACACAGCACAGCAACGAAGGAAGCCTGAAGATTTTTTGATCGTCACAGAAACATTTTCTATATTTTGCATCCCAGGAAGGAAATCTGGGTAGCTGATTTCCTTAATAGGTAATCTCTTCCACATTAATGTTTTCTCATTCAAGTAGTTTTCTACTGTGAAACAATGGGGTTTCCCAGACATAGACCTTATTACTTCTGTTTCAAGGAGTCATAGTTTGAATGGAATAGAGAATTCTAAATTAATCTGACTGCTCCAGTCAGGCCCAGCAGAACTTGGTTTGAAAATCTGATTCTGATGTCAAGCTTTCTCCAATCATCAAAATTTTATTGGGATATTAAACAGTAAGGCCTAGATTTAGAGTTCGGCGGTAGCCGTCAAAACCAGCGTTAGAGGCTCCTAACGCTGGTTTTGGGCGCCCGCTGGTATTTGGAGTCAGTGATTAAAGGGTCTAACGCTCACTTTACAGCCGCGACTTTTCCATACCGCAGATCCCCCTACGCCATTTGCGTAGCCTATCTTTTCAATGGGATCTTCCTAACGCCGGTATTTAGAGTCGTTTCTGCAGTGAGCGTTAGAGCTCTAACGACAAGATTCCAGCCGCCTGAAAATAGCAGGAGTTAAGAGCTTTCTGGCTAACGCCGGTTTATAAAGCTCTTAACTACTGTACCCTAAAGTACACTAACACCCATAAACTACCTATGTACCCCTAAACCGAGCTCCCCCCACATCGCCGCCACTCGATTAAAATTTTTAACCCCTAATCTGCCGACCGCCACCTACGTTATACTTATGTACCCCTAATCTGCTGCCCCTAACACCGCCGACCCCTGTATTATATCTATTAACCCCTAACTTGCCCCCCACAACGTCGCCGCAAGCTACTTAAAATAATTAACCCCTAATCTTCCGACCGCAAATCGCCGCCACCTACGTTATCCCTATGTACCCCTAATCTGCTACCCCTAACATCGCCGACCCCTATGTTATATTTATTAACCCCTAATCTGCCCCCCACAACGTCGCCGACACCTACCTACACTTATTAACCCCTAATCTGCCGACCGGAGCTCACCGCTATTCTAATAAATGGATTAACCCCTAAAGCTAAGTCTAACCCTAACACTAACACCCCCCTAAGTTAAATATAATTTTTATCTAACGAAATAAATTAACTCTTATTAAATAAATGATTCCTATTTAAAGCTAAATACTTACCTGTAAAATAAATCCTAATATAGCTACAATATAAATTATAATTATATTATAGCTATTTTAGGATTAATATTTATTTTACAGGCAACTTTGTAATTATTTTAACCAGGTACAATAGCTATTAAATAGTTAAGAACTATTTAATAGTTACCTAGTTAAAATAATAACAAATTTACCTGTAAAATAAATCATAACCTAAGATATAATTAAACCTAACACTACCCTATCAATAAAATAATTAAATAAACTACCTACAATTACCTACAATTAACCTAACACTACACTATCAATAAATTAATTAAACACAATTGCTACAAATAAATAAAATTAAATAAACTATCTAAAGTACAAAAAATAAAAAAGAACTAAGTTACAGAAAATAATAAAATATTTACAAACATAATAAAAATATTACAACAATTTTAAACTAATTACACCTACTCTAAGCCCCCTAATAAAATAACAAAGCCCCCCAAAATAAAAAATTCCCTACCCTATTCTAAAATACAAATATTACAAGCTCTTTTACCTTACCAGCCCTGAACAGGGCCCGTTGCGGGGCATGCCCCAAGAATTTCAGCTCTTTTGCCTGTAAAAAAAAACATACAATACCCCCCCCCAACATTACAACCCACCACCCACATACCCCTAATCTAACCCAAACCCCCCTTAAATAAACCTAACACTACCCCCCTGATGATCTTCCTACCTTGTCTTCACCATGCCAGGTTCACCGATCCGTCCTGGCTCCAAGATCTTCATCCAACCCAAGCGTGGGCTAGACATCCACTGAAGAAGTCCAGAAGAGGGTCCAAAGTCTTCCTCCTATCCGGCAAGAAGAGGACATCCGGACCGGCAAACATCTTCTCCAAGCGGCATCTTCTATCTTCTTCCATCCGATGACGACCGGCTCCATCTTGAAGACCTCCAGCGCGGATCCATCCTCTTCTTCCGACGACTAGACGACGAATGACGGTTCCTTTAAGGGACGTCATCCAAGATGGCGTCCCTCGAATTCCGATTGGCTGATAGGATTCTATCAGCCAATCGGAATTAAGGTAGGAATTTTCTGATTGGCTGATGGAATCAGCCAATCAGAATATAGTTCAATCCGATTGGCTGATCCAATCAGCCAATCAGATTGAGCTCGCATTCTATTGGCTGTTCCGATCAGCCAATAGAATGCGAGCTCAATCTGATTGGCTGATTGGATCAGCCAATCGGATTGAACTATATTCTGATTGGCTGATTCCATCAGCCAATCAGAAAATTCCTACCTTAATTCCGATTGGCTGATAGAATCCTATCAGCCAATCGGAATTCGAGGGACGCCATCTTGGATGACGTCCCTTAAAGGAACCGTCATTCGTCGTCTAGTCGTCGGAAGAAGAGGATGGATCCGCGCTGGAGGTCTTCAAGATGGAGCCGGTCGTCATCGGATGGAAGAAGATAGAAGATGCCGCTTGGAGAAGATGTTTGCCGGTCCGGATGTCCTCTTCTTGCCGGATAGGAGGAAGACTTTGGACCCTCTTCTGGACTTCTTCAGTGGATGTCTAGCCCACGCTTGGGTTGGATGAAGATCTTGGAGCCAGGACGGATCGGTGAACCTGGCATGGTGAAGACAAGGTAGGAAGATCATCAGGGGGGTAGTGTTAGGTTTATTTAAGGGGGGTTTGGGTTAGATTAGGGGTATGTGGGTGGTGGGTTGTAATGTTGGGGGGGGGTATTGTATGTTTTTTTTTACAGGCAAAAGAGCTGAAATTCTTGGGGCATGCCCCGCAAAGGGCCCTGTTCAGGGCTGGTAAGGTAAAAGAGCTTGTAATATTTGTATTTTAGAATAGGGTAGGGAATTTTTTATTTTGGGGGGCTTTGTTATTTTATTAGGGGGCTTAGAGTAGGTGTAATTAGTTTAAAATTGTTGTAATATTTTTATTATGTTTGTAAATATTTTATTATTTTCTGTAACTTAGTTCTTTTTTATTTTTTGTACTTTAGATAGTTTATTTAATTTTATTTATTTGTAGCAATTGTGTTTAATTAATTTATTGATAGTGTAGTGTTAGGTTAATTGTAGGTAATTGTAGGTAGTTTATTTAATTATTTTATTGATAGGGTAGTGTTAGGTTTAATTATATCTTAGGTTATGATTTATTTTACAGGTAAATTTGTTATTATTTTAACTAGGTAACTATTAAATAGTTCTTAACTATTTAATAGCTATTGTACCTGGTTAAAATAATTACAAAGTTGCCTGTAAAATAAATATTAATCCTAAAATAGCTATAATATAATTATAATTTATATTGTAGCTATATTAGGATTTATTTTACAGGTAAGTATTTAGCTTTAAATAGGAATCATTTATTTAATAAGAGTTAATTTATTTTGTTAGATAAAAATTATATTTAACTTAGGGGGGTGTTAGTGTTAGGGTTAGACTTAGCTTTAGGGGTTAATCCATTTATTAGAATAGCGGTGAGCTCCGGTCGGCAGATTAGGGGTTAATAATTGAAGGTAGGTGTCGGCGATGTTAGGGAGGGCAGATTAGGGGTTAATACTATTTATGATAGGGTTAGTGAGGCGGATTAGGGGTTAATAACTTTATTATAGTAGCGGTGCGGTCCGCTCGGCAGATTAGGGGTTAATAAGTGTAGGCAGGTGTCGGCGACGATGTGGGGGGCAGATTAGGGGTTAATAAATATAACATAGGGGTCGGCGATGTTAGGGCAGCAGATTAGGGGTACATAGGGATAACGTAGGTGGCGGCGGTTTACGGAGCGGCAGATTAGGGGTTAAAAGTGTAATGCAGGGGTCAGCGATAGCGGGGGCGGCAGATTAGGAGTTAATAAGTGTAAGGTTAGGGGTGTTTAGACTCGGGGTACATGTTAGGGTGTTAGGTGCAGACTTAGGAGGTGTTTCCCCATAGGAAACAATGGGGCTGCGTTAGGAGCTGAACGCTGCTTTTTTGCAGGTGTTAGGTTTTTTTTCAGCTCAAACAGCCCCATTGTTTCCTATGGGAGAATCGTGCACGAGCACGTTTTTGATGCCGGCCGCGTCCGTAAGCAACTCTGGTATCGAGAGTTGCATTTGCGGTATAAATGCTCTACGCTCCTTTTTTGGAGCCTAACGCAGCATTTGTTTGAACTCTCGATACCAGAGTTAAATTTATGGTGCGGCCAGAAAAAAACCCGCGGAGCGTTAACAGCCCTTTTACCGCCGAACTCTAAATCTAGGCCTAAGAGATTTGTAATATAAAATGTTTGATTATGAGTAGTTAAACAACTTTGTAATATACTTTCATTATTTATTTTGTCCCCTTTTTCTGTAAATTAACTCTGAAAATTGTTTTTTTTATTCCACATCTTCTATAAAGTAATTGACACCGCCATGTCTAAACTTAAGTTTTAAGCTTATCTTACTGTCTAGCTACAATTAGGAACAGCTATAAAACAGGTAATAAAACTGACTAATACAAACAAGGTTGTGTGGGGTTCCATCCATTTTTTGTTTACACAAACTCTACTTTATTGCCTGGTTTATAGATCTTTCCTTAATTGTTCTCCACAGAAGAGATAAATAGAAAACTATTTCAAACATAGCAGCAACCACTACTTTAAAGCATCTTGAGTTTGTTAAAGAAACAAAAGTTTTACACTTATATCATCAATATTTAAACAACAAATATAGGGCTAGATTACAAGTGGTGTACTAACTATTGCAAGCGAGCGAAAAGGGGTTTCTCGCGATTCTTTGCTCGTGTCAGAAGTAACATGCATTTTGCAGGTTTGAAAGTAAAAATGTTTGCTTAAGGGCAATTTAATTTAAGACGCTTTAGGAAAGCGCAACTTCAGAGCTCTGGTTAACTGTTAAGCTTGCAAAAAAGGTGTAGAAAACACATCAAAATTATATCTAAAAGTACGGTTACACTAATAATAACACTGTCTTAATAAAGATTATTTTTTAAAAATCACAAAATACGCATACGTGTATACTGGGCATTTTGCACATGCTCAATCGGAGCTGGAGCCTCAGAAAGTGTGCATATAAAAAGAATGTGGGGCCTAGTTATCAAGCCGTCAACCTCAAATACGCTGGAATTCCGCAGCGTATTTGTGGTGAGGCTGATTTGCCTTAGTTATCAAAGGCTAGAGACCGGCAAAAGTAGAATTTTGTGACGTAAGCTTCGATCCGCCGGACTCAGTCCGACACAGATCGATTCTTACGTCACTCCAGATGTTCCGCACACAAGTGCGGCACAATCTGACTACTTTTGCTAGTTATCAAAAAACTAGCAGGTACGCTCGCCACTTTTACGGCCCAGCGTACCTGGTTTTCAATCCGCCGCCCTGGAGGAGGCGGATCCCATAGGAATCAATGGGAGCATGACCATAGCGAAAGTACAAGTTCGCTGCTGACAGACATCCCATTGATTCCTATGGGAGATGTCTACACCTAACACCCTAACATGTACCCAGAGTCTAAACACCCCTAATCTGCCCCCCCTACACCGCCGCAACTAAATAAAGTTATTACCCCCTAAACCACCACTCCTGGAGCCCACCGCCACTATAATAAATATGTTAACCCCTAAACCGCCTCTCCCGGAGCCCAACGCAAGCTACTCTATACATATTAACCCCTAAACCGCCGCTCCCTGACCCTGCCACAACTATAATAAATGTATTAACCCCTAAACCGCCGCTCCCGAACCCTGCCGCAACCTATATTAAATTT
Organism: Bombina bombina; assembly: GCF_027579735.1. Lineage (NCBI taxonomy): Eukaryota > Metazoa > Chordata > Amphibia > Anura > Bombinatoridae > Bombina > Bombina bombina. Next base: position 1,149,974,488 of record NC_069501.1, on the reverse strand, counting down.
ATTAAACCCCTAATCTGTCCCCCCTACACCGTCGCCACCTATATTACATTTATTAACCCCTATCCTGCCCCCCACTACACCGCCGCCACTGTAATAAAATTATTAACCCCTAAACCTAAGTCTAACACTAACCCTAACACCCCCTAACTTAAATATTAATTAAATAAATATAAATAATATTTCTATGATGAACTATATTAATCCTATTTAAAACTAAATACTTACCTATAAAATAAACCCTAATATAGCTACAATATAAATAATAATTATATTGTAGCTATGTTAGGATTTATTTTTATTTTACAGGTAACTTTCAATTTATTTTGACCAGGTACAATAGCTATTAAATAGTTATTAACTATTTAATAGCTTACCTAGCTAAAATAAAGAGAAATTTACCTGTAAAATAAATCCTAACCTAAGTTACAATTACACCTAACACTACACTATCATTAAATAAATTATTCCTATTTAAAACTAAATACTTACCTGTAAAATAAACCCTAAGATAGCTACAATGTAATTAATAATTACATTGTAGCTATCGTAGGATTTATATTTATTTTACAGACAACTTTGTATTTATTTTAGCTAGTTAGAATAGTTATTAAATAGTTATTAACTATTTAATAACTACCTAGCTAAAAGAAATACAAAATTACCTGTAAAATAAATCCTAACTTAAGTTACAATTAAACCTAACACTACACTATCATTAAATAAATTAAATAAATTAAATACAAATAACTACAATTAAATACAATTACATAAACTAACTAAAGTACAAAAAATAAAAAAAGCTAAGTTACAAAAAATAAAAAAATAGGTTACAAACATTTAAAAAATATTACAACAATTTTAAGCTAATTACACCTAATCTAAGCCCCCTAATAAAATAACAAAGCCCCCTAAAATAAAAAAATTCCCTACCCTATTCTACATTAAAAAAGTTCAAAGCTCTTTTACCTTACCAGCCATTAAAAGGGCCTTTTGTGGGGCATGCCCCAAATAATTCAGCTCTTTTGCCTGTAAAAGAAAAATACAACCCCCCAACATTAAAACCCACCACCCACATACCCCTAATCTAACCCAAACCCCCCTTAAAATAACCTAACACTAATCCCCTGAAGATCATCCTACCTTTAGTCGTCTTCACTCAGCTGAGCCACCGATGGAACTGAAGAGGAAATCCGGAGCGGCAGAAGTGATCCTCCAAGGGGCGCTGAAGAAATCTTCCATCCGAAGAAGTGATCCTCCAGGCGGCGCTGAAGAAGTCTTCTATCCGGGTGATGTCATCTTCCAAGCGGCGCTGAAGAAGTCTTCTATCCGGGCGATGTCATCTTCCAAAGTGGGGTCTTCAATCTTCAATCTTCATCCCGCCGATGCGGAACATCCTTCTTTCCCGACGGACTACCGACGAATGAAGGCTCCTTTAAGGGACGTCATCCAAGATGGTGTCCCTTCAATTCCGATTGGCTGATAGGATTCTATCAGCCAATCGGAATTAAGGTAGGAAAAATCTGATTGGCTGATTGAATCAGCCAATCAGATTGAGCTCACATTCTATTGGCTGATCCGATCAGCCAATAGAATGCGAGCTCAATCTGATTGGCTGATTGGATCAGCCAATCGGATTGAACTTCCTACCTTAATTCCGATTGGCTGATAGAATCCTATCAGCCAATCGGAATTGAAGGGACGCCATCTTGGATGACGTCCCTTAAAGGAGCCTTCATTCGTCGGTAGTCCGTCGGGAAAGAAGGATGTTCCGCGTCGGCGGGATGAAGATTGAAGACCCCGCTTGGAAGATGACATCGCCCGGATAGAAGACTTCTTCAGCGCCGCCTGGAGGATCACTTCATCGGATGGAAGATTTCTTCAGCGCCCCTTGGAGGATCACTTCTGCCGCTCCGGATCTCCTCTTCAGTTCCATCGGTGGCTAGGCTGAGTGAAGACGACTAAAGGTAGGATGATCTTCAGGGGATTAGTGTTAGGTTATTTTAAGGGGGGTTTGGGTTAGATTAGGGGTATGTGGGTGGTGGGTTTTAATGTTGAGGGGGTTGTATTTTTCTTTTACAGGCAAAAGAGCTGAATTCTTTGGGGCATGCCCCACAAAAGGCCCTTTTAAGGGCTGGTAAGGTAAAAGAGCTTTGAACTTTTTTAATGTAGAATAGGGTAGGGAATTTTTTTATTTTGGGGGGGCTTTTTTATTTTATTAGGGGGCTTAGATTAGGTGTAATTAGCTTAAAATTGTTGTAATATTTTTTAAATGTTTGTAACCTATTTTTTTATTTTTTGTAACTTAGTTTTTTTTATTTTTTGTACTTTAGTTAGTTTATGTAATTGTATTTAATTGTAGTTATTTGTATTTAATTTATTTAATTTATTTAATGATAGTGTAGTGTTAGGTTTAATTGTAACTTAGGTTAGGATTTATTTTACAGGTAATTTTGTATTTCTTTTAGCTAGGTAGTTATTAAATAGTTAATAACTATTTAATAACTATTCTAACTAGCTAAAATAAATACAAAGTTGCCTGTAAAATAAATATAAATCCTAAGATAGCTACAATGTAATTATTAATTACATTGTAGCTATCTTAGGGTTTATTTTACAGGTAAGTATTTCGTTTTAAATAGGAATAATTTATTTAATGATAGTGTAGTGTTAGGTGTAATTGTAACTTAGGTTAGTTTTTATTTTACAGGTAAATTTCTCTTTATTTTAGCTAGGTAAGCTATTAAATAGTTAATAACTATTTAATAGCTATTGTACCTAGTTAAAATAAATTGAAAGTTACCTGTAAAATAAAAATAAATCCTAACATAGCTACAATATAATTATTATTTATATTGTAGCTATATTAGGGTTTATTTTATAGGTAAGTATTTAGTTTTAAATAGGATTAATCTAGTTCATAATATAAATATTATTTAGATTTATTTAATTAATATTTAAGTTAGGGGGTGTTAGGGTTAGTGTTAGACTTAGGTTTAGGGGTTAATAATTTTATTACAGTGGCGGCGGTGTAGTAGGGGGCAGGATAGGGGTTAATAAATATATTATAGGTGGCGACGGTGTAGGGGGGGCAGGATAAGGGTTAATAAATTTAATATAGGTTGCGGCAGGGTACGGGAGCAGCGGTTTAGGGGTTAATACATTTATTATAGTTGCGGCGGGGTCAGGGAGCGGCGGTTTAGGGGTTAAACTATTTATTTAGTTGCGGCGAGGTGCGGGATCAGCAGGATAGGGGTTAATAACTTTATTATAGAGGGCGACGGTATAGGGGGGGCAGGATAGGGGTTACTAGGTATAATGTAGGTTGCGGCGGTGTCCGGGAGCGGCGGTTTAGGGGTTAATACATTTATAAGAGTTGCGGCGGGTTCTAGGAACGGCGGTTTAGGGGTCACTAACTTTATTGAGTTGCGGGGTGCTCCGGGGGCGCCGGTATAGGGGGTAGAACAGTGTAGTTTAGTGTGGGTGCTTAGTGACAGGCTAGCAAGAAAGCTGTAAAAAAGCCGAAGAGCAGCAAGATCGGATGAGTGATAACTCTCACAATCCGCTGCTCATCGCCCCGTACTTGGTGCGTGGCTTTTTGACAGCTTTTTTGATAACTTAGGCAGGTTCGCGGCGGCGATGTGAGGCGAGCTTAGGCGGGCGTATTGGGCCGGCGAAGACAGGTAAAATAGACACGTTGATAACTACCCCCCTGTGTACGTTTTGATAATGGAGGTATATTGGAAAGTCTTTTTTAATTGCATGCTTTATCTGAATTATGAAACTTTAATGTGACTTTAGTGGCCCTTTAATATTTTAGGGAGCTAATTGGAGGCTAACAGAGCACACAAAGAGCCCTTTGCAGCTCAAAGGGGGTGCTACACTTGCGTTTGGGGTACCTAGCATCCTCATACAGCCGCTACTGGTTAAACTGTGGGTCTCTGTTTATTTTTCAAGCTCACAGTAGATTTAGATAGAAGGCCATTCTTAAGTGTATAGGGTCAGCTGAGCAGTTTGTAATGGTTTGGGGTTCGAGGCCTCTGTTAGAAACAGGTAATGCAGCTGACAGTTGTCAATTTTTTTTCTTATACAGATATTCTAGTGGTTCATACAGACAGCAATGACTTGTATTGCATGTATAAAAAAAAAAGTTGAGGTGAATTTTGGATTTTCCCATAAGAAGTAGGTAAGTCTCGAGGATTCTAGGATAAAATATTGTCTGGGGGATTTTTTTTTTTTTTTTAGGTTAGGAAAATAATGTTTTTCTTATGTGTAATTTAAGATAGCAAATGGTTTTTTACATTTTGTAATATGGTAACATATTGTTATAAATTGTGCTTAATAAGGTTGCAACCACTGTTTTTCTATCATAACAAGTGAGGTGAAGTGTGGTGTCTCTATTTATTGGGCTATTGGTATGGAAAACATGTTAATAGTATACACAGCTGCCAGGGTCAAGTACACATTTAAATATTTCATATAACAAGACATAATGCATAGATAACATACATAGTTAACATATTTCACCTATGTCTATGATGGAACAAAAGTATATGTTTCTATTAAATGGAAAACTGCTGCAGATATTGTAAAATGTACAGATATAGCAGGGGACAAAGCATTATACTGCATGGAACTTCACAGGTACTAGGTCATATAAAACAGGGCCAGATTACGATTATAGCTAACAGTTATGCACGAGTGCAAAGGGAATTTGCGTGCATCAGATTTTTTGCTTGCATTACAAGTTGAAAGTAAACACGATCGCTTGAGTGCAATTGAAGTTAACGTTGCTTGGGATAGCGTGTCTTTAGAGCTCCGGTTAAGTGTTATGTGAAACAAAAAAGTGTCCAAAACACATAACAAATACATTACAAAGTACAGTTTCACTAATAATAACACCATCTAATAAAAAATATTTTAAAAACAAGGGCTTTGTTCTTCAGGGTGAGAATTTTGAGTTTAATTCTGCTGTGAATGGAGAGCCAGTGAAGGGACTTGCAGCAGATACAGAGCATTGGGAAAGATGGATTAGCCTGGCAAAGACTTTTAGGAAGGATTGAATGGTAGAGAGGCGGGAGAGAGGAAGGCAGTTAGTAGGTTATTACAGTAGTCAAGTTGTGAATTTATCAGGGAATGGATTAGCTACTTAGTGGTGTCAGCGCTCAGAAGCGGACTAATTTTGGAGATATTGCGTTCGTGGTTGTGGTAGGATGAAGAAAGCAAATGGATGTGGGGTGTGAAGGACAGATTGGAGTCAAGTGTAACTCCGAGGCAGCAGACTTGGGGTGATTGGAAGATAGTGGATAGGTAGGAATTTTCTGATTGGCTGATGGAATCAGCCAATCAGAATCAAGTTCAATCCGATTGGCTGATCCAATCAGCCAATCAGATTGAGCTCGCATTCTATTGGCTGTTCCGATCAGCCAATAGAATGCGAGCTCAATCTGATTGGCTGATTGGATCAGCCAATCGGATTGAACTTGATTCTGATTGGCTGATTCCATCAGCCAATCAGAAAATTCCTACCTTAATTCCGATTGGCTGATAGAATCCTATCAGCCAATCGGAATTCGAGGGTCGCCATCTTGGATGACGTCCCTTAAAGGAACCGTCATTCGTCGGGAGACAACGGAAGAAGAGGATGGATCCGCGTCGCCTGCTTCAAGATGGACCCGCTCCGCACCGGATGGAAGAAGATTGAAGATGCCGCTTGGAGAAGATGTTTGCCGGTCCGGATGTCCTCTTCTTGCCGGATAGGAGGAAGACTTTGGAGCCTCTTCTGGACCTCTTCAGCACCGGATGATGGATCGCCAACCCCCGCTTGGGTTGGATGAAGATGTTGGAGCCAGGACGGATCGGTGAACCTGGTATGGTGAAGACAAGGTAGGAAGATCTTCAGGGGCTTAGTGTTAGGTTTATTTAAGGGGGGTTTGGGTTAGATTAGGGGTATGTGGGTGGTGGGTTGTAATGTTGGGGGGGGGGGTATGGTATGTTTTTTTTTACAGGCAAAAGAGCTGAAATCCTTGGGGCATGCCCCGCAAAGGGCCCTGTTCAGGGCTGGTAAGGTAAAAGAGCTTGTAACTTTTTTAATTTAGAATAGGGTAGGGAATTTTTTATTTTGGGGGGCTTTGTTATTTTATTAGGGGGCTTAGAGTAGGTGTAATTAGTTTAAAATTGTTGTAATATTTTTATTATGTTTGTAAATATTTTATTATTTTTTGTAACTTAGTTCTTTTTTATTTTTTGTACTTTAGCTAGTTTATTTAATTATATTTATTTGTAGGAATTGTGTTTAATTAATTTATTGATAGTGTAGTGTTAGGTTAATTGTAGGTAATTGTAGGTAGTTTATTTAATTAATTTATTGATAGGGTAGTGTTAGGTTTAATTATATCTTAGGTTAGGATTTATTTTACAGGTAAATTTGTTATTATTTTAACTAGGTAACTATTAAATAGTTCTTAACTATTTAATAGCTATTGTACCTGGTTAAAATAATTAAAAAGTTGCCTGTAAAATAAATATTAATCCTAAAATAGCTATAATATAATTATAATTTATATTGTAGCTATATTAGGATTTTTTTTTCAGGTAAGTATTTAGCTTTAAATAGGAATCATTTATTTAATAAGAGTTAATTAATTTCGTTAGATGTAAATTATATTTAAGTTAGGGGGGTGTTAGTGTTAGGGTTAGACTTAGCTTTAGGGGTTAATCAATTTATTAGAATAGCGGTGAGCTCCGGTCGTCAGATTAGGGGTTAATAAGTGTAGGCAGGTGTCGGCGACGTTGAGGGGGGCAGATTAGGGGTTAATAAATATAATATAGGGGTCGGCGGTGTTAGGGGTAGCAGATTAGGGGTACATAGGGATAACGTAGGTGGCGGCGCTTTGCGGTCGGAAGATTAGGGGTTAATTATTTTAAGTAGCTGGCGGCGACGTTGTGGGGGGCAGGTTAGGGGTTAATAAATGTAATACAGGGGTCGGCGGGGTTAGGGGCAGCAGATTAGGGGTACATAAGTATAACGTAGGTGGCGGTCGGCAGATTAGGGGTTAAAAATTTTAATCGAGTGGCGGCGATGTGGGGGGAGCTCGGTTTAGGGGTACATAGGTAGTTTATGGGTGTTAGTGTACTTTAGGGTACAGTAGTTAAGAGCTTTATGAACCGGCGTTAGCCAGAAAGCTCTTAACTCCTGCTATTTTCAGGCGGCTGGAATTTTGTCGTTAGAGCTCTAACGCTCACTTCAGAACGACTCTAAATACCAGCGTTAGAAAGATCCCATTGAAAAGATAGGATACGCAAATGGCGTAGGGGGATCTGCGGTATGGAAAAGTCGCGGCTGAAAAGTGAGCGTTAGACCCTTTAATCACTGACTCCAAATACCAGCGGGCGGCCAAAACCAGCGTTAGGAGCCTCTAACGCTGGTTTTGACGGCTACCGCCGAACTCCAAATCTAGGCCTTAGTTTGCAATATACTGTATAACAGTGCATTACTGCAAAGTGTTGATGAGTTTATATATATATATATATATATATATATATATATATATATACATATGTATATATATATATATATATATATATATACACATATATATATATCTTTAAATATATTTAAATACTAGGGTGATTAGATAAAAAAAAATCCTGACTTTAATCCAAGAATTTAAATTTTCACAAAAATGAGAAAAAAGTTGACTTTACATGTCTCATAATGTAAAAAGGGAAAACAAGATTTAAATTTCAAAATTCTTTTAAAGGGACATGGAAGTATAAATTGAAATTACATGGTTCAAACAGAACACACAATTTTAAATACTTTTCCATTTTAGTGTTATTATCAAATTTACCTTTCTGCTTGTTTTTTTAGTGAAACTTTTCTCCTTTGCACAATGGCTTATCAAAGCAGTATATGTAGCAATGTTCAGCTACATGGTAAAATCTATAGTGAGCTAAGCTAGTTAAGATTACAGTTGTATAGCCAGAAACACTATTTTAAGGGACAGTCTACTCCAGAATTGTTATTGTTTAAAAAGATAAATAATTCCTTTATTACCAATTCCCCAGATTGTGCATAACCAACACAATTATATTAATATACTTTTTACCTCTGTGATTACCTTGTATCTTAGATAGAAATCGTAGCGAGCCTTCAATGTCGCCATTTGAGTGACAGGTTATTCACGCTACAGGGGCGGGTACCACACGCCCATCTTTAGGTCCAATCATAACGCTTGCCGGCTCAGTTTATCATCTCATTGGTAACAGCTTTTATGAGCATGCGCATTGTTAACTGGTGAACGCCGAGATTTGTTTTAAATAGTGTGATGACTGTTAGTTCTATACACCTGATGAAACGGTTGTTGTGACCGGGAAACGCGTAGTGTATTAGGTTTTAATAAACTTATATGTTATATTTTAACCTATCTGTCATCACGCTTGTTTTTATCTTTGCTTTGAAAAGCTATTTTTAACTTTTTATCAGTTATCAGCTTTTGACATATCAATATTAGCTGTACTTTTGCCCTGAGGAGGATACTCGTACCATCATTGGGCATTTTTGCGACCCCAAGTACTTGTGGGGTTTCATGAAATCTTCACTTTGGCTACTGGATCGGAGTAGATCGTGAGGATAAGCTCGCTGGACAGCTTGTGAATAGTTCAGCCTGCACCTGTGGCACTTCTCAAGTGCTTTGAATCTAGTAAGTGATCTTGTATCGTTGTGTGGGGGTCCTATTCATCTACGATTTCACACTATTGTGGCGCCTCCTTCTTTTCTCCCCTCTATCTGCAGATCGTTGCTGGTGCCATCAGCTTTGGAAGGAGTATTTGCTGCCGCATACCCGCTATCTGAGGGAACACCCGGAGGAAATAATCTCCACTCCATGAACTTTGGATAAGAACTATATATACACCCTATTTGTTTTTGGGCACCTATTGTATGTATCTGGTAATTTTATGCTATACCTCCATTAATATGTGTCTCTAACATTGTTTGTTACTATTATGCGTTTGTAACCACTCTCGCATTGATAGTTATTTCATCTCAGCAACATAGTTGCTGGAGGTTGTTTTCGATATCTTTATTTTTTGATTTGGAAGACACATTAGTAACACTTTATAGGCACAGTGTTTTTATCTATATCCACAGTTATTTTGTTATATATTTTTTGTACACTCATATGTACTTTTATATATAGTTATCCATCACTTTAAGAATATAGTTGTGAATACATATCACACACATTTCTAATCCTTGTCCTTTGTTGAAGAGGGCAGTTAAGACTTTGGGATATACATCACATGTTCACTTTTTGTACACTTTATTCGTGTGCATATTTAGGCGCCTTCATTTTTTTACATCACCTTGTATCTAAGCCTCTGCAGACTGCCCCCTTATTTCAGAACTTTTGACAAACTTGCAATTTAGCCCTCTCATAGGTAACTCCACGGGTGTGAGCACAATGTTATCTATATTGCACACTTTAACACCCTCTAGCTGTGAAAAACTGTCAAATGCATTAAAATAAAAGGCGGCCTTCAAGTCCTTAGAACTTACGCATATGAGCATATCTAGGTTTAGCTTTCAACTGAGAATACAAAGAGAACAAAGCAAATCTGATGATAAAAGTGAATTGGCATAAATATAGCTGTTGCCTGCTGCCACTTAACCCAGTTTTCTGCGTCCCCCTCTACAGGTTACTTGAACTGAGGAGAGCTATTTAGCCATTACTGTAGAATTCATTGTAGTGGGGGAGATTGCAATTAGAGTTAAAGTTTATTTTAGATCATCTGCATTTATTTTTAGATACCTAAAATAGTTGAATGACACATAAAGAAGTTGTACTATCAGTTTTAGGACTCACCATCCTATGACGAAAGGGTTAAGCAAGAACACTGCAAACAGAATAGCGACACTCATAGAGGACCGATTTATCAATGTATGGCGGACACGATACGCTGTAGTATATCATGTCTGCCAGACATCGCTAAATGCTTACAGCATACGCTGTCTGCATTTAAAATTGCACAAGCAGTTCTGGTGAACTGCTTGTGCAATGCCGACCCCTGCAGATTCACGGCCGCCAGCAGGGGGTGTCAATCAACCCGATTGTATGTGATTGGGCAGATAACTGTCCTCAGCCTCAGAGGCAGAGAACAAGTTAAGTTAACTCTTGGTCCCGGCGAGCCTAAATGCTTGCACGGAAACAGGGGTATTTGGCCCCTTTCGGGCCATGATAAATCGGCCCCATAGAATAAAGTGATATAAGATTGTACAGCTATATTTATTTAATCAGTATAATTAAAATAAATATATTATATAGCTTTGTAAGGTGGCTGCAAAACTGTATTTCTGTTTTTTTAAAGTAGACTTTGCTTAGGAGACTAAGAACCTTTCTCTTGTAAGGTGTATCCAGTCCACGGATCATCCATTACTTGTGGGATATTCTCATTCCCAACAGGAAGTTGCAAGAGGACACCCACAGCAGAGCTGTAATATAGCTCCTCCCCTAACTGTCATAGCCAGTCATTCTCTTGCAACTCTCAACAAGCTAGGACGTTGTAGGAGAGAGTGGTTAAATATAGCTAGTTTATTTTCTTCAATCAAAAGTTTGTTATTTTTAAATAGTACCGGAGTTGTGCTATTTTATCTCAGGCAGTAAATAGAAGAAGAATCTGCCTGAGGTTTCTATGATCTTAGCAGGTTGTAACTAAGATCCATTGCTAATCTCACATATGTCTGAGGGGATTACACAGATGAGGTAACTTCAGCGAGAGAATGGCGTGCAGTTTATTCTGCTATCAGGTATGTGCAGTTATAATTTTTTCTAGAGATGGAAAACACTAGAAAATGCTGCTGATACCGGATTAATGTAAGTTAAGCCTGAATACAGTGATTTAATAATGACTGGTATCATGCTTACTCCCAGGGGTAATACCCTTATGATATTTACAATATAAAACGTTTGCTGGCATGTTTAATCGTTTTTATATATGCTTTGGTGATAAAACTTTATTGGGGCCTAGTTTTTTCCAGATGGCTGGCTTAAATTTTGACTAGAAACAATTTCCACTGTTGTAGTATAAAAGTTACAGTTGGTGCAGGTAAAATTACAAACTGTGACATCCAGCTTCCCTCAAAGGCCCTCTGAATGCTATAGGACATCTCTAAAGGGCCCAAAGGCTTTCCAAAGTCGTTTATTGGGGAAGGTAGGGCCACAGCTTGCTGTGGCAGTTGGTTGTGACTGTTAAAAAACGTCTATTTCGTTTTTTTGATCCGTTTTTTGAACTAAGGGGTTAATCATCCATTTGCAAGTGGGTGCAATGCTCTGTTAGCCTATTATACACACTGTAAAAATTTGGTTTGATTTACTGCATTTTTTCACTGTTTTTCAAATTCTGACAAAATTTGTTTCTCTTAAAGACACAGTACCGTTTTTTATATTTGCTTGTTAACTTGATTTAAAGTGTTTTCCAAGCTTGCTAGTCTCATTGCTATTCTGTATAAACATGTCTGACATAGAAGAAACTCCTTGTTTATTATGTTTAAAAGCCATGGTGGAACCCCCTCTTAGAATGTGTACCAAATGTACTGATTTCATTTTATGCAATAAAGATCATTTTCTGTCTTTAAAAAAATGTATCACCAGAGGAATCTGACGAGGGGGAAGTTATGCCGACTAACTTTCCCCACGTGTCAGACCCTTTGACTCCGGCTTAAGGGACTCACGCTATAATGGCGCCAAGTACATCTAGGGCGCCCATAGCGTTTACTTTACAAGACATGGCGGCAGTCATGGATAATACACTGTCAGCGGTATTAGCCAGACTACCTGAACTTAGAGGTAATCGAGATAGCTCTGGGGTGAGACAAAATGCAGAGCATACTGACGCTTTAAGAACCATGTCTGATACTGCCTCACAATATGCAGAAGCTGAGGAAAGAGAGCTTCAGTCAGTGGGTGATGTTAATGACTCAGGAAAGATACCTGATTCTAATATTTCTACATTTAAATTTAAGCTTGAACACCTCCGCGTGTTGCTTAGGGAGGTTTTAGCTGCTCTGAATGACTGTGATACCATTGCAGTGCCAGAGAAATTGTGTAGACTGGATAAATACTTTGCAGTGCCGGTGTGTACTGATGTTTTTCCAAATACCTAAAAGGTTTACAGAAATTATTAATAAGGAATGGGATAGACCAGGTGTGCCGTTCTCTTCCCCTCCTATTTTTAGAAAAATGTTTCCAATAGACGCCACCACATGGGACTTATGGCAGACAGTCCCTAAGGTGGAGGGAGCAGTTTCTACTCTAGTAAAGCGTACTACTATCCCTGTTGAGGACAGTTGTGCTTTTTTTTTTTTAGATCCAATGGATAAAAAATTAGAGGTTACCTTAAGAAAATATTTATTGAACAAGGTTTTATCCTACAGCCCCTTGCATGCATTGCCCCTGTCACTGCTGCTGCGGCGTACTGGTTTGAGTCTCTGGAAGAGGCTTTACAGGTAGCGACTCCATTGGATGACATACTTGGCAAACTTAGAGCACTTAAGCTAGCCAATTCTTTTATTCTGATGCCATTGTTCATTTGACTAAACTAACGGCTAAGAATTCTGGTTTTGCTATACAGGCGCGCAGAGCGCTATGGCTTAGATCATGGTAAGCTGACGTGACTTCAAAATCTAAGCTACTTAACATTCCCTTCAAGGGGCAGACCCTATTCGGGCCTGGTTGAAGGAGATTATTGCTGATATCACTGGAGGAAAAGGTCATGCCCTTCCTAAGGACAGGTCCAAATCTAGGGCCAAACAGTCTAATTTTCGTGCCTTTCAAAACTTCAAGGCAGGTGCGGCATCAACTTCCTCTAATAATAAACAAGAGGGAACTTTTGCTCAATCCAAGACGGTCTGGAAACCTGACATGGAAAAAAGGTAAGCAGGTAAAAAAGCCTGCTGCTGCCTCTAAGACAGCATGAAGTAACGGCCCCCTATCCGGGAACGGATCTAGTAGGGAGCAGACTTTCACTCTTTGCCCAGGCGTGGCCAAGAGATGTTCAGGATCCCTGGGCGTTGGAAATTATATCCCAGGGATATCTTCTGGACTTCAAAGCTTCCCCCCCAAAAGGGAGATTTCACCTTTCACAATTATCTGCACACCAGATAAAGAGAGAGGCATTCTTACACTGTGTACGAGTCCTCCTAGTTATGGGAGTGATCCATTCAGTTCCAAAGGAGGAACAGGGACAGGGTTTTTACTCAAATCTGTTTGTGGTTCCCAAAAAAGAGGGAACCTTCAGACCAATTTTGGATCTAAAGATCTTAAACAAATTCCTCAAAGTTCCATCGTTCAAGATGGAAACTATTCGTACCATCCTACCACTGATCCAGGAGGGTCAATATATGACTACAGTGGATCTAAAGGATACTTATCTTCACATTCCGATACACAAAGATCATCATCGGTTTCTCAGGTTTGCCTTTTAAGACAGGCATTGCCAGTTGTAGCTCTTCCCTTGGGATTAGCTACAGCCCCAAGAATCTTTACAAAGGTTCTAGGGTCACTTATGACGGTTCTAAGGCCGCGGGGCATAGCAGTAGCCCCTTATTTAGACGACATCCTGATACAGGCGTCAAACTTCCAAATTGCCAAGTCTCATACGGACATAGTACTGGCATTTCTGTGGTCGCATGGGTGGAAAGTGAACGAGGAAAAGAGTTCTCTATCCCCACTCACAAGAGTTTCCTTTCTAGGGACTCTGATAGATTCTGTATAAATGAAAATTCACCTGACGGAGTCCAGGTTATCAAAGCTTCTAAATTCCTGCCGGGTTCTTCATTCCATTCCGCGCCCTTCGGTGGTTCAGTGTATGGAAGTAATCGGCTTAATGGTAGCGGCAATGGACATAGTGCCATTTGCACGCTTACATCTCAGACCGCTGCAACTATGCATGCTCAGTCAGTGGAGCGGGGATTACACAGATTTGTCCCCTCAACTGAATCTGGACCAAGAGACCAGGGATTCTCTTCTCTGGTGGCTATCTCGGGTCCATCTGTCCAAAGGTATGACCTTTCGCAGGCCAGATTGGACAATTGTTACGACAGATGCCAGCCTTCTAGGTTGGGGTGCAGTCTGGAACTCCCTGAAGGCTCAGGGATCGTGGACTCAGGAGGAGTCTCTCCTTCCATTAAATATTCTGGAACTAAGAGCGATATTCAAGGCTCTTCAGGCTTGGCCTCAGTTAGCAACTCTGAGGGACATCAGATTTCAGTCGGACAACATCACGACTGTAGCTTACATCAACCATCAAGGGGGAACGAGAAGTTCCCTAGAGATGTTAGAAGTTTCAAAAATAATTCGCTGGGCAGAGATTCACTCTTGTCACCTATCAGCTATCCATATCCCAGGTGTAGAGCACTGGGAGGCAGATTTTCTAAGTCGTCAGACTTTTCATCCGGGAGAGTGGGAACTCCATCCGGAGGCATTTGCACAACTGATTCATCGTTGGGGCAAACCAGAACTGGATCTCATGGCGTCTCACCAGAACGCCAAGCTTCCGTTTTACGGATCCAGGTCCAGGGATCCCAAGGCGACACCGATAGATGCTCTAGCAACGCCCTGGTCTTTCAACCTGTCTTATGTGTTTCCACCGTTTCCTCTGCTCCCTCGACTGATTGCCAAGATCAAGCAGGAGAGAGCATTAGTGATTCTGATAGCACCTGCGTGGCCACGCAGGACCTGGTATGCAGATCTAGTGGACATGTCATCCATTCCACCATGGTCTCTGCCTCTGAAACAGGACCTTCTACTTCAGGGTCCTTTCAACCATCCAAATCTAATTTCTCTGAGGCTGACTGCCTGGAGATTGAACGCTTGATTTTATCAAAGTGTGGCTTCTCCGAGTCAGTTATTGATACCTTAAGACAGGCACGAAAACCTGTCACCAGGAAAATTTACCATAAGGTATGGCGTAGATATCATTATTGGTGTGAATCCAAGGGTTACTCATGGAGTAAGGTCAGGATTGCTAGGATATTATCTTTTCTCCAAGAAGGTTTGGAAAAAGGATTGTCAGCTAGTTAAGCGTCTGGCAGATGTTCCAGACGTTCAGGCATTTTGTCAGGCTTTAGTTAGAATCAAGCCTGTGTTTAAACCTGTTGCTCCACCATGGAGCTTAAGCTTGGTTCTTAAGGTTCTTCAAGGAGTTCCGTTTGAACCTCTTCATTCCATAGATATCAAGCTTTTATCTTGGAAAGTTATTTTTTTTGGTAGCTATTTCCTCGGCTCGTAGAGTCTCTGAGCTATCTGCCTTACAATGTGATTCTCCTTATCTGATTTTTCATACGGATAAGGTAGTCCTGCGTACCAAACCCGGGTTCTTACCTAAGGTGGTATCTAACAAGAATATCAATCAAGAGATTGTTGTTCCATCCTTGTGTTACACCATTTGGACGTGGTCCGTGCTTTAAAGTTTTACTTACAAGCTACTAAAGATTTTCGTCAAACATCTGCTTTGTTTGTTGTCTACTCTGGACAGAGGAGAGGTCAAAAGGCTTCGGCAACCTCTTTTTCTTTTTGACTAAGAAGCTTAATCCGCTTAGCCTATGAGACTGCTGGACAGCAACCTCCTGAAAGGATTACAGCTCATTCCACTAGAGCTGTGGCTTCCACTTGGGCCTTTAAAAATGAGGCTTCTTTTGATCAGATTTGCAAGGCGACGACTTGGTCTTCGCTTCATATTTTTTAAAATTTTTACAAATTTGATACTTTTGCTTCTTCGGAGGCTATATTTGGGAGAGAGGTTTTACGGGCAGTGGTTCCTTCCATTTAAGTTCCTGCCTTGTCCCTCCCTTCATCCGTGTACTTTAGCTTTGGTATTGGTATCCCACAAGTAATGGATGATCCGTGGACTGGATATACCTTACAAGAGAAAACACAATTTATGCTTACCTGATAAATTTATTTCTCTTGTGGTGTATCCAGTCCACGGCCCGCCCTGTCATTTTAAGGCATGTAATTTTTAAATTTAAACTACAGTAACCACTGCACCCTATGGTTCCTCCTTTCTCGGCTTGTTTTCGGTCGAATGATTGGCTATGACAGTTAGGGGAGGAGCTATATTACAGCTCTGCTGTGGGTGTCCTCTTGCAACTTCCTGTTGGGAATGAGAATATCCCACAAGTAATGGATGATCCGTGGACTGGATACACCACAAGAGAAATAAATTTATCAGGTAAGCATAAATTGTGTTTTATTTCAGCTATAATTACTATATTATATTATTAAAACAAAAGTGTATGAACATTCTGGGAATTGAATGGTCATTATAGGCAAGTTTTAAACTCTGATAAATTGAATGGGAATTGCAAAATATGTAACAGTGCAAGTTGATTGCTGACTTTAGTTTTAGAATAAAAAAATACAGTTTATTTACAATCCAAACTGTAATAAAAATGGAACTGGGGCTTAGATGAACAATAAAAAGGTTGATGATGTTGCTGTTTATCTGTTTTTGCTATTTCTAGCAATCAGTCACCAATACCCAAGTGCCAGTTTATGTAATACACTAATCGCTCCCTTTTGTCACATTAACTCTTTTCAAAGGTGCCACGGGCCTGTGTTATTGATCTTCATGTTGAAAGAACAGCTGAAACGTCACATTTATTCCACTTTAGTGCAGCGGTAAGAGATATTAAAAAGATTATGCTTAGTTGGAGTAGAACATTATGAAAATAAGTGTACTGAAGATTATGTTAATACAACAGAGGTTGTCTGTCTATGGACATCTCCTTAAACTGCCTAAAAAAACACCTGTCTAATAATTTTCTCCAAGTCACTATGTTGCAGAACATATATAGGGTCCCATTTATTAAAGGGACAGTGTACTTTAAAATTGGCTTTTCCCTTAATGTGTTCCCAATTAATTGTTATACCAGCTGCAGAGTATGAAATGCATGATAAATTGATCCTTTATGTTTCTTTTTGTAAATGAAATAGCTGGATTTGCTATTTAAAAAATCACAACACATCAAAATAGACTTATCTTGTAGAGGGATCAGACATCATTATCACTTAAATTCTTCACTGTATCTATACAATATTTAAAAAAAGCAACTGAAAATGAAAGGATTAGAACATTATCTCTCTCACTCTGCACTAGGAGTTAAATTTCTGCTGCTGACTGTGTTTACATAGCTTGTCAATTGCCTATACTTAAAGGGAAAGTAAACACCAGAATTTTTGTTGTTTAAAAAGGTAGATAATCCCTTTATTACCCATTCCCCAATTTTGCATAACCAACACAGTTATAATAATATACTTTTTACCTCTGCGATTACCTTGTATCTATGGCTCTGCAAACTACCCTCTTATTTCAGTTCTTTTGACAGCCTTGCATTTTTATTTTTATTTTTAATAGTTTTTATTAAGAATTTCAAAGATACAATATACAAACTGAGAAAAATTAACAGTTGCGCAGTGCCATGTTCAATAAATACAAAATTATCCAACACATTTTAATGACATAATAATTGATGGTAATATATAAGATCTGTTGTGATCCTTAGATGTTGTATGATATACTGCATTTCTCACATAAATAGAACATGGATTGCGCCTAATTATTTCGAAACTGAGTAAAGTAGAAAGGAAAGAGTTGACTAGAAGAGGGGGGAGACATACTAAGGGGCGAGGGAGGGAGGTGAGGTAATGGGAAGAAAAAATAACCAAAAAAAAAAAACCTAAGAATAATGGTATTAATGATGTTAATTCCCCTTGACTCATCTGCCTAGGGGGGCCCCTAATATGTGCACATGACCCGTTTGATGGTCTGCAGCCAGCCGTGTTGAGGAATGGTAACGGTTCCACACCTCTGCTATCAGGTAGTACAAGTCTGTTTTGTTAGTTTTCATAAAATGGTATCGTTCTAACACAAGAAGGTCCGACACTTGCGCACGCCAGTCATCAACCGTCGGGGGGTTATTGATTTCCATTTTTTTGGGATAAGCATTTTTGCTCTGTTGAGCATCAACGGAAGCAATGCCCTCAGAGCTTTATTTTGAAGTTTAGGGAGACCCTGAAACATCAAAGTATACATTTGATGGGGTAAGGTAGCTTCTATGATCTCTGAGATCGCCGAGAACACTGCCTCCCAGTAGGGCGCTATTACCGGGCAGGCTCACCCTGGCAGCAGCCCCTCCAACATGAATCTGAAATCTGTGGATTAGTTTTGTGTAGTCTTGCAGGGGTAAGATACCATCTGCTCAACATTTTAAAGTGCATTTCCTGAGTGCTTGCAGATGAGGAAGGATGTCTTTACTGCAATCCGGAAAGCCAGTCTCCAGTCATCGGGTTGGGTGTTTGCATTAGTCTCTCTATCCCATGCTTGTGTATAGGTGGGTAGTACCTGGTCATCTCTTACCAACAACAATTTATATATAAGAGATATAGTATGCCTTGGTGGACACTGCTGAACACACAACTGCTCAAAAGGGGTGAGTTCCCTATTTAATTTGTCTTTGTGTCTGTGCGTAATAATGAAATGTTTGACCTGGGAGTATGCAAACCAAGATGAAAACAGGGTACCATCCCACTGTTGGAAAACTCTCTAGGGGCTATAACTCCTTTGTCTAGCGCTGAGTGTAGGATCCCATCTCTTAACCTGTACATCTGTCTATGTGCTATTTTTTGATAGGCTAACGGGATACCGGGATGTTCTCTTAGGGGCATCAGTGGGGAATACAGTGTGGAAATGTTATTAGAAGTGGAGATGGTTTTGTCCCATTCTCTAAGTGTTTCCTGTGTGATGTAGTAAGGTTTCAGGGTCGGGGGTCTATGACGTGGCTCTATCCACACCAGTGTGGCCATGTTACCTTTAGAAAAAATCTGGTTGTCCAGATGTACCCAAGCCTTTTGTGTGTTGTTGTGGCTCCAGTCTACTATGTGTTGTAGTATAATTGCTCAGCGGTATAATTTGATATTAGGGAGCCCCAATCCCCCTGCATGTCTGGGCAGATACAATGTTTGCCTACTTACTCTTCCTTTCCTTCCCTGCCATATATAGTTATCAATAGTTTTTTGTAGCTGGGTGAGATATGCTGAGGGTAATGGAATAGGCAGAGTTTGAAAGATATATAGGATCCGTGGTAGAATATTCATTTTTATTATGCCTAATCTACCCAGCCATGATATAGGCTTGTTGCTCCATAGTTGCAGGTCATTTGCTATCTCCTTTCTAAGCTTATGGTAGTTGTGTAAAATAATATAATTTTCTTTACTCGCTAGGTTAATACCAAGGTACTTCATATGTGTTTTCGCTATCTGTATCCGAAGGGTGTTCTCCACCTGTGCAATGGTTTGTGGGGTAGCTGATATGTTTAATAGCTCGGACTTTGTGACATTTAGATGGAAGTTTGAAACTTGCCCGTATCTTTGGAGTTCTGCTAAGATATTTGGGAGGGCAGATTCTGTTTTGGAAATTGTAAATAGTATGTCATCCGCATACATAATCATTTTATGTTCCCTGTCCCCTACTGTGATGCCTGATATGTTCTGATTAAGCCGTATTGAAACAGCCAGAGCTTCAATGGATAGGACAAACAATAATGGGGAAAGGGGGCATCCCTGTCGCGTACCGTTCATGATAACAAATGAGTCTGATAGCGTGCCATTAGTCTTAATTTTTCCATTGGGATTGGAATATAGGGAGAATACCATATTGAGGAAGGGGGTGACAAAATTCATTTTAATTAATACTTCTCTAAGGAATTGCCAATTTACTCTGTCGAACGTCCGACGAAAATAATGTTAGTGGGATAGAGTTTTGTTTGGCGTAACTGATTAATTGGAGGACTCGTAGGGTATTGTCCCTGGCCTCACGGCCTGGAACAAACCCTGCTTGGTCGGTGGATATGAGATTGGGTAGGTGTTTGTTGAGTCTGGTCGCTAATACTTTTGCCAATATTTTAACGTCCGTGTTTAAAAGAGATATGGGCCTAAAATTCTCTGGTTTGTCTGGTTTCTTTCCGGGCTTAGGCAGTACTGTTATATGTGCCTCAAGCATTGTTGAAGGAAGGGTTTTGGTTTCTGTTAGTTCGTTAAATAAGGCCTGTAGATGGGGGACCAGGGCTTCCTTGAATACTTTGTAATATTTGGGAATTAGGCCATCTGGACCCGGGCTCTTCCCGGTTGGTAAATTTTTATCGCTGCACCAATCTCTTCTGAAGTAATGGGAGAATCCAGAGATCTAGAGACCTCTGCTGACAGTGTAGGTAATGGTAAATTTGAGAGATATTTTTTATTAGCGTTTCTTTAGTGCTTATGTTGCTTTTAGTGTCAGATGTTAATGTTGGGGGGTCTAGGTTATATAGACTGTGATAGAAGTCACGTAGTGTGTTTGCTATCCCCTTGCTATCTTGGACTGCTACTCCCCTTTTGTTTACAATTGTGTGAATAAAAGTTTTAAGCCTTCTACGTTTTATTGATCTTGCCAGTATTTTACCTGGCTTGTTCCCTTGGTCATAGTATATCTGTCTCAAGTGTAGGGCTTGCTGCTGTGATTCAACTGTCAGAAGATCCCTAAGCTCATTCTTAGCTTGATGTAAGTTGTTAGTAATGTTTATATCTTGTGGGTTTGTTTTGTGCGTTTTCTCCAGTGTGGCTATTGTGGTGTGTATTTGTTCATACCGAGACCGCCTCTCTTTCATCTTGTTTGCCTTTATCTTTAAAAATTCCCCTCTAAGAACACATTTGTGAGCCTCCCAGTTTGTAAGAAGGGATGTATCATTGTGGTCATTATATAAGAAAAATTCTTTTAAGGCTTTGTCTAGTGTACTTGCCGCTATAGAATGTAATGGTCTAGTCGCCATATATAGTCAGTTAGTGGTGCTTCCGGCCAGACCACTTCGCATATCACTGGTGCGTGGTCTGTCCATGTGATAGGCCGTATGTGACATGAATGTATGACTGGGAGGCTGATTGAGTCTGTGAACCAATAGTCAATGCGTGAATACTTATGATGTACATTGGAGAGGTAGGTGTAATCCCTCCCTGTCGGATGCAGCGTTCTCCACACATCGTGGAGGTTTAGATTTGTCAGAGATGTTTTAATCCACTTTAGTATCGTTGTGGGGACACTAGAGTTAGAGTTTGAGGTGTCTAGTGTTGGGTGGAGTGAAATGTTAAAGTCACCCCCCAGCAAGACAGTACCTTTTGCATTGTCCAGAATTAGCCCAGAGATTTTTTTGAAAAAGAGATGTTGCTGCACATTAGGCGCATAAACATCTAGAAGTGTGATTGGTCTCCCAAAAAGGAGGCCCACCACTAGTAGGTACCTGCCGTCTGTGTCTTTGTGTATGGATGACAGTTGAAAATCTATGGAATTATGCAACAGAATGCCAACCCCATTCTTTTTTTGGGAACCTGATGCAAAAAAAACTGTAGGGTATTTCTGTGTGAGCCATTTAGGCTCCCTACCTTGTTGAAAATGTGTCTCCTGTATGAAGACCACTGAGCTGTGTAGTTTAGAAAACTCTCGAATCGCTATAGAGCGCTTTCCAGGGTTGTTCAGTCTGTGTGTGTTGATTGTTAATAAAGTCAGGGTGTGGCCCCGTTTGTGGGTGTTAGGTGCACTCATTCTAAAAAAAAAAAATGGGGAATGGGGGGTAGGTGAATAAGGTAAACAAAGGAAAGGAGGAAGGGAGAAGGGGGAGTAGCGGGAGAAGAGGAAAAGTAGAAAGGTTAATAGAAAGTAGAAGAAGTAGGAAGAAAAAGTAGGTAGCCTCTAATCCTGGTAACCAGGCGTTGTTAAGTTGTTAGCTAAATTGGCGATCTGGTCTACCTATCAATCTATCCAAAAGGATGATAGTGCAAGTGAGCAAAGGATAACAAGGATAGAGTGTACTAAGAGGGGTGGTACACTACTGGGGATGTGTCCTGGCAACGTTAGAGGGCCGTTAACTATGTGTTTAAATTTTGTTTAATATGTGGCTTTGTGCATTTTTTACAATGAATTGCTCTATTCTATAGTGTGTAATTAAGGTGTAAAACCTATCCTCAGCTGCTAATGTATTATGTTCGTTATGTGTTTACATACCATACTAGTAGTACAATATCTGTGTCTGGCGCTTATATGTATATGACTAAATGGTTAGCGGGGTACCTGAGCCAATTTCTCAGTGTCACCTTGGTATGTCTCGTAAAGAGTTGCAGCTATTAACCCTAGAAGTCCTGCTTACCGTTTCACTCATATTCCAGCACTATAAAGGTACATTAATCAGTTCAATATAACATTGCAAGGCAAATAATATAACCGCATATTAACTTAACATTTTACAGAGAGGTGCAACATCAATTCAATGCTAATATCTCAAAAACTAACTTAATATTAACTAAAATAACAGTATGAACAACAATAAAGATAACTGGGTTGGCGCCCTTTCCAGCTGGCCCATGTTTAGCTTCTATTTTATCTGGTCTCCCAGATGACAGTCAATACATAGATTTGTTACCCTGTAAGTTTCTGATCTGTAGGGTGCTGTTGTCACCATAATGTTCATAATCTCTATGGCAAACTTGTTTTATCTAAGCAAACAAACTATACATTTTTTAAGTAAACAAGATACTTGCAACTCCAGAGCAGTGTTGGGTTTCTTCTGAGGGCTTATGTTAGGGCTGCTGAAAAGGCCTTTGTTATCCAATCTGCTTTAGTCTTCTGTCCCTGTTGGTGAGGGTGTAGCCTGCACGGAGGGGCCACCCTCCTTGCCTGCTGCCCCTTGTACATCACTTGTTATCTCTTCTAACCTCTGTGGTGATGATGGTATCTCAATGGAAAGTTGAGAACAAAACCGGGCGAGGTCTTCTTTAGTTTTGTATATCGCTGTCCTGTTATCCTTGATTGCTATTATAGAAACTGGAAATCTCCATCTGTAGGGCATTTTGCTTGCTTGCAGAGCGTTTGTGAGAAAGGAAAGTGACCTGCGTTTTTGCAGTGTTGTAGGGCTGATGTCACTAAATATTTGGAGGTTAATCCCTGCGTGGTGGATAGGTTGCTTGGCTCTCGAGTTTCTTAATATTTCTTCCTTGTCAGGGAAATGTAAAATTTTAACGATAATGTCCCTAGGGGGTGCTTTAGGCGGGGGCTTAGCCCGGAGTGCCCTATGGGCCCTTTCAACAGGAACATCTGGGGCCCCAGGTATCCCTTTAATAGTCCGGAACAGATCTTGTATATATCCCAAAATCGCATTGGGGGCTATGGTTTCAGGTGTCCCCCTAATCCGCAAGTTGTTACGGCGGCTGCGATTTTCTAAGTCTTCTATCTTTTCTTGTAGTATTTCAATAGAATTCTCTTGTGAAGACTCTTTCGGCTAGATTTAGAGTTTGGCGTTAGCCGTGAAAACCAGCGTTAGAGGCTCCTAACGCTGGTTTTGGGCTACCGCTGGTATTTAGAGTCAGTCATGAAAGGGTCTAACGCTCACTTTGCAGCCGCGACTTTTCCATACCGCAGATCCCCTTACGCCATTTGCGTATCCTATCTTTTCAATGGGATCTTTCTAACGCTGGTATTTAGAGTTTTGGCTGAAGTAAGCGTTAGAAATCTAACGACAAAACTCCAGCCGCAGAAAAAAGTCAGAAGTTAAGAGCTTTCTGGGCTAACGCCGGTTCATAAAGCTCTTAACTACTGTGCTCTAAAGTACACTAACACCCATAAACTACCTATATACCCCTAAACCGAGGCCCCCCACATCGCTGCCACTCTATTAAATTTTTTTAACCCCTAATCTGCCGACCGCACACTGCCGCCACCTACGTTATCCCAATGAACCACTAATCTGCTGCCCCTAACACCGCCGATCCCTATATTATATTTATTAACCCCTAATCTGCCGCCCCCAACGTCGCCTCCACCTACCTACAATTTTTAACCCCTAATCTGCCGACTGCACACCGCCGCCACCTACGTTATCCCTATGAACCCCTAATCTGCTGCCCCTAACACCGCCGACCCCTATATTATATTTATTAACCCCTAATCTGCCGTCCCCAACGTCGCCGCCACCTACCTACAATTATTAACCCCTAATCTGCCGACCGGACCTCACCGCCACTATAATAAATGTATTAACCCCTAATCAGCCTCACTCCCGCCTCAATAAACCTATAATAAATAGTATTAACCCCTAATCTGCCCTCCCTAACATCGCCGACACATAAGCTAAGTCTAACCTTAACCCTAACACCCCTCTAAGTTAAATATAATTTAAATCTAACGAAATAAATTAACTCTTATTAAATAAATTATTCCTATTTAAATCTAAATACTTACCTGTAAAATAAACCCTAATATAGCTAAAATATAAATTATAATTATATTGTAGCTATTTTAGGATTAATATTTATTTTACAGGCAACTTTGTATTTATTTTAACCAGGTACAATAGCTATTAAATAGTTAATAACTATTTAATAGCTACCTAGTTAAAATAATTACAAAATTACCTGTAAAATAAATCCTAACCTAAGTTACAATTAAACCTAACACTACATTATCAATAAATTAATTAAATAAAATACCTACAATTATTTACAATTAAACCTAACACTACACTATCAATAAATTAATTAAATACAATACCTACAAATAAATACAATTAAATAAACTAACTAAAGTACAAAAAATAAAAAAGAACTAAGTTACAAAAAATAAAAAAATATTTACAAACATTAGAAAAATATTACAACAATTTTAAACTAATTACACCTACTTTAAGCCCCCTAATAAAATAACAAAGCCCCCCAAAATAAAAAAATGCCCTACCCTATTCTAAAATTAAAATAGAAAAGCTCTTTTACCTTACCAGCCCTTAAAAGGGCCCTTTGCGGGGCATGCCCCAAAGAATTCAGCTCTTTTGCCTGTAAAAAAAAAACATACAATACCCCCCCCAACATTGCAACCCACCACCCACATACCCCTAATCTAACCCAAACCCCCTTAAATAAACCTAACACTAAGCCCCTGAAGATCTCCCTACCTTGTCTTCACCTCACCGGGTTCAGCGATCGGTCCAGAAGAGGGTCCGAAGTCTTCATCCAAGCCCAAGCGGGGGCTGAAGAGTGACGTCCATCCTCCGGCTGTAGTCTTGATCCAAGCGGCGGCTGAAGAAGTCCATCCTCGGGCTGAAGTCTTGATCCAAGCGGGCGCTGAAGAAGTCCATCATCGGGATGAAGTCTTCTATCAAGCGGCATCTTCAATCTTCTTTCTTCCGGAGCCATCTTCTTCCAGCCGACGTGGATCCATCCTCTTCTACCGACGCCTACTCGCCAAATGACGGTTCCTTTAAATGACGTCATCCAAGATGGCGTCCCTCGAATTCCGATTGGCTGATAGGATTCTATCAGCCAATCGGAATTAAGGTGGGAAAATTCTGATTGGCTGATGGAATCAGCCAATCAGATTCAAGTTCAATCCGATTGGCTGATCCAATCAGCCAATCAGATTGAGCTCGCATTCTATTGGCTGTTCGGAACAGCCAATAGAATGCGAGCTCAATCTGATTGGCTGATTGGATCAGCCAATAGGATTGAACTTGAATCTGATTGGCTGATTCCATCAGCCAATCAGAATTTTCCCACCTTAATTCCGATTGGCTGATAGAATCCTATCAGCCAATCGGAATTCGAGGGACGCCATCTTGGATGACGTCCCTTAAAGGAACCGTCATTCGTCGGGAAGTCGTCGGTGAAGATGGATGTTCCGCATCGGCGGGATGAACATGGATCCGGAAGAAGATTGAAGATGCCGCTTGATAGAAGACTTCAGCCGGATCATGGACCTCTTCAGCTCCCGCTTGGATGAAGACTTCAGCTGGATCATGGACCTCTTCAGCTCCCGCTTGGATGAAGACTTCAGCCGGATCATGGACCTCTTCAGCTCCCGCTTGGATGAAGACTTCAGCCGGATCATGGACCTCTTCAGCCCCCTGCTTGGGCTTGGATGAAGACGTCGGAGCCAGGACGAATCAGTGAACCCGGTGTGGTGAAGACAAGGTAGGGAGATCTTCAGGTGCTTAGTGTTAGGTTTATTTAAGGGGGGTTTGGGTTAGATTAGGTGTATGTGGGTGGTGTGTTGTAATGTTGGGGGGGTATTGTATCAGCAAAAGAGCTGAATTCTTTGGGGCATGCCCCGTAAAGGGCCCTGTTCAGGGCTGGTAAGGTAAAAGAGCTTTTCTATTTTAATTTTAGAATAGGGTAGGGCATTTTTTTATTTTGGGGGGCTTTGTTATTTTATTAGGGGGCTTAGAGTAGGTGTAATTAGTTTAAAATTGTTGTAATATTTTTCTAATGTTTGTAAATATTTTTTTATTTTTTGTAACTTAGTTCTTTTTTATTTTTTGTACTTTAGTTAGTTTATTTAATTGTATTTATTTGTAGGTATTGCATTTAATTAATTTATTGATAGTGTAGTGTTAGGTTTAATTGTAATTTAGGTTAGGATTTATTTTACAGGTAATTTTGTAATTATTTTAACTAGGTAACTATTAAATAGTTATTAACTATTTAATAGCTATTGTACCTGGTTAAAATAATTACAAAGTTGCCTGTAAAATAAATATTAATCCTAAAATAGCTACAATATAATTATAATTTATATTGTAGCTATATTAGGGTTTATTTTACAGGTAAGTATTTAGATTTAAATAGGAATAATTTATTTAATAAGAGTTAATTTATTTCATTAGATTTAAATTATATTTAACTTAGGGGAGTGTTAGGGTTAGGGTTAGACTTAGCTTTAGGGGTTAATAAATTTATTAGAGTAGCGGTGAGGTCCGGTCGGCAGATTAGGGGTTAATACTTGAAGTTAGGTGTCGGCAATTTTAGGGAGGGCAGATTAGGGGTTAATAATATTTATTATAGGGTTATTGAGGCGGGAGTGAGGTGGATTAGGGGTTAATACATTTATTATAGTAGCGGTGAGGTCCGGTCGGCAGATTTGGGGTTAATAAGTGTAGGTAGGTGGAGGCGACGTTGGGGGCGGCAGATTAGGGGTTAATAAATATAATATAGGGGTCGGTGGTGTTAGGGTCAGCAGATTAGGGGTTCATAGGGATAACGTAGGTTGCGGCGGTGTACGGAGCGGCAGATTAGGGGTTAAAAAAAATGCAGGTGTCAGCGATAGCGGGGGCGGCAGATTAGGGGTTAATAAGTGTAAGGTTAGGGGTGTTTAGACTCGGGGTACATGTTAGGGTGTTAGGTGCAGACTTAGGGAGTGTTTCCCCATAGGAAACAATGGGGCTGCGTTAGGAGCTGAACGCTGCTTTTTTGCAGGTGTTTGGGTTTTTTTCAGCTCAAACCGCCCCATTGTTTTCTATGGGGGAATCGTGCACGAGCACGTTTTTGAAGCTGGCCGCGTCCGTAAGCACCGCTGGTATTGAGAGTTGCAGTGGCGGTAAATATGCTCTACGCTCCCTTTTTGGAGCCTAACGCAGCCCTTCTGTGAACTCTAAATACCAGCAGTATTTAAAAGGTGCGGGCGAAAAAAAGCCAGCGTTAGATACGCGGGTTGTTACCGACAAAACTCTAAATCTAGCCGTTTATTAGTAAGCTGTTTGAGTCCAGAGAGGTATTCGAGGTAGTTTGCTCCTCTATCGTCATAACTCTGCCTTTTAGATTGGATATGTCTTTATGAAGATCTTTATACAAGACTCTGACCTCATGCATTGCTACTCTTATGTCCTCTTTGGAGGATAGTAAGCTCAGATCAGCTTTAGTTACATAGTCTGTTACAATGGTTCTATTATGGGTTCCTGAGCAATTAGTGTTATCTGCCTTTCTTCTGATACTTCAGATTGAGGAGGTGTGGTATGCTCTATAGGCTTCAGATATTGCCCCATCGTTTTGTTGCTGGCCCCCTTATCCATTTTCTGTCCCTTCTTTAATGGCATATCAGTCCTCAGAGTAATTGTGTGTTCTGTATCTTTTATCTGGGACCATGTGAGTTTATATCAGGTGTGGAAGCACTGATGTCTGTATCACTGGGATTACTGAGGGCAGGAGAGGAGATAATCTTTCATTCCCCACACACAGTCTGCCTTTCTCAGGTGTCCGGTAAATCAAAATATTAAAATAGCAGTCAAATGTGTCTTTGCTACCCTCTTTTTGTGACAGTGTCCTGTTTGAAAGAAAGTGAGAGGATGTAGCCGCGCTTGTTGCGCACTTTTTTTTTTACCTGCGCCCGGCCCTCTGGATGATCGTTAGGTATGATTGATGGTGAGTCACTCCGGTGTGTATTTGCACTTGCCTCTACTATATTGTCGCGGTCAGGGTATCTCCACAGTGAATCCGCTAGTGCTACGATCCGGTGTCTGTAGAACTATCTCGATGCCACCACGCAGGCTGCTCACTCCAGCAGCAGGCCCCAAAGACGAGTGAGGAAAAAAAAGGGAAAGTCCCTTTTTAGCAGGTCATCCGTTTTAAAAAAGCTCCGGTTTTCTCTGATGCTTTACACCGGTATTCAGGCTGTTTTCACACTTATTAATTTTATAATTTCCAGCCACATTACTGTTATATTTAGCCCTCTACATATGTCAGACCTAGGAGCTCTAACTATCTGCTGCCATTCAGCTCTGTGGCTAGGCTCCGCCCTCAACAGCCTTGCATTTTAAACCAATCAGTGCTTGCTCCTAGGAGCTTCACGTGCCTGAGCTCAATGTAATCTATATGAAACACATGAACTAATGCCCTCTAGTGGTGAAAAACTGTCAAAATGCTTTCAGATTAGAGGTTGCCTTCAAGGGCTAAGAAATTAGCATATATACCTCCTAGATGTAGCTTTCAACTAAGAATACCAAGAGAATAAAGTAAAATTGGTAATAAAAGTAAATTGGAAAGTTGTTTAAAATTACATGCCCTATTTAAATCATGAACATTTTTTTTTTACTTGACTTTCCCTTTAAGTATAGAAACTTTGAGTACAGGTAGGGATACCACAGGCTAAATCAGCTATTTTAAAGGCGGATATAAAGGCAAGGGGGCTATTTGTAAACAATTTAATATTTTCCAGAAGGCAAAATGGATCACTGTGAACAAATTATTTGGTAGAAAAAATTAGAGTAAACTGTCCCTTTAATGTGAGGGGGGATAAGGTTCCCACCCATTGGCCTCTAGTTATGAAAGTCTGGCGGACCTGATCCGCCTGTGCGGATCAGGTCCGCCAGACTTTCATCATTGCACCAGCAGCTCACAAGAGCTGCTGGTGCAACGCCGCCCCCTGCAGACTCGCGGCCAATAGGCCGCCAGCAGGGGGTGTCAATCAACCTGATCGTACTAGATCGGGTTGTATTGCTGCGATGTCTGTCCGCCTGCTCAGAGCAGACGGACAGGTTATGGAGCAGCGGTCTTTGTGACCGCTGCTTCATAACTGCTGTTTCTGGCGAGTCTGATGACTTGCCAGAAACACGGGGCATCAAGCTCCATACGGAGCTTGATACATATGCCCCAGTCTGTCTACTGGACAAAGAAGGTGGCAGTTATTATTGTCCATCCCTTGATTTTGCATAACTAATTTCATGAGAGCAGGGCTTGTCAATAATCTCAGATAGAGGATCCGTTTGGGATGTTTTAGTCCATATAAAAGTCCTATGTTGCCAAGTATTACCTAGGAACATTCCCAATTTGCCCACTGCATACCCAGCTCTGCCCAATTTTATCTTCCTATGAGATGTGTCTCCACCCACAGACCTCCTTGACTAAGCCACCAGCCTCACCATTTTGTATAATAAATCCTCAGCTAGCTATGCAGTCAAGTCTTAACTTTTCCTGGAGACTCTACAGTTCAAAATTTTGAAAATCTATTTTTATTTCCCACTTAAAATACAAACTACAACTTAATGACTGTTAGGGGTCCATTTATCATTGAGTGGAAGGACATGTTTCGCTATAGCGAACCATGTCCGCCGCACATCGATAAATGCAGACAGCATACGCTGTCAGCATTTATCATTGCACCAGCAGTTCTTGTGAACTGCTAGTGCAATGCCGCCCCCTGTAGATTTGCGGCAAATCTACTGCTAGCAGGGGAGTCAATCAACCCGATCGTATTCAATCGGGTTGATTTACGGCGATGTCTATCCGCCACCTCAGAGCAGGCGGACAGATTATGGAGCAGTGGTGAAGGCTCGCCAGAAACACGGGACACGAAGCTCCGTTCGGAGCTTGATAAATAGACCTCATAGTGACAACAAAAGTACCAAGACTGCGGTATAGCCATTTCATTGTCATATGAACTCTGTCTCTTACCACAGTGTACTTAATAACTACCTAGCTAAAATAAAAACAAAAGTACCTGTAAAATAAAACCTAACCTAAGTTACACTAACACCTAACACTACACTACAATTAAATAAATTAACTAAATTAAATACAATTACCTAAATTAAATTAAATTAGCTAAAGTACAACCCCCCCCCACTAAATTACAGAAAATAAAAAACAAATTACAGAAATTTTAACTAATTACACCTAATCTAATAGCTCTATTAAAATAAAAAAACCTAGCCTAAACTAAACTGCCAATAGCCCTTAAAAGGGCCTTTTGCGGGGCATTGCCCCAAAGTAATCATACTAGCTAAAAAAAACAAAGCTCCCCATTGCCCTGAAAAGGGCATTTGGATGGGCATTGCCCTTAAAAGGGCAGTTAGCTATTTTTACGCCCAAAGTCCCTAACCTAAAAATAAAACCCACCAATACACCCTTAAAAAAACCTAACACTAACCCCCTGAAGATCGACTTACCGGGAGACGTCTTCAGCCAAGCCGGGCGAAGTGGTCCTCCAGACGGGCAGAAGTCTTTAAGGTTGAAAAAATCCTATTGGCTGATGCAATCAGCCAATAGGATTGAAGTTCAATCCTATTGACTGATGCAATCAGTCAATAGGATTGAGCTCGCATTCTATTGGCTGTTCCAATCAGCCAATAGAATGCAAGCTCAATCCTATTGGCTGATTGCATCAGCCAATAGAATTTTTTCTACCTTAATTCCGATTGGCTGATAGAATTCTATCAGCCAATCGGAATCTAAAGGACTCCATCTTGGATGGCGTTACTTAAAGGTACCTTCATTCTGTGTTAGTCGTCGGATGAAGAGGATGCTCCGCGTCGGATGTCTTGAAGATGGACCCGCTCCGCGCCGGATGGATGAAGATACAAGATGAAGACTTCTGCCCGTCTGGAGGACCACTTCGCCCAGCTTGGATGAAGACGTCTCCCAGTAAGTCGATCTTCAGGGGGTTAGTGTTAGGTTTTTTAAGGGTGTATTGGGTGGGTTTTATTTTTAGGTTAGGGACTTTGGGTGGCAAAAGAGCTAACTGCCCTTTTAAGGGAATGCCCATCCAAATGCCCTTTTCAGGGCAATGGGGAGCTTAGATTTTTTTAGGCGTTTTTTTTGGGGGGGTTGGTTGTGTGGGTGGTGGGTTTTACTGTTGGGGGGGTATTTTGTATTTTTTTTTTACAGGTAAAAGAGCTGATTACTTTGGGGCAATGCCCGCAAAAGGCCCTTTTAAGGGCTATTGGTAGTTTAGTTTAGGCTAGGTTTTTTTTTTTATTTTGGAGGGTGCTTTTTTATTTTAATAGGGTTATTAGATTAGGTGTAATTAGTTTAAATATCTGTAATTTGTTTATTATTTTCTGTAATTTAGTGTTTTTTGTACTTTAGCTAATTTAATTTAATTTAGGTAATTGTATGTAATTTATTTAATTGCATTTAATTTAGTTAATTTATTTAATTATAGTGCAGTGTTAGGTGTAATTGTAACTTAGGTTTGGTTTTATTTTACAGGTGCTTTTGTATTTATTTTAGCTAGGTAGTTATTAAATAGTTAATAACTATTTAATAACTATTCTATCTAGTTAAAATAAATACAAACTTGCCTGTAAAATAAAAAATAAAGCCTAAGCTAGCTACAATGTAACTATTAGTTATATTGTAGCTATCTTATGGTTTATTTTACAGGTAAGTATTTAGTTTTAAATAGGAATCATTTAGTTAATGATAGGAAATTTTAGTTAGATTTCTTTTAATTATATTTAAGTTAGGGGGTGTTAGGGTTAGGGTTAGACTTAGATTTAGGGGTTAATAACTTTAATATGGTGGCGTTGATGTTGGGGGGCGGCAGATTAGGGGTTAATAAATGTAGGTAGGTGGCGGCGATGTTAGGGATGGCAGATTAGGGGTTAATAATATTAAACTAGTGTTTGCGAGGCGGGAGTGCAGCGGTTTAGGGGTTAATATATTTATTATAGTGGCGGCGATGTCCGGTTCGGCAGATTAGGGGTTAAAATTTTTCTTTTAGTGTTTGCGATGTGGGAGGGCCTCGGTTTAGGGGTTAATAGGTAGTTTATGGGTGTTAGTGTACTTTTTAGCACTAGTTAAGAGTATTATGCTACTGACTTTAAAATGCGGTACCAGTCTTGACAGGAGAGGGTCTACCGCTCACTTTTTGGCAGACCAGCGCTATGCAAGTCCCATTGAAAAAAGAGGATACGCAATTTACGTAAGTGGATTTGCGGTATTTCCAAGTCTGGCCAAAAACGTGAGCAGTACACCTGTACCTGCAAGACTCGTAATACCAGCGGGCGTTAAAAAGCAGCGTTAGGACCGGCTAACGCTGCTTTTTAAGCCTAACGCAAAACTCATAATCTAGCCACAAGTATTTCCCTCAGAACACCAGTTGAACTCTCTGCTTCTAGTCAAACTAGACAACCTGCAGAAAGGTATGGATACCCTCACATCTGAGGTTAAACAATTCAACTTGAAATTGACTTCAGCAGAACAAAGGATATCAGATCTGGAGGATGGCACAATACCTCCTCCACACAAATTAAAAATTTAGTTCAGCAAAACATATCCCTGCATCAAAAGTTAGACGACTTATAAAATCGTTCTTGCAGGAACAATGTTAGACTTGTCAGTCTGCCTAAAACTGTTCGACCATCTGAACTACTCTATTTCGCACTCGCTACCCAATTTGCTGATCTTATAAAAAGTGGAAAGAGCACACAGAGTTGGAAGTGACAGAGCATCCTCCTCTGACAAAAACACTCCACCAAGAGGAATTATGATTAAGTACATTAACTTTCAATCCAAAATTCAACTCCTGTGAGAATACAATAAATTACAGATGCTCATATACGACAGCAAAAGACTCTACTTTTCCCAGGACTATTCATCTGATGTCCAACAGAGAAGGAAAGAGTTTGCACCATGGTGCACATCCCTCCACAAGGAAAATCGCCAGGCTGCCCTATTGTATCCAGCACGCCTGTGCCTCAGCACCCCAAAAGGCCCCAGTTTCTTTGATTCACCTAAAGATGCCCAAACTTTCTTGGACCAAGAGAAAGACCTCTCATCACAATCATCACCTCTTCAGCAGGACCCTTCTTGAGGGTACTCAAGCTTACACCATATGTACCCCTTTTAGGGAATAAGGGACCACCTACCTACTCGAGGACCCGACATGGCATGGATCCTGTTACATTTTGTGTGTTTTTGTTTTTTAATGTTTTACTGTTTATTGTTATGTGTATATGCTATGATGTGACTGTGAAACTTGACCTCTTAGATTTCAGACTAGTAGATGCTCGCCTCCACTGGATAGCTCCTCCCACCCCCTCTCTGACACCACTCTTTAGCTCTTGCCATCTGCTAACGCTTAAAATACTAAAATGACAGTAAAGGTCTTATCCTGGAACATAGGGGGAATTAATTCCCCTATTAAAAGAAAATCAGCTCTGACCTATTTGAAAAAATCTTGCTCAGATATAGGCCCCTAGTTATCAAGCCGTCAACCTCAAATACGCTGGAATTCCGTGGCGAGGCTGATTCGCCTTAGTTATCAAGCCCTAGATAGCAGCAAAAGTAGAATTTAGTGACGTAAGCTTCGATCCGCCGGACTCAGTCCGACACAGATCGATTCTTATGTCACTCCAGATGTTCCGCACACAATTGCGGCACAATCTGACTACTTTTGCTAGTTATCAAAAAACTAGCAGGTACGCTCGGCACTTTTCCGGCCCACGTGGAACATCCTTCTTCCCCGACGGCCGACGACTGAATGAAGGTTCCTTTAAGGGACGTCATCCAAGATGGCGTCCCTTCAATTCCGAAAGGAACCTTCATTCAGTCGTCGGCCGTCGGGGAAGAAGGATGTTCCGCGTCGGTGGGATGAAGATGGATTTGGAAGAAAGAAGATTGAAGATGCCGCTTGGAAGATGACATCGCCCGTTTGGAAGACCACTTCAGCGCCGCCTGGATGATGACTTCATCGGATGGAAGACTTCTTCAGCGCCCCTTGGATGATGACTTTTGCCGCTCCGGATCTCCTCTTCGGTTCCATCGGTGGTCGGCTGGCTGAAGACGACTCAAGGTAGGATGATCTTCAGGGGGGTAGTGTTAGGTTTATTTAAGGGGGGTTTGGGTTAGATTAGGGGTATGTGGGTGGTGGGTTTTAATGTTGGGGGGGTTGTATTTTTCTTTTACAGGCAAAAGAGCAGAATTCTTTGGGGCATGCCCCGCAAAAGGCCCTTTTAAGGGCTGGTAAGGTAAAAGAGCTGGTAACTTTTTTTAGGGTAGGGCATTTTTTTATTTTGGGGGGCTTTGCTATTTTATTAGGGGGCTTAGATTAGGTGTAAGTAGCTTAAAATTGTTGTTATATTTTATAAATGTTTGTTATTGTAGAAATTCGATTTACATAATAGAATGTTGATAAGAACGAAAAATTCTATTATCGAATGTTATTTACAGTTTCAAATATCACTTTCAAATTTGAATGTCACATTTGAATTCAAATGTCACATTTGAATTTGAATATTACATTTATAAAACACAGTATTAGACTAGAAATACTATTTAGAATTCAAATGTGACATTCAAATTCAAATGTAGCATTCGAATTTGAATATTACATTTATTAAACAGTTGTAGACTATAAATACTACAAAAAACACACCAATTTTTAAGCAGCGCTTCTAAATGACAGCCTAGATTATAGAAATAATGATAAAATACATATTCCTAGAGATAATGATAAAATATATGTTTCTATACTATCACAAAAATTAAACTCACAATTAATAGATATGGAATTCTATACCAATAAATTCCATACCAATAAATGAATATAAATAGTATCAAATGGAAAATGAAATCATAAAAATACAATTTATAGCAATACAATTATAATTATAAAAATGTCCACGATATCCAATTGTCCAATTGACCAATTCACTGATATTGTGAATGGTACATACGGTCAAAAAATAAACACTAAACATTACCGTAAGTAATGGTTCACAATATAATCACCATGGATAACGATTTTTCAATGTAGACAGTGTATACACATTCCTCTGTGCTGGGTCTAATTGGTGCTGCCTCCCCAGAAACTGGGATAGGCTCTCGGTCTCCGTAAAAGAACTATAAGATAAAAAAGGGGACAGGCGCAACCACGGCTCACAGCATCAGTTTATTTAACACACTTCTAGGACAAACAATATTGCACTTACAAGATAGCAATAAAATAATCACCTTAATAATCTAAACTCTCTTGGCTGTCAATTTTTTGTGTGCAGTCCCTTCAGGCCGTTGTCTGTCACCTCCCAAACGGATACCGCTATTCAAGATCTTAAAGGGACACGCAATCAACATTAAACTTTCATTATTCAGATAGAGCATGCCATTTTAAACAACTTTCGAAATTACTTCCATTAACTAAATGTGCACAGTCTTTTTATATTTAAACTTTTTGAGTCACCAGCTCCTATTGAGCATGTGCAAGAATAAGTGTGTATGCATTTGTGAATGGCTGATGGCTGTCACAGGGTACGTGTATGCATTTGTGATTGACTGATGGCTGTCACATGGTACAGGGGGAGTGGAAAAAGACATAACTTTTAAAATTGGCAGAAAAAAAATCTACTACTCATTTGAAGTTCAGACTAAGTTCTATTGCATTGTCTTGTTATCTTGCATTTGTTGATTATGCAAATCTACTGTGTTGACTGGTCCTTTAACTCACTATGTGAAGTCGCCATAGGTGTTTGGTGAATATAAGCGTACGTTCCAAAAAACTTTTAGCACTCCTGGACGCATTTCGACTGCAACACGGATGGACTTTTTCAACAGGTAATGTTTAGGTTACAAAACATTACCTGTTGGAAAAATCGACAGCCAAGAGAGTTTGTATTATTAATGCGATTATTTTAGTACTATCTTGTAAGTAAAATATTGTTTGTCCTAGATGTGTGTTAAATAAACTGATGAGTTTAGTCGTGGTTCGTGGTTGCGTCTGTCCCCTTTTTATCTTATAGACTAGAAATACTATTTCGAATTTGAATGTTACATTCAAATTCGAATGTAGCATTTGAATTTGAACATTACATTTATTAAACACAGCTGTAGGCTAGAAATACTATTTCGAATTCAAATGTTACATTCGAATTCGAATGTCACATTCAAATTCGAATATTACATTTATAAAACAGTATTAGACTAGAAATAGAATTTTGAATTCAAATGTGACATTCAAATTTGAATATTACATTTATTAAACACAGTTGTAGAGTAAAAAAACTATTTCAAATTCAAATCTTATATTCGAATTCGAATGTCACATTCAAATTCGAATATTACAATTCGAAATTGAATGAATACATAGTTAAACATTCTGTTCTTCGAATAAATATTTTCAATTTTATTGAAAAATTCAAAAACGAAAATTCAAAAATAGAATGTTAGAATGTTATATAATCAGTTGAAATTTGATTCGAACTAACATATCAAAATTCGTTTTAAATTTCGAATTTTTAGAAACATTCGCCCATCCCTAATGTACAGATAACTGAAGCATCACCTCATCAGAAAGGCAGACAACCCTCTAATAAAGGGTTCCCTAGTCAACTGCCTACTTTGCTTCATGACAAACCTGAGAATTAATAAAGGTAAAAGCAACCTTAATATAAAGTATTTATTTTGAAAGCAAGGTTCAGTTTAAAGCAAACATATCAGTGAAACTTTGTAAGCATCCTGAGAACATGCAGAAAACTGCTGGGCTTTGGAAACCATAAAACAGCTTAAATGCTGTACAATGGTCCCTGAACAAAATTACTCAACAAGACAGGAACAATCTAAATAATTCAATCACAAATGATTAAATAATCAGAGCAATTAAATTCTTAACAAATTGTAATTCTCAAAGTACTTAAGCATTCTAGGTAGTTAGATTTTCCCATCACTCAGAAAACTATATTTTACATCATGAAAGGCTGCATAGAGACTTCATTTTAGCAAGAATCATTTCAGACTGAAACCTGGATGAGATCCAAACTTAATTGGTGGTTATGGAATTATTTCACTTTTAAACATAAATTTCAAACTTTTAACAAATGTTGTGACCAACAGCTTAAAGGGACACTAAACCCAATTGTTTTCTTTAATGATTCAGATAGAGCGTGTAAATTTAAGCAACTTTCTAATTTACTCCTATTATAATTTTTTCTTCGTTCTCTTGCTATCTATATTTTAAAACCAGGAATGCAAAGCTTAGGGGCCGTCCCATTTTAGGTTCAGCAACCTGGATAGCGCTTGCTTATTGGTGGCTACATTTAGCCGCCCATAAGCAAGCATAACCAAGGTACTGAACCAAAACTGGGCCTTCTAAGCTTTACATGCCTGCTTTTTAAATAAAGATAGCAAGAGAACGAAGAAAAAATGATAATATGAGTAAATTAGAAAGTTAATTAAATGTGCATGTTCTATCTAAATTGTTAAAGAAAATTATGGGTTTACTATCCCTTTAAGAAGTCTCTTTATTTTATTTTTCCAGAAGTTGTGCTTTTATCAAGCTTACACCACGTAATGAGTATCCAGAATGCATAAGCCCTACTTTTCTTGTAAAGGGATTGAAATCGTTACCTAATGAAAGCGTTAAAGGGACATCAAAGTGTAATAAGAAAATGCTCTAATGTCTTAGAGTATT
Source organism: Bombina bombina (assembly GCF_027579735.1). Lineage (NCBI taxonomy): Eukaryota > Metazoa > Chordata > Amphibia > Anura > Bombinatoridae > Bombina > Bombina bombina. The sequence continues at coordinate 1,149,936,466 of NC_069501.1, read as the reverse complement.
TTATATTTGTACTATTGCTTGTAAAATGCTTTGGGCTTAACACTTGCAAAGGGATTAAACACATATTTAAAGTCAGCTCTAGAGCATCAGTGCACTACTGGATGTTAGCTAAGAACATCTGGTAAGCCAATGACAAGAAGGAATATGTGTGCAGCCACCAATCACCAGTAAGCTCCCAGTAGTACATTGCTGCTCCATAGCCTACCTAGGTATGCTTTTCAATAAAGAATTTCAAGAGAACACAGTACATTTGATACTAGTATAAACAAAATTGCACTCTCTAACAGAACCATTAAATTGTTATTTTGACTTCCCTTCAATGCGACATTAAAATCAACAATTTCTATCATTTCTGAGTTTTGGGGGGCGATTTATCAAGCGCTAAAGACCACTGCTCCATAACTTGTCCGCCTGCTCTGAGGCTTCGGACAGAAATCAAACCAATTGAATACGATCGGGTTGATTGACACCCCCTGCTAGCGGCCGTGAATCTGCAGGGGGCGGCATTGCACTAGCAGTTCACAAGAACTGCTAGTGCAATGATAAATGCCGACAGCGAATGCTGTCAGCATTTATCGATGTGCGGCGGATATGATACGCTACATTACGCCCACATTAATAAATAGGCCCCTTGTGGTGTACGTGTTTCATGGTATCCACTATATATCACTTTTATTACATTTTGCAAATGGATTTATGCTTGTTTTTCTGAAAAAAAATGGCTATCACTGTGCTATTTTTCTCTTTAAGGAAATCTTTCCTCCATACAGTAAGATAAAAAATAATTTCTATTTGCTTTAAAGGGGATATGAAAATTTACACCTCTCACAACCTCATATTTTTTCTGCTGAGCTTCACTTTGTTTTTTTTTGTAACCTCCACTATAGAATGTGATACCAGAGAGAAAACAGTTGGCAAAAATATAATAATTTTAAAGATGATTCCTCACCTCTTATCGACTTTGGTAAGAACAAGAATGATGCAGGGTATAGTAAAAATGTCAGAGTATTAAAAACACTCCCCCATAACTTGTATTGCTGTATGTTTCATTGAGTATTTAATGGAACTGTTCTTTTGATGCATTGCAGATGTAATATGCTGTTAAACCAAAGTTTTGAAGAAGCTATAAAGTCTTGAAAGACCTGGTACTACTATACAGAGGCTTGATAGGAGCTTTCTGGATGCGTAACATGCATATTAATCTTTCTTCTATAGCCAGTTGAATATATTTCAATATATTAAAGCTCAGTTCTTGGCAGGAAGCAAAATAGCACTCTTCCCATGCCAATGCGAGGGATTTTGTATTTGTTTTCCATGCTATTACAATCCATTTGAAAAGCTTCCATCTTATTAGCTAAACAGCCCAGATTAGCTATATGATACAGGGGAAATATCTAGCTAAACATGTAAAATATTAAAAGACAAACTTTCACAGATCTTCATGAAAGATTCTTGCTAAAGAACAGAATTTGTAAAGGGAAAAAAATGTTCACCTGCTCAGTAATCAGTGCTACTGCTATAAGCCACCAGCACAAATAAGTTGTTTTTTAAATTAATATATATAGATTGGCCGCAAATCTGCAGGGGGCAGCATTGCACAAGCAGTTCACAAGAACTGCTTGCGCAATGATAAATCTGTCGGCTTTTATCGATGTGCGGCGGACATGATACGCTACATTGTATCATGTCCGTCCGCACTTTAATAAATTGGCCCCTTTATGTTGACACAGAAGTCTGCCAACATTGCTAAATCATTATTGAATAGTCTACATTTTAACTTTTGAGGCTTTTCCCATCTGCAGAAAAACCTTTTCCAAATGGTTTTATCCACATGAACGTATAAAAAAGGAATAATTCCCGCATTCATCCATTTGTTCCTTGATTCGATAAAGGTTTTTCTCGTTTCTTGTATTTCTGAGGAAGGAAAAGAAAGCAAAAAATAATATGTTTAGCATTCGCTTGAAGACAAATGTACATCTAGTAAGCATGATGCCTAAGTGAGTTAATAATAATGTCTGCCTGATGTGTTAGAATGACGTTTTTAAAATTTGCAGTACCTTTATAATTAACATATTTGTTATTGATAGTGTTTATATCTTTACCTATATATAATCATTTATATATATATATATAGGTATACATATATATTTTACCAAAGAAACATCCAGATATATGTAGAAATATTTATTTATGAATAAATAGAACATATTCTGTTATGTGAAGAACATTTCAACGTGAAATATTCATATTTTCATGACGGGTTAACGCAACCGGGTTTGCACGAGAGTAGGGTGTTCATGCGGGAGCGTTAATTAGTGCTCCACTTGTAATCTAGCTCAAAATGTTTTATGTAGAAAGTGTAGAAGATGATGTCCTTCCTGCCTACTCTCCTCCTGCTTGTCTCTCCCATGCCACAGCCACTGCCCTGCCCCCCGCCTCCCAGCACAGCACAGGTAACTCTCTTTCTTAACTTTTTTTCTATAGCCACTGCCCTGCCCCCGCCTCCCAGCCTTACAGCCCTCCCACCTCCCTGCACCTATTTAATGGAGGTCGCTGCTGCCTTAGTTTGAGACAGCAGCTTCTTCCTGTCTGCTCTCCTCCTGATTGTCTCTCCCATGCCACAGCCACTGCCCTGACCCCTGCCTTCCAGCACAGCACAGGTAACTCTCTTTTTTAACTTTCGTTCTACAACCACTGCCCTGCCCCCCACCTCCCAGCCTCACAGCCCTCCCACCTCCCTGCACCTATTTAATGGAAGCGGCTGTGCGACAGCGCACGGCAGGTGCGGAACTGACACACCAAAGGCGCGCCAAAAGCAAGCTTGTCAGCGCCTGTCCATGCCTGGACCGCGCCCAGTGACACGAACCCTGGCTCCTCCAACTTCCGCTGCTACCACGCCAGCACCCTCCTCCATCTCAACACTGGTAGATCATCCGCCTGCCACCATGCATCCCCGACGAACACCATAGGACCCTTCACGTGCCGCAACTGCTCCTTCTCCTCCCTTCGGTCCACTAACCCACCAGTCACCTCACGCAAAAACATCCGCAACCACCTCAACTGCATCCTCCTCAACACCCGCTCCGTCAACAAGCATGCCGTCAAAATCTGGAATCTGCTCAACTCCACCTCCCCAGATGTCTCCTACCTCATGGAAACCTGGCTGAACCCCACATCAACGCTTGACATTGCCATGGCCATCCCTGATGGATACAAGATCTCCCACAAGGACTGCAGAAACCGACCAGGAGGAGGCATCGCCATTGTCCACAAACAATCCCTCCAAGTCACAACCATCTCTGACTACCACTCACCAGGCTTGGAACACCTACACTTTAAGATCCAGGTCAGTCCCAACACCATCCTCTGCGGCACCCTCATCTACAGACCTCCTGGACCTCGTCCTGCCTTCTGCGACTCCATCACCAACCTCATCGCACCCCACGCCCTTGCCTCAACAGACTACATCCTTCTCGGTGACCTCAACTTCCACCTAGACAACCCCATTGACCATAACACACCCAAACTTTGGAAAACCTTGGAATCATCGGACTAAAGCAACTCATCAACTCCCCAACCCATTTAGACAGACACACCCTCGACCCTATCTTCTCTGCAGGCAACCACATTTCAGGCAACCACATCACCGAACTCCATTGGACCGACCGCCATTGCATACACTTTTCCTTCAACAAACCCACCACACACCTTCGGCAGCACCACCCGCCCCGTAGAAACTGGAACAACATCACCAAAGACCAACTGTACTCCACCCTGAACAAGTCCCCCCCCAGCTACCTCCACAGATGCCAACTCCTCCGCCCGCAACCTCCACCACTGGCTCACAGACTGCGCCAACACCCTCGCCCCCTTCAAGAAACCGTCCAACCGCCAACCCACCAATAAGGCCAGTTGGTTCACCCCGGCCCTCCAGGACTCCAAAAACCCCTGCAGGTGATTGGAAAGGACCTGGAGATCCAGCAAGACCCATGCAAATAAAACAGCCTACAAAGAAGCCATCACTACCCACCACCACCTTATCAAAACCACCAAGAAGACAGCTATCCAAGACAGAATCAACCCCAACATCAACAACACCAAGGAGCTATTCACAGTCATAAAGAAATTCTCCAATCCCAACAGCGACACCAACAACATCCTGCCCTCCCAGGACTGCTGCGATAACCTCGCAACATACTCCCACTGCAAGATCGTCGACATCTTTGACAGCTTCGCGTCCCAGAACTCACCCACCACCACTGACCCACCAACTCCCGCCGATACCTCACCCAAATACACCACCGCCTACCCCCCATGGACCATATGGAGCCCCCTCACCACAGAGGACACACTCCGGAGCTCCCTCAGACCCATGCTCGCATCACATATTCAACAAAGCGGGTTACACCATTGCCCCCGAGTTCTACAGCACCATCAACTGCTCCATCGGAACTGGCACCTTCCCAGATAATTGGAAGCACACAGAATTAAAACCCCTACTGAAAAACCCACAGCTGACCCCAATGATCCGAAGAACTACCACCCCATCTCTCTGCTCCCCTTTGCAGCCAAAGTCATCGAGAAGTCCATCACCGCACAACTCGTTGACCACATCGAGGCCAACCACACCCTGGACCCCTCCCAATCTGATTTCAAGAGCAACCACAGCACTGAGACCGCCCTCCTCACTACCACAGATGACATCCTCGCCCTACTCAACCGAGGAGAGACCACCATCCTCATCCTCCTAGACCTATCAGCAGCATTCGACACTGTCTCCCTCCTCACCCTCCTCACCCACCTACACAACGCCGACATATGCGTCAAAGCCCTGGAATGGATCACCTCCTTCCTTACCAGCAGAGCCCAGAATGTTCGACTCCCACCCTTCACCTCCAAGCCCACAGAGATCAGCTGTGGTGTACCCCAAGGCTCTTCACTGAGCCCCACCCTATTCAATATCTACATGGCCCCTCTCCATGCCATCGCCCGACGACACAACCTTAACATCGACTCCTACGCTGATGACACCCAGCTAATCATCTCACTTATCAGTGACCCCACCATGGCCAAGAGAAACGTCAGTGAAGGGCTGATGACAGCAGTCGTCACCTGGATGAGCTACATCTGCCTAAAGCTGAACCCAGACAAGACCTCAGTCCTCCTCCTCAGTCCCATCACATCTGCCTGGAATAACTCCTGGTGGCCCACAGCCCTCAGGCACCCTCCAATCCCCATCGACCATGCACAAAATCTAGGCGTCATCCTGGACTTATCGCTCTCCATGGACTGACAAATCAACGCCGTCTCCTCTGCATGCTTCCATACACTCCACCTGCTGCGAAAGATCTTCAAATGGATCCCAACTGAGACCAGGAAGACTGTCACCCACGCCCTCGTCAGCAGCCGACTGGACTACAGCAACCCACTCTATGCTGGCTCCACCATCAAGCTCCAAAAGAGATTCCAGCGCATCCAGAATGCTTCGGCCAGACTCATCCTCGACATCCCTCGCCAATGCCACATCACCAAACACCTGAAGGACCTGCACTGGCTCCCCATCAACAAAAGAATAACCTTCAAGCTTCTCACCCACGCATTCAAGGCCCTTCCGAACATCAGTCCCGAATACATGAACCACTGCGTTACCTTCTACACCCCCGCCAGATAACTTCGATCTCCCTACCAAGCCTTTGCAGTCATCCCCCGCATCAGGAAAACGACTGCGGGAGGTAGATCCTTCTCTCACCTGGCAGCCAAGACTTGGAACACCCACCCGCTGCACCTCAGACAGCTACCGCCCTAACTAAGTTCAGAAATAACCTCAAGACCTGGCTCTTCGAATGAACTGCAACCCTCAGCACCTTGAGACCCTTATGGGTGAATAGCCGTGCTTTACAAGAACCCAACAGATAGATAGATATAGAAATATTCATAATTATCATATGGTATAGGGAGTTGCTTACACACAAACAAACAAGCAACCACCCCCCATACCAAAAAGGTGTCTTTAATGATACTGGCAGTTGATTAAATAGCCACAATCTTAGGGGATGTAAAACAAATATGAAAAAAGATGAGTATGGCCTAGATTACAAGTGGAGTACAAAAATGCAGGCTGCATGGAGTGTTAACTTTGCTAGAAGGCAATCCATACAACTTGCATTTTCTCTCTGGTATTGAAAGTTCTTGGTTAATATTTATCATTTGAGCTCTAGTATAATGCACACTACAATATCTCTGGTTAATTTTCTAAAAGTGCCCAAAAATGACCTCAAAATATAGGGCATTATAGTTTTTAATTAAAAAAAGTTCAAATTAAAAACAGCACTAGGAAGTTTTTGAGGTCTATTGATGGGAGCCTGATTTTAGAAAAAAAGGCACTAAAATGTGCCTTTGCATTGTGGTATTTGGGAACTGTGTGTTCCCAGTAAATATATATGAATATATACATATATATTTATGTGTCAATATGTGTATATACACATATTAACACATAAATATATATATATATAGTCATATACATATATATTTAAAAATATGCTGCCATTGATGCACACTTACCCCTTCGCTGAGCAACGTTCTGATGCCGTCTCTTATGGCGTCAGAACTAGGCTCCAATTAGCGTGCGCTGGTATTACACAGTGGAGCACTAATGTCGCTTTCATGAAAGTGAAATATAGCGCTCCACTTGTAATCTGGCCCTGAATGTGCTACTTCTGCTTCCCATTGAAAGTATAGGGCGTGCTTTACAAGTATTGGGTGCATTAAAATGCTTTGGTTAAACATTTTAACTAACAACTTGTAATACCTTTTGTGGGATACTGATTACACAAGGCTAAGTAATTCAAAATATTGCAATAACGAAGAATAGTAGTTATCGGTATGATCCATATTTTGGGTGTTAAGCTGAACAGGAAGGCATGTAAAGTCACAAAATTCTCAATGAGTAGAAATTAGCTTTATTGTACAGTTCTCCCTATTAGTGAGAGAGTATCTTTAAGCAGAAATAACCGAAACATCTGGAGAAGTTTAATGTGCTTTATTTTTCAGCCTATGCCAGATTTGATTGGCTGTTGGGAAAGCCTTGGCGCTATATCTTTGTGAAATGAAAAGTAAAGGATTTTAAACAGCTAGCTCCTTCCATTATATATTTCATCAATGTAGTGGTGTCTCCCAAAGAATTTTCCTATCCACGTCTTTACATAGGTGTTCAAGCTTAGAGGTAGAGTTGTGCTCTTGCATAGGTTTGTGCAAATTAGATCTTCACAGCAGTTCGGTTATGAAAGACTAATAGTCAAAGCATGAGGAAACATCTATTGTTACAGGGAGAAAATGATTAAGCTGTAAGTTTGTTATGTTAAGAATAAGTGACATTTGTAAGACACCCACAAACACATATAGATACAATAGATCATCTTCAGGATGGTGGATTTTAGATGAGAAATCCCTATGTAAAGAAACAGCAGTAGGACCTTTTCATGATGCTCTGGTAATGGTCGGGAAAAATTCTCATAGTGTTCCTGAACCCACATTACATATTTACGTGTTAGCAAGGTTAAAGATATAGGTGCTGTAGATCTTAGGGGACAGGCCGTAAAATAAAGCACAATTGCTGGCAGTCTATAGCTTCTTTCAATGCTTTGCAGATGGGAATGAGTAAGTCTAGAAATTGCAGTATTGCAGTCACCTCTCCAATAAAATTAACAATAGTTTCATGCCTAGATGATGTATTTGTACCATAACTATAAAGTAAAAACCAAAACCAAAAACACCTTTAATGGTGCATAAACCTTCCATTGACGGTCAGAGATAAAGTGACTTCTGAGAAAAATTAGGTAAATAAATCTTTATCCATCAGTCTACCGCCAGAAAATATAGAGTAGAAGTCCCAAACAGAGCAAGCCTTTTTGTAAGAGCTTAATCTATCATTTTATTTATTTTTGTTTATATAATATTTTTATTGAGATTCATTAAGGGTATACAAAACATGAATGTCAGTATAAGTTATACAAGAAAGGATACAAAGAGTAAAATAATTGTTATGAATCCAACTATCTCAGAGCATGATCACGAGACATCTGTAAACTTAATATGCACAATACATACCCATCAAACTATCTAAAAACAAACCCTATATGGCCACTCTTGGACCTCATATTATCATTAAAGAAAATGTAACGGTATAGAAGGCAACTATAATCAGTAAGAGACCACTTTTGGATCTCAGATTATGAATCTGTAGTTTCTTATTTGTATAATATAGAACAGGCTCTTATAACTGCATTTTAATATACAAGATGGTAGGAGCAAACATTGAACTATTCAGGCCCATTGATTTTTGAGAGTTATGTGCATGCAGACATTCAGGCTTAGCATATTTCACAATTTAGAATATATATATACAATGTAAAACAAAATGAATAATTTAAAGTATATTAGGACAAACCAGCATAAATACAATAGTGCTCTAAAGTGTCAGACCAAGTCAATTTTATATGTCTACTATTTGTGACGTGAGTGGAGTACATGTAAGGTTTCACATTATAATGAAGGGAGATATTTAATTAGTAAGGTTCTTCCCAAGAATTATTGACCAGTGGGGTGTCAGCCCCCAACCAGTAAGCCTACTTAGAATCTACATGTATCAAAGCCATTAATGGTAGAATGCCATAAACGGGAAATTATATAGTGAAGAGTAGCTTTGAGAGTGTAATTCCCACCCTAACTAAAGCACTGTGCTGTTTCGGCCACTGACAACACGGTGAACTATATAAACATGTGAAAAACTATGTCATGTGAGGCTTTTGGTACAGCATACTAACCACTCTAGAATTCTACCCTTATGGGAAGGTCATTAAGCTACCTAGATGAATACCAATAAGAAACATGTAAATATACTATTCGTTATATCAAAAATTTTAAGCCCCATTAATTAGTAATAATTAGTTCCTACCATGAACCAAGCTGCTAGCAAACATATAGGTTAGGAAAAAATAAAAAACATTTAACTTATACAACTTATAAGTATATAACTGCTCATCTTCTCAGGTCTAGAAACCGTCATATAGAACAGACAGATATAATTAGATATTAACATTCTCTTCAAAATTAAATGAAGCATTGTTTAAAGCAGTAAAGTCGCTCACACCATAGCTAGTGAAACATGTGCGTGCCATGAATGTGAGACATCAGGTTATTCCTCTGGATCACTATCCAATACCTAGTTTGATTTGAAAACTGTTCCTGCTTGCGGTATTCCAGGCAAGGATGGCCGTGTCAAAGCCACAGCAGAGAACTGGAAGTGTATATGTAGTATAAAACAACCTCTCCATGAAATAGAGTACCACTACATGAACATTTAGATTACTATATGTAGACTGTAGTTTAAAGAATGGCAGTTCCATCATGGCTTGCATCATGTCTGGTAGTAATATAGTCAGTTCATATTGACTGCGCCTCTGGGGGTGTAGTGTAGTTTCCCTGGTATGGAGGGGCTTGTTGGAGCCATGGTGTACAGTTTGTGAACTGTCAGCATCCATCTCAGACTTAGCCAATGGTGACATGCATAATCGGCAGGCAGCGGTGTAATGGACGCGCAACTGGGCCATATCACAGCTCTCCCCTCCGGTGCCGCGATCACCCCCTCAGTCTTCAACTCTTCAGATCTACCATCTAGCCGCGAGTTCAGATCACTATCAGCAACTGCCATTATGTTGCTCGGCGTCTCCATATTATAGTTACCTTTCCATGCCACCACTATACTCTCCTCAAGCCGCGCAAATTGACTGCATAGTGTATAGTCCAGTATCTCTAGCAATGTAAGATTCGAATGCCCCATCTTATAGTTGCAATAGCACTGTATGAAATGTCATTGGTCAATCCAGCTGTACAGTAAAAGTGAACAGTCGTCAGTGACTGTTATACCCAGCCAATTTGCTGGGGGGGGGGGTTCTGAGGCCTCATATTAGGCCGCCACCAAAGGCCCCAAAGGTCCAGATCTGGGCTCTGCAGTCATCAATACACCAGGGTTATAGGACTGTAGGATTCACAAAGTAGGAGATAGTAAATATCTCAAAGCTTAGTCAGCAAAAGTCCAGTGTTGCAGTAGTAATTGGCGGATTAACTGGTATCACTGCAGGATCTTCAGATATTGCGACCATTCATGGCCGCTGCCCGGGCACGCCCCCCCCTATCATTTTAATTTTAAAAACATAAAGGAGTGTGATGATTGTTGAAAGCCTGGCATGTGGTGATTAAGAAGACACATTTAATACTGGAAGAGAGGTTGTGTTTAAATAAAAGATATATAGTAGTTATGTGTAGAGAGATAGAGTTGTTGGTAGAAAAAGGGAAATGTATTTTGGTGGCTTACGTGATTATTGTCATGTTGGGGATATTGAGTGTGTGTTCTATTAGGGGATGAACTATGGGGTTTTATAAAGTAATGTTGTTGAGGTGAGGGGAGAAGAGGAATCCTGTAGACTGTAAGCTCTTTGGAGCAGGGTCCTTCTGCTACTGTATTAACTTGTTTACGTAATCTGTTATATCTTTGTATCTTACCTTAAATCTTTGTTATTGTATTCCTTTGTATGCAGCACTACAGAATTTTGCAGCGCTATACAAATAAATGATAATAATTGTAGTGGTGAGAGAGACAGTAGTTGTGTCTTTTCAGAAAGAAAAGGGGCAGAAAGAGAGAGAGAGAGAGGCTTGTGGTGATAAAAGAGAGCAGAACTACATAGTTGTATGAAGTGGTAGTTGGTACAATATGATAGCTGAGGAGTACCACCCTGCACACATGGTATCTAGATTTGTGGACCCCCTTTGATGTCTTTGATTGTGGTTGAAGGAAACATGATACACACAGTGGTATTTACACATTTTGGTGTGAAAGAAAAAATAGATAACTGGATATAGAAAAGATTTTCTTTTGATTCAACAGAGTCATTCTTGAGTCAGAACGCAACACATTCCACCTTAACAAATCATCACATGCTGACAAACTCAGAAGTTCTAAATATAAAAAGGATAAGTCAATTTGCTGCTTTGTTGGAGGCCAGCAACTGACAAACGCAATGGGAGCAGCACGCCTCAGCCGCTTTAAATAATAAATGTTTTTTCCACACATCTTATAGCTATCTGGCAAACTTTAAAAAGAGAATAAGTTCAGAAACATAGAAGCAAGGTAAAGATACTGTAAATTGTTTGCGTGACTAATGATTATATACTATTAATCTTTGGAAAGCACTAATTTGAGTTTATATATAAAAAGTTATAATCCTTTAGGATTTTTTTTTAATACGAAAAATTGGTATAATAATTTTGTATTACATAGATATTATTAATGGTTTCAAAAGGTAATGATTAGATGAACACCATATTGGCTTTTATACCAAAATGTAATTAGTCAAATATGTAGGTATATAAAGGGCAAGTTATAAAATGGCAGGTTAGACTTCAGAGCAAGTTAAATCTCAGGTCACAATCACTCAATCATTTAGACGTTAAGGGCTAGATTACGAGGGGAGTGCTATTTATTGGTAACTGCTAACTGTGCTTGATGTCGGCTTTTTGCTTGCGTCGGTTAAAATGCGTATTACAATATTGAAAGCAAAAAGGCTTTGCTAGCACACGCTAACCCAACGCATGCAAAAAGCCAAAGTTACAATATTGCGACTACGTTAACGTATACTCCTGTAGATTTTAATGGAGTGCGAAAAGTGGAGAAAAACCTAACACCCAACAAGTTGCGCAAACCTGATTGCGTGCACTAACCCGACATAAAATATTAATATTTCACATTCCAATGTTCTTCACAAAGAATATGTTTCGGCCTTCATTGGGGTGTAGCTATATTGCTCTAAGCACACTGAGCAAGGAGTCCACGTCTTGTTTCCCCTTTTTGTCATAGGGAGACTAAATACATACAGAGAGAAGCACGCTCGCAGGAATGAACAACTGGCTCAATACTATTGTTAGCCTGTTCTATGGTGATTTACCACCTGGGTGCAGCTTCTTTTAGCCCAGTAATGCTTTTTACAGAGTAGAACTATTACGGTCAGTCCAGTACCAAAATACCAGGCAATTCCTCTCTGAACAAGGAACACAGCAATCCCAGACGATCGTTTCAGCCTTCATTGGGCCTTGTCAGTGAGGTGCAGCCATATTTCTCTAACCACACTGAGCAAGGAGTCCAAGTCTGGTTTCCCCTTTTTCTCATAAGGAAACTAAATACATACAGAGAGCAGCATGCTCGCAGGAACGAACAACCGGCTCAATACTATTGTTAGCCTGTTCTATGGTGATTTACCACCTGGGTGCAGATTCTTTTAGCCCAGTAATGCTTTTCACAGAGTAGAATTTCCTGTAGTATATCAGTCTGATCCCACGTATAACAGTCAGTCCAGCACGGAAATACCAGGCAATTCCTTGCTGAACAAGGAACACAGCAACCCCAGACGATAATTTTGGCCTTCATTGGGCCTCGTCAGTGAGGTGTAGCCATATTCCTCTAAGCACACTGAGCAAGGAATCCATGTCTGGTCTCCCCTTTTTCACCATAGGGAGACTAAATACAATTTTAGAGAAGCATACTCACAGGAATGAACAATCGGCTCAATACTATTGTTTGCCTGTTCTATAGTGATTTACCAACTGGGTGCAGCTTCTTTTAGCCCAGTAATGCTTTTCACAGAGTAGAACTTTCCTGTAGTATATCAGTCTAATCCAGCCTATTACGGTCAGTCCAGCGCCGAAATACCAGGCAATTCCTCTCTAAACAAGGAACACAGCAACCCCAGTCAATCGTTTCGGCCTTCATTGGGCCTTGTCAGTGAGGTGTAGCCATATTCTTCTAAGCACACTGAGTAAGGAGTACATGTCTGGTTTCCCCTTTTTCCCATACGGAAACTAAATACCTAAAGAGAGCAGCACACTCACAGGAATGAACAACCAGCTCAATACTATTGTTAGCCTGTTCTATGGCGATTTACCACCTGGGTGCAGCTTCTTTTAGCCCAGTTATGCATTTCACAGAGTAGAACTTTCCTGTAGTATATCAGGCTGATCTCGCCTATTATGATCAGTCCAGCGCCAAAACACCAGGCAATTCCTCTCTGAAAAAGGAACACAGCAACCCAAAATTATCGTTTCGGCCTTCATTGGGCCTCGCCAGTGAGGTATAGCCATATTCTTCTAAGCACACTGAGCAAGGAGTCCACGTCTGGATTCCCTTTTTCCCATAGGGAAACTAAATATATACAAAGAGCAGCACACTCACCGGAACGAACAACCGGCTCAATACTATTGTTAGCCTGTTCTATGGCGATTTACTGGGTGCAGCTTCTTTTAGCCCAGTAATGCTTTTTACAGAGTAGAACTTTCCTGTAGTATATCATTACTGGGCTAAAAGAAGTTGCACCCAGGTGGTAAATTGCCATAGAACAGGCTAACAGGCTATACCTCACTGGTATTGAGCTGGTTGTTCATTCCTGTAAGTGCACTTCTCTCTGTATATAATTAAATATAGGTATAGATATATACAGTAATGTTCAAAAGTCTTAGGCCACCATTAGATTTGTAGTTTTAGTAACGGTATAATAACCATATATAATTATTTATCAGTCTCTTTGTTTGAATACAACCAGAAAATACAGGATATTTGTAGGCAGTATTAAAAAACAGAAGCATATCAGAAAAAAACTGCTTCTATAGGCTAAAGTGGAAAGTACCTCCCCTTACTCTTTTTTTTTATATATATTTATTTTATATCCAACCCAGTGTACAATCAAATAAATAAATCCAGCCTTTTATGCCACACAGGGCAAGGTAAAGCATGTTATAAAGCAAAAACATAACAAATTAGAGTAACATATATACTTTCTCGTCCTCCCCTTACTCTTGAGCAATAGTAGGAACATGGCTCTCATAAATCTAAATGGAATGGAACCCTAATTATTGTCATTGCTAACATTTGTAAGTTTGTTGCACTTTTTGTTGCTAGTGTTAAAAAGTTTGATTATTTACAAGAATGGTATATTAATTTCTCTCATCTTATCATTCCAGGATATGAAACAGAAAGAACATCTGTCTCCTATGCAGTATTGATTTACTTTCTTCTCCTGCAGGAATTCTACATGATGATAAACGTATTCCTTTGGTTATGTCAGATAATATTTTATCTTGTGATACAAGTAGCGGAGTAGATTCATCTGATGTTTCTTACCTACCTGCTACTTTATTTGTTAATCATTTGAATCCTTTTGATTCTATAGGATTATGGCAATGCATGGACCATGTTATTCCCCAATTTTCTGTTCATATTAGTTTATTTGTACATACTACTACTTCCTATGTCTGAACTTATACTTACCTGCTAAGATAAACCTTTTTTATGAAGGTGATCCTATTCAGGTACGTTTAGATTCTGCGACACAAGTTGCTTATGATGTTGAATATCGTTTAGTTACTTGGCATCTTCAACTGTCAAGATGGATGGTGTCTACACAATATTCAAACTGTACTCCATTTGTGGCTGTACAAAAAAAATCATTCCAATAGTGGTTTCATGAAAGTTTACAGCAAAATGTTTCTCTTAGATCTAATCATAGACCTAGGAGAGATGTACTTGCTACTGACTTTGGAGCATATGGTAGTATGATTGGCTCTATTGTACAAATACATTCTGAAATATTAAGATATAAATTAGCAAATCTTGCCTTTCATGCAGCTACAGGCTTATATACTCAATATGGAATTAACAATAATATTGCTAATCTCCAGCAATATCAAACTTATGTTATGGTGGGTATTACTAATATCATTGAAGATAAATGTAATGTTTTACTAAATGAATTATATAATTTTACACATGAAACAGCCTGGGCTATGTTATGCTCTCAAGTACAATCTGATCTATCTACTGACTTAAAAATTCAGCTTCAGAGTTTATGGTCTGGAAAGTGACCAGCTTCTTTAATTTAAGCTGCATCTAAGTCAGTCACTAATTTTACCATGACACATCTTTTATGGTGGGAAGTAATATTATCTGACTACACCACTGAATTTTGTATGATTCATACATTAATTCATTGGTCTGGTAAAGATACTATTATTTATCACTTAGCGACAATTGGTCTTCTTGCTAATGGTTCATTATTGTTTCCGGTATTGTCACATCAATGGGTGTCGCATAACATTGATAAGTCAAAATGGACACTTGTTGTTGTATCATTGTATCATTCCAATGCAAATTCATTTATCTGTTCCCTTTCACAATTCCATACAACTAATGAAACATGTTGGGAAAATCAAAAGTCTTATACCTTACAAACGGCTAGATTACGAGTTTTGCGGTATGAGTAAAAAAGCAGCGTTAAGGCTCATAACGCTGCTTTTTCACTCCCGCTGGTATTATGAGTCTTGCAGGTTTAGGGGCACCGCACACTTTTTTGGCCGTACCGCAAATTAACTTACGCAATTTGCGTAAAGTCTTTTTTCAATGGGACTTCCATAGCGCCGGTATTACAAGCTTTTTCTGGGAGGCCAAAAAGTGAGCGGTACAGCCTATCCCGCAAGATTCGTAACGCAATCTAAAGTCAGTAGTTATGAGTTTTACACTACAAAGCTGTAGCATAAAACTCATAACTAAAGTGCTAAAAAGTACACTAACACCCAAAACTACCTATTAACCCTTAAACCGAGGCCCTCCCGCATCGCAAACACTTAAATAAAATTATTAACCCCTAATCTGCTGCTCCGGACATCGCTGCCACTAGAATAAAAATATTGACCCCTAAACCGCCATACTCTCGCCTTGCAAACACTAGTTAAATATTATTAACCCCTAATCTGCTGCCCCTAACATCGCCGCCACCTACCTACATTTATTAACCCCTAATATGCCGCCCCCAACGTCGCCGCCACTATACTAAATTTATTAACCCCTAAACTTAAGTCTAACCCTAACACCCCCTAACTTAAATATAATTAAAATAAATCTAAATGAAACTTACTATCATTACCTAAATAATTCCTATTTAAAACTAAATACTTACCAGTAAAATAAACCCTAAGCTAGCTACAATATAACTAATTGTAGCTATCTTAAGTTTAATTTTTATTTTACAGATAAGTTTGTATTTATTTTACCTAGGTAGAATAGTTAGTAAATAGTTATTAACTATTTACTAACTACCTAGTTAAAATAAATACAAATTTACCTGTAAAATAAAACCTAACCTGTCTTACACTAACACCTAACATTACACTACAATTAAATTAATTAAATTAATTAAATACAATTGCCTAAATTACAAAAAAAAACCCAGTAAAACCCACCACCCACACAACCAATCCCCCAAATAAAATCCTAATTAAAAAACCTAAGCTCCCCATTGCCCTGAAAAGGGCATTTGTATGGGCATTGTATGGGCATTGCCCTCGGATCATCAGTTATGTAAAGTTTCAGCCTTCAACTAGTCAACCCCTGCTGAAAGTGCGAATATCTGGCAATGTACCCTACTGCTATCATTTAGTGAAGAGTAAAAATATTCAATAAATTGATGATAAACATTGGGAAATAAAGACGAGGGGATGAAGAATATATTCTAAAACAATGTAGCCCCAGTATAATGAGGTACATTCTCCATAGCAGCAAAATATAGTATGGACTGGGTTGGTTCTGCGTGAACATAAATGTATCTGTATTAATATTGATAAATCTTATTGACTGGGTGTGGGCCCTACACCCAGCAACAAATGAAGCATGTAAAAACACAAGTGTCCATAGCTAAAGGGAAAATAATATATTGAACTCTGTGAGTTTAATACCCAACTAAAAGTGTACATCAGGGGAGCAGAGTATAAATTGCAGAATGGAGAATCCATAGAGGGTTGCTTTTGGGTCAATGGGAAAAGTATAAACCACTAGTCTTTACTAAGGGGTTGTCATGATGCTAAGTTTGGCAATGACAATAATATAGATTTCAATATGCATCCAGATATATGCTTCCTTGCAGTATTAAGCTTAGATAGCACATTAAAAGCAGGAGAATAAGAATATACAAAAGTCTAGTAACCATGTAATCCAACCTACAGGCAGATGAATAGCTATCTGCTTATAATCCAATTTAAGTCTCCAATAACATAGACCAAAGCCCAACAGATGATGTATATATAATGATGTACAGTATATATGATATCACATTGTAAACTGACTTTCCGATGATGAACAAAAGCAACTAATATATGTTTGGATCTGGACATGCTCAAGTTCCTCAACAGTAACTCCTGAATCAGTACTGACTAGATAACTGTAACTGCCGTAATGTTAACTGGTATGTGTAAATAATACGGCTAGATTACGAGTTTTGCATTATACTGAAAAAGCAGCATTATCAGGTTATAACGTTGCTTTTTCACTACCGCTGCTATTACGAGTCTTGCAGATTTAGGGACACCGCACACTTTTTTGGCCTTACCGCAAATTAACTTACACAATTTGCATATAGTCTATTTTCAATGGGACTCACATAGCGCTGGTATTAAGAGTTTGTCCTGGGAGCCCAAAAAGTGAGCGGTACACCCTATCCTGTCAAGATTCGTAACGCTTTTTAAAGTCAGTAGTTATGAGTTTTATGTTACAAAGCCGTAGCATAAAACTCATAACTTAAGTGCTAAAAAGTACACTAACACCAATAAACTACCTATTAACCCCTAAACCGAGGCCCTCCCGCATCGCAAACACTAAAATAAAAATATTTACCCCTAATCTGCCGCTCCGGACATCGCCGCCACTATAATAAAAATATTAACCCCTAAACTGCCATACTCCCCCCTCGCAAACACTAGTTAAATATTATTAACCCCTAATCTGCGGGTCCATCTTCAAGACATCCGATGCGGAGCATCCTCTTCTTCCGACGGACTAACAACGAATGAAGGTTCCTTTAAATGACGTCATCCAAGATGGCGTCCCTTAGATTCCGATTGGCTGATAGAATTCTATCAGCCATTCGGAATTGAGGTTGAAAAAATCCTATTGGCTGATTGGATTAGCCAATAGGACTGAAGTTTAATCCTATTGGCTGATCCAATCAGCCAATAGGATTGAGCTTGTATTCTATTGGCTGTTCCAATCAGCCAATAGGATTTATTGAACCTTAATTCCGATTGGAATTCGTTGTTAGTCCGTCGGAAGAAGAGGATGCTCTGCGTCGGATATCTTGAAGATGGACCCGCTCCACGCCGGATGGATGAAGATAGAAGATGCCCTCTGGAGGACCACTTCTGCCAGCTTTGTTGAGAACATCTTGCCGCTTGCATGAAGACTTCTCCCGGTAAGTGAATCTTTGGGGGTTAGTGTTAGGATTTTTTAAGGGTGTATTGGGTGGGTTTTATTTTTAGGTTAGGGTTTTGGGCAGCCATAGAGCTAAATGCCCTTTTAAGGGCAATGCCCATACAAATGCCCTTTTCAGGGCAATGGGAAGCTTAGGTTTTTTTAGTTAGGATTTATTTGGGGGGTTGTTTGTGTGGGTGGTGGGTTTTACTGTTGGGGGGGTTGTTTGTATTTCTTTTTCAGATAAAAGAGCTGATTTCTATGAGGCAATGCCCCGCAAAAGGCCCTTTTAAGGGCTATTGATAGTTTAATTTAGGCTAGGGTTTTATTTTATTTTGGGTGGGCTTTTTTATTTTGATAGGGCTCTTAGATTAGGTGTAATTAGTTTAAAGATCTTGTAATTTGTTTTTTATTTTCTGTAATTTAGTGTTTGTTTTTTTGTAATTTAGCTAATTTTATTTAATTTATTTAATTGTATTTAATTTAGGTAATTTTTTTAATTGTAGGGTTAGGTTAGGTGTTAGTGTAACTTAGGTTAGGTTTTATTTTACAGTTAAATTTGTATTTATTTTAGCTAGGTAGTTATTAAATAGTTAATAACTATTTAATAACTATTCTACCTAGTTAAATAAATACAAACTTGCCTGTAAAATAAAAATAAACCCTAAGCTAGATACAATGGGGCCTATCTATCAAGCTCCGAATGGAGCTTGATGCCACGTGTTTCTGGCGAGCCTGCAGGCTCGCCAGAAACAGCAGTTATGAAGCAGCGGTCAGAAAGACTGCTGGTCCATAACCTGTCCGCCTGCTCTGAGCAGACGGACAGACATCTCCGGAAATCAACCCGATCGAGTACGATTGGGTTCATTGACACCCCCTGCTGGCGGCCCATTGGCCGCGAGTCTGCAGGGGGCGGCGTTGCATCAGCAGCTCTTGTCCGCCAGACTTTCTTAAATAGGGGCCACTGTAACTATTAGTTATATTGTAGCTAGTTTATGGATTATTTTATAGGTAAGTATTTAGTTTTAAATAGGAATAATTTAGGTGATAATAGTAGGTTTTATTTAGATTTATTTAAATTATATTTAAGTTAGGGGTAAGGGTTAGACTTAGATTTAGGGGTTAATAAATTTAATATAGTGGCGGCGACGTTGGGGGCGGCAGATTAGGGGTTAATAAGGTAGGTGACGGCGATGTTAGGGACAGCAGATTAGGGGTTAATAATATTTAACTAATGTTTGCGAGGCGGGAGTGCGGCGGATTAGGGATTAATATTCTTATTATAGTGGCGGCGATGTCCGGAGCGGCAGATTAGGGGTTAATAAGTATAATGCAAGTGTCGGCGATGTCCGGAACGTCAGATTAGGGGTTAATAAGTGTAAGATTAGGGGTGTTTAGACTCAGGGTTAATGTTAGGTGTAAACATAAAATGTGTTTCCCCATAGGAATCAATGGGGCTGCGTTACTGAGTTTTACACTGCTTATTGCAGGTGTTAGACTTTTTCTCTGCCGGCTCTCCCCATTGATGTCTATGGGGAAATCGTGCACGTGCACAATTTTGCTCTACGCTCACTTCTTGTCTGTTAACGCCGGGTTTGTAAAAAACCTGTAATACCAGCGCTGTAGGTAAGTGAGCGGTAAGAATAACGTGCAAGTTAGTACCGCACCCCTCATAACGCAAAACTCGTAATCTAGCCGATCGTTTCCACATCTCAATATTTAGGAGATTAGTACATTTGATTAGAGATGTTTAACTACCTCAAAGAGTAACATAACATATGTAGTCAAATCCTAGCAAAGCCTCTAGAGAAAGCGATGGACCAGACTGTTGTGAATAACATATATGTATTGTTTGAGTTTACATATATGAAAAACAACATATGGTATTGAAGCTCAGAGATGTGTGCTCAATCACATCTCACAGCCTGTAGCTATCTTTATATCTCCTGTAGAGAATAAATATCTAGAGCAAGGTTCACATATTTGTATGTATATCAGATAATATTATAGGATCCATTAGAAATCGTCTGACGTAAACTAAAGCATATAAAAAGTATGACTATACAGTATATAATTTAAACTGCTAGGGGGCAACAAGCCACCTCACCATAGGAAATTACTGTGAGAGCTGGTCTAAATTGTATATAAATATGTAAACAGTGCACTACAGCAATTAGTCTTAGACAGGTAACAGAGTGACTTCAATAAGCTTACGTAGCTTGGTATAGTAACCTAGAGTATGAAATACCTTAAGTAGAAAAAGCAATATGTTGCATTGTAAGCTGTGTTATCAGTCAATACTCATTTTCAACAATCGTTCCATAATGTATTTATAGCTCCACAAACAAATCTCAGCAAGAGTGCCAGTGAGCAAGGAACAACATTTATAAGTGCAATAAAAAAAAAAACAAATAAGGTATTTATGACATTTAACCTTAAATGGAACAGGCAGAGGCACATTCTACCAACTTGAACTAAAGGAACGGCAAAGAGCACAAAGGAGCTCCAAGTGGTATATTACACATTTACCCCACTCCAATCTTTAGTGAATTGTAGCAACTCTCTGCTATGACTAATGGATCTCCAAAGTCCCAGCAGGAGAAAAATGAGTCCCTGTAGCGGAGCAGGCTTGACGACAGAGAGGTGTTGTATCTCCTCTTCTCTCTCCAGCTTGATAAGATTTATGACACATAGATCACCAGTGTCGCAGCTAAACTGTAGTAACTCCATGTAGTGACAAGCACTGGGAACTAAACAGATTGTAGAAGTGTGTGATGTTTGAGGCCTTGCTTCTTCTTGTCTTGCGACTAGATTGTTGTCAATGATTTTTGATTGTAGAAAGCTCCCAGCCGTATAAGCAATCATAGTGGGCGATTGGGTCTCACCTATGACTGGTTTATTATGTCTCATGTCGGTTGACAAGTGCTGGGGCACCAAAATGCCATCCTCCACACATTCTATTTGTTGAGATTTCGGCTGAGTAGGTAGCTGGGTTGCACATAAGCCACTTGTGTTAAGCGCCATGCATATGATCTCATCGAAGGCAGCATGGTGTTTCGCCAGTATACGATCAAACTCCTCTATGATGTTGCTGGCACTCACCTTTTCAATACAAAGTATAAAATATTTAAGTAAAGTGGCGAAGCCGGTCTCTATGGGCTTATGCTGGTTGCTCTGTTGTCTCAATAAGCCGTTCTGTTAATGGTAAAGGCCGCACATAAATGTTCCACTTTTGCAGGATCATAAATTTATTTTCCACCTGTTCGCAATCAGTATAAAACCTCAGGCACCTTTGATATAGTAGTGTTTATGTAATCTGAGCTATTATAATGGTTCAGAATTGGTAACTTTGTAAAAGATTATCCAAGCTCCTCTGTAAAGCAACCGCTCTGGATCATGGCTAGCTCCACCCCCATTTATTTTATTCTGATACTATTATATTCCAAACACGGGATAATTTATTTGCTAGTTCTCACTTATTACCTGGTACATGGTGTAATACTATTCCACTTAATTATATTGCATCATCTACTTGGAATTTTTCCATGCCCCATACTCTTAATCGGCTAGATTACGAGTTTTTGTCGGTAATGGCGTGCGGTGCTAACGCTCCTTTTTTTCTCACCGCTCACTTAAGACAACGCTGGTATTACAAGTTTTCTGCAAGCCGGCGTTAGCCTCAGAAAAGTGAGCGTTGAGCAAAATTTAGCACCACATCTCACTGTAATACCAGCGCTGCTTACGGTAGCGGTAAGCTGGCAAAACGTGCTCGTGCACGATTTCCCCATAGGAAACAATGGGGCTGAGCTGGCTGCAAA
The DNA here is from genome assembly GCF_027579735.1 of Bombina bombina. Lineage (NCBI taxonomy): Eukaryota > Metazoa > Chordata > Amphibia > Anura > Bombinatoridae > Bombina > Bombina bombina. The sequence continues at coordinate 1,149,914,308 of NC_069501.1, read as the reverse complement.
AAAGCAGCGTTCAGCTCCTAACGAAGCCCCATTGTTTCCTATGGGGAAATACTTTTTATGTCTACACCTAACACCCTAGCATGAACCCTAGCATGAACCCCGAGTCTAAACACCCCTAATCTTACACTTATTAACCCCTAATCTGCTGCCCCCGACATCGCCGACACCTACATTACATTATTAACCCCTAATCTGCCGCTCCGGACACCGCCGCCACCTACATTATCCCTATGAACCCCTAATCTGCTGCCCCCAACATCGCCAAACCCTACATTTTATTTATTAACCACTAATCTGACCCCCAATGTCGCCGCAACTATAATAAATTTATTAACCCCTAATCTGCGGTGGCCAATGTCGCCACCACTATAATAAATGTATTAACCCCTAAACCTAAGTCTAACCCTAACACCACACTTAGGGTTTATATTTATTTTACAGGCAACTTTGCATTTATTTTAACTAGGTACAATAGTTATGAAATAGTTATTAACTATTTAATAACTACCTAGTTAAAATAAGTACAAATTTAACTGTAAAATAAATCCTAACCTAAATTACAATTAAACCTAACACTACACTATAATTAAATTAATTACATAAGCTAACTACAATTAACTACAATTAAATTAAATAAACTAAAGTACAAAAAACAACAAACACTAAATTACAGAAAATAAAAAAATAATTAATTTTTTTTAAAGCTAATTACACCTACTCTAATCCCCTTAATAAAATAAAAAAGCCCCCAAAATAATAAAATTCCCTACCCTATACTAAATTACAAATAGCCCTTAAAAGGGCCTTTTGCGGGGCATTGCCCCAAAGTAATCAGCTCTTTTACCTGTAAAAAAAAAAGACAATACCCCCCCAACATTAAAACCCACCACCCACACACCCAACCCTATTCTAAAACCCACCCAATCCCCCCTTAATAAAACCTAACACTACCCCCTTGAAGATCACCCAGCCGGGCAGAAGTGGACATCCAGAGGGGCAGAAGTCTTCATCCGATCCGGCCAGAAGAGGTCCTCCAAGCGGCAGAAGTCTTCATCCAGATGGCATCTTCTATCTTCTTCCATCCGGAGCGGAGCGGGTCCATCTTGAAGACATTCGATGCAGAGCATCCTCTCCCATCCGATGGCGACTGAAGAATGAAGGTTCCTTTAAGTGACGTCATCCAAGATGGTGTCCCTTCAATTCTGATTGGCTGATAGAATCCTATCAGCCAATTGGAATTAAGGTAGGAAAAATCCTATTGGCTGATGCAATCAGCCAATAGGATTGAGCTCGCATTCTATTGGCTGATTGGAACAGCCAATAGAATGCAAGCTCAATCCTATTGGCTGATTGGATGGAAGAGGATGCTCTGCGTCGGATGTCTTCAAGATGGACCCGCTCCGCTCCGGATGGAAGAAGATAGAAGATGCCGCCTGGATGAAGACCTGCCCCTTGGAGGACCTCTTCTGGCCCGGATCGGATGAAGACTTCTGGATGTCCACTTCTGCCTGGCTGGGTGAAGACGTCTCAAGGTAGGGTGATCTTCAAGGGGGTAGTGTTAGGTTTTATTAAGGGGGGATTGGGTGGGTTTTAGAATAGGGTTGGGTGTGTGGGTGGTGGGTTTTAATGTTGGGGGGGTATTGTCTTTTATTTTACAGGTAAAAGAGCTGATTACTTTGGGGCAATGCCCCGCAAAAGGCCCTTTTGAGGGCTATTTGTAATTTAGTATAGGGTATGGAATTTTATTATTTTGGGGGGCTTTTTTATTTTATTAGGGGGATTAGAGTAGGTGTAATTAGTTTTTAAAAATTGTAATTCTTTTTTTATTTTCTGTAATTTAGTGGGGTTTTTTTCCATAATTTAGTTTATTTAAATTAATTGTAATTAATTGTAGGTAGTTTAGGTAATTAGTTTAATTATAGTGTAGTGTTAGGTGTAATTGTAACTTAGGTTAGGGTTTGTTTTACAGGTCCTTTTGTATTTATTTTAGCTAGGTAGTTATTAAATAGTTAATAACTATTTAACAACTATTGTACCTAGTTAAAATAAATAAAAAGTTGCCTGTAAAATAAAAATAAACCCTAAGTTGGCTACAATGTAATTATTAGTTATATTGTAGCTATCTTAGGGTTTATTTTATAGGTAAGTATTTAGTTTTAAATAGGATTCATTTATTTAATTGTAGTAATTTAATTTAGTTTTATTTAAATTATATTTAAGTTAGGGGGTGTTAGGGTTAGACTTAGATTTAGGGGTTAATATATTTAGTATAGTATGGGTGGCAGATTAGGGGTTAATAAATGTAGGTAGGTGTCGACGATGTTAGGGACAGCAGATTAGGGGTTAATAAAATTTAACTAGTGTTTGCAAGGCGGGAGTGCGGCGGTTTAGGGGTTAATAGGTAGTTTATGGGTTTTAGTGTACTTTTTAGCACTTTAGTTAAGAGCTTTATGTTCCGGTGTTAGCCCATAAAACTCTTAACTACTGACTTTTAAATGCGTTAGGAGTCTGGACAGGAAAGGGCCAACCGCTCACTTTTTCCAGCAATCGTAATACCGGCGTTAGGAAAATCCCATTAAAACGATAGGATACGCAATTGATGTAAGGGGATTTGCAGTATGCTAAAATCGCAAAAAAAAGTGAGTGGTACCCCTGTACCTGCCTGACTCGTAATACCAGAGGGTGTTAAAAAGAAGCGTTAGGACCCCTTCACGCTGCTTTTTAAGGCTAACGCAAGACTCGTAATCTAGGCGAATATTACTTTAAATTTAACATGGGGCCGTGTTATGAATTTTTCTGTTTATGATTTACCTTTGGTTATGGGATCACAAATGAATTCTACTATCATTTCTTCCCTGTTACAAAATCTAAAACATGTTTCTATACACACTAAAAAATGACAGCTAAAAATGAACAAGGAATTTTAAAATCAGCTACATATAGGGGCCTATTTATGAAAGGCCTGTCGGACCTGATCCAACATTACGGATCATGTCCGACAGACCTCGCTGAATGCGGAGAGCAATACGCTCTCCGCATTCAGCATTGCACCAGCAGCTCTTGTGAACTGCTGGTGCAACGCCGCCCCCTTCAGATTCACGGCCTATCGGCCACTAGCAAGGTATGTCAATCAACCTGATCGCATTGTATTCGATCGGGTTGAATTGCGGCGATGTCTGTCCGCCTCCTTAAAGTAGGCGGACAGATTATGGAGCAGCGGTCTTTAGACCCCTAAATTAACCCCTAAACCGAGGCCCTCCCGCATCGCAAACACTAAAATAAAATGATTAACCCCTAATCTGCTGCTCCCGACATCGCCGCCACTAGAATAAACATATTAACCCCTAAACCGCCATACTCCCGCATCGCAAACACTAGTTAAATATTATTAACCCCTAATCTGCTGTCCCTAACCTACATTACTGTTATTAACCCCTAATCTGCTGCCCACAAAATCTTTAATGTAATAAATTAATCTAAATAAAACCTACTATTAATAACTAAATAATTCCTATTTAAAACTAAATACTTACCTATAAAATAAACCCTAAGCTAGCTACAATATAACTAATAGTTACATTGTATCTATCTTAGGTTTTATTTTTATTTCACAGGCAAGTTTGTATTTATTATAACTAGGTAGACTAGTTAGTAAATAGTTATTAACTATTTACTAGCTACCTAGTGAAAATAAATACAAATGTACCTGTAAAATAAAACCTAACCTGAGTTACACTAACACCTAACCTTACACTACAATTAAATAAATTACATTAATTAAATACAATGAACTAAATTACAAAAACAAACAAACACTAAATTACAGAAAATAAAAAAGAAATGATCAAATATTTAAACTAATTACACCTAATCGAATAGCCCTATCAAAATAAAAAAAAACCCCAAAATAAAAAAACCCTAGCCTACACTAAACTACCAATAGCCCTTAAAAGGGTCTTTTGCTGGGCATTGCCCCAAAGAAATCAGCTCTTTTACCTGTTAAAAAAAATACAAACACCCCCCCAACAGTAATTCCCACCACCCACACAACCAAACCCCCAAATAAAAACCTTTCTAAAAAACCTAAGCTCCCCATTGCCCTGAAAAGGGCATTTGTATGGGCATTGCCCTTAAAAGGGCATTTAGCTCTTTTCCAGCCCAAATCCTAAGCTAAAAATAAAACCCACCCAATAAACCCTTAAAAAACCTAACACTAACCCCCGAAGATACACTTACAGTTTTTGAAGACCCGACATCCATCCTCAACGAAGCGGCAGAAGTCTTCATCCAAGCGGGCCGAAGTCTTCATAAAACCGGGCAGAAGTCTTCATCCAGACGGCATCTTCTATCTTCATCCATCTGGCATGGAGCGGCTCCATCTTCAAGACATCCGGCATGGAGCATCCTCTTCTTCCGACGGCTCTTCTCGAATGAAGGTTCCTTTAAGTGACATCATCCAAGATGGCGTCCCTTGAATTCCGATTGGCTGATAGATCAGCCAATCGGAATTAAAGGTGAAAATCAGCCAATAGAATGCGAGCTCAATCCTATTGGCTGATTGGATCAGCCAATAGGATTGAAGCTCAATCCTATTGGCTAATTGCATCAACCAATAGGATTTTTTCACCTTTAATTCCGATTGGCTGATAGAATTCTATCAGCCAATCGGAATTCAAGGGACGCCATCTTGGGTGACGTCACTTAAAAGAACCTTAATTCGAGAAGAGCCATCAGAAGAAGAGGATGCTCCGTGCCGGATGTCTTGAAGATGGAGCCACTCCGCGCCGCTTGGATGAAGACTTCTGCCACTTCATTGAGGACTTCTGCTGCTTCGTTGAGGATGGATGTCGGGTCTTCAAAAACTGTAAGTGGATCTTTTGGGGTTAGTGATAGGATTTTTTAAGGTTTTATTGGGTGGGTTTTATTTTTAGCTTAGGGTTTGGGTGGGAAAAGAGCTAAATGCCCTTTTAAGGGCAATGCCCATCAAAATGCCCTTTTCAGGGCAATGGGGAGCTTAGGTTTTTTAGATAGGATTTTATTTGGGGGGTTTGGTTGTGTGGGTGGTGGCTTTTACTGTTGGGGGGTTGTTTGTATTATTTTTTTTAACAGGTAAAAGAGCTGATTTCTTTGGGGCAATGCCCAGCAAAAGGCCCTTTTAAGGGCTATTGGTAGTTTAGTGTAGGCTAGGGTTTTTTTTATTTTGGGGGGGGGGGGGCTTTTTATTTTGATAGGGCTATTAGATTAGGTGTAATTAGTATAAATATTTGATCATTTCATTTTTTTATTTTGCGTAATTTAGTGGGTTTTTTTTTAATTTAGTTAATTGTATTTAATTAATGTAATTGATTTAATTGTAGTATAAGGTTAGGTGTTAGTGTAAGACAGGTTTTATTTTACAGGTACATTTGTATTTATTTTAACTAGGTAGCTAGTAAATAGTTAATAACTATTTACTAACTAGTCTACCTAGTTATAATAAATACAAACTTGCCTGTGAAATAAAAATAAAACCTAAGATAGATACAATGTAACTATTAGTTATATTGTAGTTAGCTTATGGTTTATTTTATAGGTAAGTATTTAGTTTTAAATAGGAATTATTTAGTTATTAATAGTAGGTTTTATTTAGATTAATTTAATTACATTAAAGATTTTGTGGGCAGCAGATTAGGGGTTAATAACAGTAATGTAGGTTAGGGTTAGCTAGGTAGTTATTAAATAGTTAATAACTATTTACTAACTAGTCTACCTAGTTAAAATAAATACAAACTTAGCTGTGAAATAAAAATAAAACCTAAGATAGATACAATGTAACTATTAGTTAGTATTTTACAAGTAAGTATTTAGTTTTAAATAGGAATTATTTCGTTATTAATAGTAGGTTTTATTTAGATGTTTTTAAATTACATTTAAGTTAGGGGGTGTTAGGGTTAGGGTTACGTTAAGGTTAGGGTTAGACTTAGGGTTAGGGGTTAATAACTTTAGTATAGTGGCGGCGACGTTGGGGGCGGAAGATTAGGGGTTAATAACTGTAATGTAGGTGTGGCGATGTCGGGGGATGGCAGATTAGGGGTTAATAAGTGTAGGTAGGTGTCGGCAACATTGGGGGTGGCAGATTAGGGGTTAATAAGTGTAGGTAGGTGACAGGAATGTCGGGGGCGGCAGATTAGGGGTTAATAAGTGTACTGTAGGTGGCAGCGATGTCGGTGTTGTCAGATTAGGGGTGTTTAGACTCGGGGTTTATGTTAGGGTGTTAGGTGTAAACATAACTTTTTCTTTCCCCATAGGAATCAATGGGGCTGCGTTACGGAGCTTTACGCTCCTTTATTGTAGGTGTTAGACTTTTTTTCAGCAGGCTCTCCCCATTGATGTCTATGGGGAAATCATGCATGAGCACGTAAAACCAGCTCAAAGCAGCGCTGGTATTTGTGTGCGGTATGGAGCTCAATTTTGCTCAACGCTCGCTTATTGCCTGCTAACGCCGGGTTTTTTAAACCTGTAATAGCAGCGCTATAGGGAGGTGAGTGGTGACAATAACTTGCAAGTTAGCACCGAGCCGCTCATAACGCAAAACTCGTAATCTAGCCGATATATAGGATTAGTCAGAATTTAGTTAGTAATGGGTTAATGCTTTTTCAAGGGCACTGCATTACATGTACATTCAGTTGCTCTTGTCAATAAGACAACTGCTTACTGCTTCTTCCATTCAGTTGCTCTGTCAATCAAGACACTACTTACTGCTAGTTAGATACAGATTATTATTATTAACTCACTATAGACTGTTCATGATTCATGAACAAGTTAAAATAGAATTTTCTATATGTAAGACAAAATTATAAGGACTTCTATGGAAGTTAACATATATATAGAATTAGCCTTTCACTTATGGAATGCTCTAATTTGATTGGTTTAAATTGTGTATATAAGCTTTTAATTTGTATTAAGCTGCTGTTATCTGATACCTTCAGATCTCAAGGTATGTATTAATCGTGTGTGATTAATAGATGGATTTATGTCAACTAATATTTGATGGATATGAATATTAATTTAATCTGTTAGATAACCCAGATTGAATATTTGTCTATAGCTAGTTTATGTAGTCAAGGCATCTAATATTTTATATTTTAAGGATAAATTCTTACAGCATCTTTTTGTATCCTTTGCTCTTTTTGTGAGAACCATACATCTGTTGCTAAACACTCATTTAGTGACAACCCCTAGGCTGAGGAATACGAAAGGGAAGTTTGGCGGTCCTGGGACTAGTGAGCACTATCTGGCAATGGGACTTGATGAGTAGGAGAGTAAAGTGGCAGGAAACTATTTTCTTACAGCGCCTGTTGTGTCTAAGATGCATGGATCAAGACAGGATCTGTCAGAGCAGTGGTCAGGTAGGAAGAGAGTTCCTAAGTAGAAGGAAACTACACAGCCGTAAAGTTGCCGGTCTCCGTGTGATTTAACTGTTGTCTGACACATGGGGGATGAGCAAATGATCTTCCTCCTTGGAATTTTGCTAGATCTGCTGGCTGCTACTTTAAACTTCAAAACCCAGGGCTTTATTCCCTCTCCTTGTTGTGGTGTTATCAATCTGTCTCATAAAACAGCACACTGACGAGAATCTGCAAATCAGGTTACAGTGGGTCATTAAGGAGGACAGGGTCAGTCTGTGTATGGACAAGGTATTATAATGTGCTATGTGATTGTGACACTAGTACTGAGTGCCTTTTGTAGCAACAGTATTTGCTAAAGTAAAAAAAAATACTACCATCCAATTGTAAAAATGTCGTGTCACTGAAATAATAATTATCCCCAACTTTTCATTTTAAAATATCCTAATTCAAAAAGTCAGCAAATATTAGGATTGTGGAAGTGATATTCTCATGTTTGAATTTTAATACTGTTTAAACATTGAATATTATCATATATGGTGGCTTTTTGTAGTGTTACAGTGTACTGTAAAATTGTCTAACAGCCAATAGGATTTCAGTAGCTCTCATCCTATTGGCTGATTTGAATTTTAAAAATCAAATCAGCCATTTTGAAAAGACTCCCTTGCATTGCACCGGATGTCTTCATGGATGGACCCTCTCTGCGCCGCTGGGATGAAGATAGAAGATGCCGCTTGGATGAAGATAGCAGACGCTGTCTGGATGGATGAAGACCTTGCCGCCTGGATGAAGACTTCTCGCCGCCTGGATGTCCGGATTTCAGAAACTGTAAGTGGATCGTCGGGGGTTAGTGTTAGGGTTTTTTTTTTTTTTTTTTTTTTTTTAGATTAAAGTTTGGGCTTTTTTAAAAGAGCTAAATGCCCATACAAATGCCATTTTCAGGGCAATGGGTAGTATAGGTTTTTGTTAGAGTTAGGTTTTTTATTTTGGGGGTTGGTTGGGTGGTGGGTTTTACTTTTTGGGGGATTTTTGTATTTTTTTTTACAGGTAAAAGAGCTGATTTCTTTAGGGCAATGCCCTACAAAAGGCCCTTTTAAGGGCTATTGGCAGTTTATTGTAGGATAGGGTTTTTTATTTTGGGAGGGGCTTTTTTATTTTTATAGGGCTATAAGATTAGGTGTAATTGTTTTTATTTTGGATAATTTCGTTTGTTATTTTTCGTAATTTAGTGTTTGTTAATTTTTGTAATTTAGTGTTTGTTATTTTTTTGTAATTTTGTATTTTTTGTAATTTTAGAATTACATTATTTTAGCGTTATGTTTTTTTAAATGTGTAATTTAGTTTATTTAATTGGTAGTTTTTTTAATTTTAGTATAACAGTTATGTTAGGTTAATTGTTACTTTAAACTTAGGTTTTTTTAATTTCACAGATAAGTTTTTATTTATTTTAAGATAGGGATATTGTAATTTTAAATTAAAGTTAGGGGGTTGTTAGGTTTAGGGGTTAATAGTTTAATTTAGTTTTTTGCGATGTGGGGGGCTGGCGGTTTAGGGGTTGATAAGTTTATTTAGTGGCAGTGATATGGAAGGCCAGAGGTTTAGGGGTTAATAATTTTATTTAGTGGTGGCGATGTCGAGGAGCGGCGGAATAAGGGTTAATATCTTTATTATAGTGGCGGCGATGTTGGGGTGTGGGGGAATAGGGGTTAATAACTTTATTATAGTGGCGGCGATGTCGGGGAGTGGCGGAATAGGAGTTAATAACTTTTATTAGTCGCAGCGATGTCGGGAGCGGCATATTAGGGGTTAATAACTTTATTTTGTTGTCAATGTCGGGTGCGGTAGATTAGGGTTGTTTAGACTAGGGGTTTATGTCAGGGTGTTAGATTTAAACGTAACTTTTTTTCCCCATAGACATCAATGAGGTTGCGTTATGGCGATCTCCATTCCACAATTCAGGTGTTAGTTTTTTTCTAACACCTTCTCTCCATTGATGTCTATGGGGAAAGCATGCACAAGCACGTATTCTCAGCCCTTGGATTTTGTGCGGTATGGAGCTCATCGTCACCATACCACTAGCACAAGACAGCTTTTTAGAAATTTGTAATGACAGCGCTATGGAGGGTGAAATAACGCAACTTTTGTTGCGTTCGTTTCACACCCTCTATAGCGCAAAACTTGTAATCTAGGTGAGAGACAGCTCAGTGCAGTGTTAACTTTGTAAATACAAAGGTAATCAGATTTAGAAATGATACATATATACCTTTAATTTGTTTAATTACGTAACAATTCAATTCAATATCAAGGAAGTGCGTCTGTGAGCTGCTTTCCAAGCTTCCTTCATGTAATTTTTTTTTTTATTTTCCAAGATGATTGGTTCATACAAGTGAAGGGGACAGCAATGGGCTCCAATGTTGCCCCATCATACGCCAACCTTTACATGAATTAGTTTGAGGAGCGCCTGGTATATGAAAACCATCTATTCAGACAACACGGATCAGTGTGGTGGCGCTACATAGATGATGTGTTTGGCGTGTGGTGGGGCAGCATTGGAGAACTAGAGGAATTTACAAAGGAGCTTAATACTATGGTAAGAGGTTTGCAATTTTCCTTGACATATAGTGAGGAATGTATCACATTTTTGGACACAAAGATTACCAAGGGACACAACAGACTTGATATAGACATCTACTCAAAGGAGACTGATAGGAATACCCTATTAGAGTATAACAGCTTTCACCCAAAAGGCCTGATTAATTCATTACCTAACAGCCAATTACTGAGGGTGCAAAGAATAGTAAGTACACCAGAAGTTAAGAACAAAAGAATGTTAGAAATGTCTAATAAATTCAAACATAGAGGTTATCCCTCACAACTGTTGAGTCAAACTGTCAAAGAGATTACTACACCCAGGGCACCACAAGAAAAATTAAACAAACAGGACAGATTAGTATTTGTGTCCCAACATAGTTCACATAGCCAAATTGAAGCCAAAGCAATAAGAAAACATTGGCACATACTCAGAGATTGCAATCAGCAGATTGAACAATTCAGGGATTATCCTTTAATGGCCTACAGGAGGGTAAAAAATATTCAGGACCATCTCATAAGAAGTGATATTGGCTCTGAAAGAAAAGACACACAAACATACATGAGTAATAAGAGAAATGGTAGTTACCCTTGTCTAGGATGTGTCAGTTGTAACTCAATAATAAAGGGCCCAAATTTTTACCACCCACATAATGGCAAACGTTATGGCATTAAGGGATTTTACACTTGTGACACTAGCTATGTAGTTTATCTTATAAAATGCCTGTGTTCCATGTATTACTTAGGAGAGACCACCCAGAAAGTGAAAGATAGGCTAAGTCAGCACAGATCAAATATAAGGAAGAAAAACTTGGAAGCACCGCTTTCCAAACACTTTCTAGAGAAGGGTCACAATATAAGCCAGCTACGCTGGCAAATCATACAACATATCCCTATTCAACGTAATGGTAAAAACAGAGAGAAAATCCTCAAACAACAAGAGATGAGGTGGATTTACCAATTATATACACTAATCCCTAAGGGGTTAAATAGGGACTTTGACCTCAATTGTTTCTCCTAAGTTTATCACTCAAGTAATAGTATTAAAAATATTACATACATCTGTAATTGTATTCTGTGGAAATAAGAAATTTTGGTAATGACATATATTGAACAATTAGGCACTTTACCTATGTGTTTAACATTTTTGAAAAATTATTCCAATGGAAACAAAAAAATTGAAATTATAGTGGTAATACCTTAAAAATCTATCTAATACATAACCAAAGTATGTATATGTCAATATGAGAAAAGTATATATATGTTCATTGTTGCTATTCCAAGTATGTTTAGCCTGATACATTTGTTTTAAATTTTGTATATACATTGTATTTTGTAACCACTAGGGGGTGTGATACTTCCCAGGATGAAGCCAATTGGCGCCAAAGAGAGGTATAAGTTATGTGAACAGTGTAATACAATTAGCATGACTAAGTGGGTTTGCCACAAAATGTTGCTGCTTTTTATGTAACCTCAATAAAGCATTTAAACTAAGATACTGGTGCTGGTGTCAATAAGAATATACCATAATTCCTTCATGTAATGGGATTGTCTCATTTTTAAAAGCAGCTGTTAGCAGCTCTGCAGCAAGGGAATTGCAGTTCCCAGCATGCTGTGGTGGCGGGCAAATGTAAAAGGAGGCGGTAGAACTGTTAACATCTTTTTGGTGATGTCTGATTGGGAGTGGGCGTTGGTGGTTTTTGAGCAGATAGGTAATTAGCAGAGAGAGAGAGAGAGAGAGAGAGAGAGAGAGAGAGAGAGTTGATCCGTAAAGAGAAAGAGATTGAACATCAGAGAGCAGTTGAAAATTAGTGAGAAAGTTTAAAAACAGAGACAGGACTGAAAAGCAAAGAGAGAGGAAAAGCAGAAAGATTACTCTGTGAATTTGTGGTTAATAACTACTTAGCGGCTAAATTACGAGTTCTGCGTTATGTGGGGTGCGGTGCTAACTGGCACGTTATTGTCACCGCTCACTTACCTACAGCGCTGGTATTACAGGTTTTCATAAACCTGGCGTTAACAGGCAAGAAGTGAGCATAGAGCAAAATTGTGCTCCATACCGCACTCCAATACCAGCGCTGCTTAAGTCAGTGGTGACCTGGTTGTACGTGCTCATGCACGATTTCCCCATAGACATCAATGGGGAGAGACGGCTGAAAAAAAGCCTAACACCTGCAATAAAGCAGCGTAAAGCTCCGTAACGCAGCCCCATTGATTCCTATGGGTAAACTAAATTTATGTTTACACCTAAAACCCTAGCATGAACCCCGAGCCTAAACACCCCTAACCTTACACTTATTAACCCCTAATCTGCCGCCCCGACATCTACATTATACTTATTAACCCCTAATCTGCCACTCTGGACATCGCCGCCACTATAATAAACATATTAACCCCTAAACCGCCACACTCCTGCATTGCAAACACTAATTAAATATTATTAACCCCTAATCTGCCGCCCCTAACAGCGCCGCCACCTACCTAACCTACCTACATATATTAACCCCTAATCTGCCACCCCCAAAGTCGCTGTCACTGTACTAAATTTATTAACCCCTTAACCTAAGTCTAACCCTAACCCTAACACCCCCTAACTTTAATATAATTAAAATAAATCTAAATAAAACCTACTATTATTAACTAAATAATTCCTATTTAAAACTAAATACTTACCTGTAAAATAAACCCTAAGCTAGCTACAATATAACTAATAGTTACATTGTAGCTAGCTTAGGGTTTATTTATTTTTTACAGGCAAGTTCGTATTTATTTTAACTAGGTAGAATAGTTACTAAATAATTATTAACTATTTACTAACTACCTAGCTAAAATAAATACAAATTTACCTGTAAAATAAAACCTAACCTGAGTTACACTAACACCTAACCTTACACTACAATTTAATAAATTACATAAATTAAATACAATTACCTAAATTACAAAAACAAACAAACACTAAATTACACAAAATAAAAAAAGAAATATCAGATATTTAAACTAATTACACCTAATCTAATAGCCCTATCAAAATAGAAAAAGCCCCCCCAAAATAAAAAAAACCCTAGCCTAAACTAAACTACCAATAGCCCTTAAAAGGGCCTTTTGCGGGGCATTGCACCAAAGAAATCAGCTCTTTTACCTGTAAAAAAAAAATACAAACAATCCCCCAACAGTAAAACCCACCACCCACACAACCAACCCCCCCAAATAAAAACCTAACTAAAAAAACCTAAGCTCCCCATTGCCCTGTAAAGGGCATTTGTATGGGCATTGCCCTTAAAATGGCATTTAGCTCTTTTTCAGCGCAAAAGCCCTAATCTAAAACTAAAATCGGAATTAAAGGTGAAAAAATCCTATTGGCTGATGCAATCAGCCAATAGGATTGAGCTTGCATTCTATTGGCTGATTGGAATTGCATCAGCCAATAGGATTTTTTCACCTTTAATTCCAATTGGCTGATAGAATTCTATCAGTCAATCAGAATTCAAGGGACGCCATCTTGGATGACGTTGCTTAAAGAAACATTCATTCGGAAAGAAGACTTCGTTTGAAGAGGATGCTCCGCGCCGGATGTCTTGAAGATAGACCCGCTCCGCGCCAGATGGATGAAGATAGAAGATGCCGTCGGGATGAAGACTTCTGCCCGTCTGGAGGACCACTTCTGCCGGCTTGGATGAAGACTTCTCCCGGCTTCGTTGAGGACTTCTTGCCGCTTCGCTGAGGACTTCTCCCGGCTTTGTTGAGGATGGATGTCTGGTCTTCAAAACTGTAAATGGATCTTCGGGGGTTAGTGTTAGGTTTTTTTTAAGGGTTTATTGGGTGGGTTTTAGTTTTAGATTAAGGCTTTTGGAAAATAGAAAAAGAGCTAAATGCCCTTTTAAGGGCAATGCCCATCCAAATGCCCCTTTCAGGGCAATGGGGAACTTAGTTTTTTTTTAGTTAGGATTTTATTTGGGGGGTTGGTTGTGTGGGTGGTGGGTTTTACTGTTGGGGGGTTGTTTGTATTTTTTTACAGGTAAAAGAGCTGATTTCATTGGGGCAATGCCCCGCAAAAGGCCCTTTTAAGGGCTATTGGTAGTTTAGTTTAGGCTAGGGTTTTTTTTTATTTTGGGGGGGCTTTTTTATTTTTATAGGGCTATTAGATTAGGTGTAATTAGTTTAAATATCTGATAATGTCTTTTTTTATTTCGTGTCATTTAGTTTTGTTTTTTTGTAATTTAGGTAATTTTATTTTATTTAGGTAATTTATTTAATTGTAGTATAAGGTTAGGTGTTAGTGTAACTCAGGTTAGGTTTTATTTTACAGGTAAATTTGAATTTATTTTAGCTAGGTAGCTAGTAAATAGTTAATAACTATTTAGTGACTATTCTACCTAGTTAAAATAAATACAAACTTGCCTGTAAAATAAAAATAAACCCTAAGCTAGCTACAATGTAACTAATAGTTATATTGTAGCTAGCTTAGGGTTTATTTTATAGGTAAGTATTTAGTTTTAAATAGGAATAATTTAGGTAATGATAGTAATTTTTATTTAGATTTATTTTAATTATATTTAAGTTAGTGGGTGTTAGAGTTAGACTTAGGTTTAGGGGTTAATAAATTTAGTATAGTGGCGGCGACGTTGGGGGCGGCAGATTAGGGGTTAATAACTGTAATGTAGGTTGTGGCGATGTTAGGGGCAGCAGATTAGGGGTTAATAATATTTAACTAGTGTTTGCGATGCGGGAGTGCGTCAGTTTAGGGGTTAATATGTTTATTATAGTGGCGGCGATGTCCGGAGCGGCAGATTAGGGGTTAATAAATGTAGATAGGTGGCGGCGATGTTAGGGGCAGCAGATTAGGGTTAATACTATTTAACTAGTGTTTGCGATGAGGGAGTGCGGCGGTTTAGGGGTTAATATGTTAATTATAGTGGTGGCGATGTCGGGAGTGCCAGATTAGGGGTTAATAATTTTATTTTAGTGTTTGTGATGCGGGAGGGCCTCGGTTTAGGGGTTAATAGGTACTTTATGGGTGTTAGTGTACTTTTTAACACTTTAGTTATGAGTTTTATTCTACAGCTTTGTAGTGTAAAACTCATAACTACTGACTTTAGAATGCATTACAAATCTTGCGGGATAGGCTGTACCGCTCACTTTTTGGCCTCCCAGAAAAAGCTTGTAATACCGGCGCTATGGAAGTCCCATTGAAAAAAGACAGCTCAATAAAATATATATAAAAATTCCTGAGCTGTGAAAAGTGATGAAAATAAAAAAAAACATAATTTGACATCTAATTATGCATATGAATGAGATAAAAACAAAATCATAGAAGTTTGTCCCATGGAGTAAATCAGGTATACAAAAATAGCCGCACCCCACCTTCTTTACTATCAACTAAGATTGCAATATTATAATGTTGTAACTAAAATATGTAGCTTGCAAAGCCCTTGTGTAGACTTTTTTGTAAATATTTGTATTCCTTAATTGTAGGAATGATTTAGTTAAACGTACCCGCGATTATAAGAGTAAAAGTGCACACAAAATAGCAACATTCATGTGAGGGAATTTTACTGTTTTGCATGCACTTTTTTAATTCTTTTTTGCTATTTCATATGCACATTTTATTAAATTGTGTGCACAGTTTGTAGCTCCATAAAAGTACTTTGAAGAGGGAAGAGGAAACAGGTCACCTTTCCTTTAAAACCCATTAAAGGAGGACAAAACCATTGTGGGCTCTTGTGGCGGGGATTCTTTGTGATTTGACTGCAGATGCGCTATGCTCTTCAGTCCGTGTGTTGTGCTCCATGGGGTATATCCTTCACGCCATATTTAGCTTGGTCCCTGTCTCATGCCCATAGAAGCCATTTTCTCCAGGCAAGATCTCCATTTTGTACTGAAACAACGCTTTTCGTGCTCTGCTCCCCCAATATTTTTTTGTTACTTCATCCTTGTCTCTGCAGATATTAAATTGTTCACATGAAATAGCAAAAACAGGTGCATGATTTTCATAATCGTATTCAAATTTGATGGTGCCTAAAGTATGACTGTTTATACAGAAAATGAATAAATATGCTTTAATTATGACTTATTTTCTTAAAGATTTACACTTTATTGTGGAATAAATGTTGCTTTTTTGGGACTAACTACCCATATACTTTTCATTTTATGCTGTTAATTTATAAAATGAATACTGATTATATTTTAATTGGGCAGATTTATGGACATTGATCCATGAAAACTCAATGCTTTAAAAGAGAGAGAGAGAGAGAGAGAGAGAGAGTGAGAGTGAGAGTGAGAGAGAGTTGATCCGTAAAGAGAGAGAGATTGAACATCAGAGAGCAGTTGAAAATTAGTGAGAAAGTTTAAAAACAGAGACAGGACTGAAAAGCAAAGAGAGAGGAAAAGCAGAAAGATTACTCTGTGAATTTGTGGTTAATAACTACTTAGCGGCTAGATTACGAGTTTTGCGTAACCTTACACTTATTAACCCCTAATCTGCCGCC
Source organism: Bombina bombina (assembly GCF_027579735.1). Classification (NCBI taxonomy): domain Eukaryota; kingdom Metazoa; phylum Chordata; class Amphibia; order Anura; family Bombinatoridae; genus Bombina; species Bombina bombina. Next base: position 1,149,897,849 of record NC_069501.1, on the reverse strand, counting down.
CTGACATCTACATTATACTTATTAACCCCTAATCTGCCACTCTGGACATCGCTGTCACTATAATAAACATATTAACCCCTAAACCGCCACACTCCTGCATTGCAAACACTAATTAAATATTATTAACCCCTAATCTTCCGCCCCTAACATCGCCGCCATTTACCTACATTTCTTAACCCCTAATCTGCCACCCCCAAAGTCGCCGTCACTGTACTAAATTTATTAACCCCTAAACCTAAGTCTAACCCTAACACCCCCTAACTTTACTATAATTAAAATAAATCTAAATAAAACCTATTATTAATAACTAAATAATTCCTATTTAAACTAAATACTTACCTGTAAAATAAACCCTAAGCTAGCTACAATATAACTAATAGTTACATTGTAGCTAGCTTAGGGTTTATTTTTATTTTACAGGCAAGTTCGTATTTATTTTAACTAGGTAGAATAGTTACTAAATAGTTATTAACTATTTACTAACTACCTAGCTAAAATAAATACAAATTTACCTGTAAAATAAAACCTAACCTGAGTTACACTAACACCTAACCTTACACTACAATTAAATAAATTACATAAATTAAATACAATTACCTAAATTACAAAAACAAACAAACACTAAATTACACAAAATAAAAAAAGAAATATCAGATATTTAAACTAATTACACCTAATCTAATAGCCCTATCAAAATAGAAAAAGCCCCCCCAAAATAAAAAAAACCCTAGCCTAAACTAAACTACCAATAGCCCTTAAAAGGGCCTTTTGCGGGGCATTGCACCAAAGAAATCAGCTCTTTTACCTGTAAAAAAAAAATACAAACAATCCCCCAACAGTAAAACCCACCACCCACACAACCAACCCCCCCAAATAAAAACCTAACTAAAAAAACCTAAGCTCCCCATTGCCCTGTAAAGGGCATTTGTATGGGCATTGCCCTTAAAATGGCATTTAGCTCTTTTTCAGCGCAAAAGCCCTAATCTAAAACTAAAATCGGAATTAAAGGTGAAAAAATCTTATTGGCTGATGCAATCAGCCAATAGGATTGAGCTTGCATTCTATTGGCTGATTGGAATTGCATCAGCCAATAGGATTTTTTCACCTTTAATTCCAATTGGCTGATAGAATTCTATCAGTCAATCAGAATTCAAGGGACGCCATCTTGGATGACGTTGCTTAAAGAAACATTCATTCGGAAAGAAGACTTCGTTTGAAGAGGATGCTCCGCGCCGGATGTCTTGAAGATAGACCCGCTCCGCGCCAGATGGATGAAGATAGAAGATGCCGTCAGGATGAAGACTTCTGCCCGTCTGGAGGACCACTTCTGCCGGCTTGGATGAAGACTTCTCCCGGCTTCGTTGAGGACTTCTTGCCGCTTCGCTGAGGACTTCTCCCGGCTTTGTTGAGGATGGATGTCTGGTCTTCAAAACTGTAAATGGATCTTCGGGGGTTAGTGTTAGGTTTTTTTAAGGGTTTATTGGGTGGGTTTTAGTTTTAGATTAAGGCTTTTGGAAAATAGAAAAAGAGCTAAATGCCCTTTTAAGGGCAATGCCCATCCAAATGCCCCTTTCAGGGCAATGGGGAACTTAGTTTTTTTTTAGTTAGGATTTTATTTGGGGGGTTGGTTGTGTGGGTGGTGGGTTTTACTGTTGGGGGGTTGTTTGTATTTTTTTACAGGTAAAAGAGCTGATTTCATTGGGGCAATGCCCCGCAAAAGGCCCTTTTAAGGGCTATTGGTAGTTTAGTTTAGGCTAGGGTTTTTTTTTATTTTGGGGGGGCTTTTTTATTTTTATAGGGCTATTAGATTAGGTGTAATTAGTTTAAATATCTGATAATGTCTTTTTTTATTTCGTGTCATTTAGTTTTGTTTTTTTGTAATTTAGGTAATTTTATTTTATTTAGGTAATTTATTTAATTGTAGTATAAGGTTAGGTGTTAGTGTAACTCAGGTTAGGTTTTATTTTACAGGTAAATTTGAATTTATTTTAGCTAGGTAGCTAGTAAATAGTTAATAACTATTTAGTGACTATTCTACCTAGTTAAAATAAATACAAACTTGCCTGTAAAATAAAAATAAACCCTAAGCTAGCTACAATGTAACTAATAGTTATATTGTAGCTAGCTTAGGGTTTATTTTATAGGTAAGTATTTAGTTTTAAATAGGAATAATTTAGGTAATGATAGTAATTTTTATTTAGATTTATTTTAATTATATTTAAGTTAGTGGGTGTTAGAGTTAGACTTAGGTTTAGGGGTTAATAAATTTAGTATAGTGGCGGCGACGTTGGGGGCGGCAGATTAGGGGTTAATAACTGTAATGTAGGTTGTGGCGATGTTAGGGGCAGCAGATTAGGGGTTAATAATATTTAACTAGTGTTTGCGATGCGGGAGTGCGTCAGTTTAGGGGTTAATATGTTTATTATAGTGGCGGCGATGTCCGGAGCGGCAGATTAGGGGTTAATAAATGTAGATAGGTGGCGGCGATGTTAGGGGCAGCAGATTAGGGTTAATACTATTTAACTAGTGTTTGCGATGAGGGAGTGCGGCGGTTTAGGGGTTAATATGTTAATTATAGTGGTGGCGATGTCGGGAGTGCCAGATTAGGGGTTAATAATTTTATTTTAGTGTTTGTGATGCGGGAGGGCCTCGGTTTAGGGGTTAATAGGTACTTTATGGGTGTTAGTGTACTTTTTAACACTTTAGTTATGAGTTTTATTCTACAGCTTTGTAGTGTAAAACTCATAACTACTGACTTTAGAATGCATTACAAATCTTGCGGGATAGGCTGTACCGCTCACTTTTTGGCCTCCCAGAAAAAGCTTGTAATACCGGCGCTATGGAAGTCCCATTGAAAAAAGACAGCTCAATAAAATATATATAAAAATTCCTGAGCTGTGAAAAGTGATGAAAATAAAAAAAAACATAATTTGACATCTAATTATGCATATGAATGAGATAAAAACAAAATCATAGAAGTTTGTCCCATGGAGTAAATCAGGTATACAAAAATAGCCGCACCCCACCTTCTTTACTATCAACTAAGATTGCAATATTATAATGTTGTAACTAAAATATGTAGCTTGCAAAGCCCTTGTGTAGACTTTTTTGTAAATATTTGTATTCCTTAATTGTAGGAATGATTTAGTTAAACGTACCCGCGATTATAAGAGTAAAAGTGCACACAAAATAGCAACATTCATGTGAGGGAATTTTACTGTTTTGCATGCACTTTTTTAATTCTTTTTTGCTATTTCATATGCACATTTTATTAAATTGTGTGCACAGTTTGTAGCTCCATAAAAGTACTTTGAAGAGGGAAGAGGAAACAGGTCACCTTTCCTTTAAAACCCATTAAAGGAGGACAAAACCATTGTGGGCTCTTGTGGCGGGGATTCTTTGTGATTTGACTGCAGATGCGCTATGCTCTTCAGTCCGTGTGTTGTGCTCCATGGGGTATATCCTTCACGCCATATTTAGCTTGGTCCCTGTCTCATGCCCATAGAAGCCATTTTCTCCAGGCAAGATCTCCATTTTGTACTGAAACAACGCTTTTCGTGCTCTGCTCCCCCAATATTTTTTTGTTACTTCATCCTTGTCTCTGCAGATATTAAATTGTTCACATGAAATAGCAAAAACAGGTGCATGATTTTCATAATCGTATTCAAATTTGATGGTGCCTAAAGTATGACTGTTTATACAGAAAATGAATAAATATGCTTTAATTATGACTTATTTTCTTAAAGATTTACACTTTATTGTGGAATAAATGTTGCTTTTTTGGGACTAACTACCCATATACTTTTCATTTTATGCTGTTAATTTATAAAATGAATACTGATTATATTTTAATTGGGCAGATTTATGGACATTGATCCATGAAAACTCAATGCTTTAAAAGAGAGAGAGAGAGAGAGAGAGAGAGAGAGTGAGAGTGAGAGTGAGAGAGAGTTGATCCGTAAAGAGAGAGAGATTGAACATCAGAGAGCAGTTGAAAATTAGTGAGAAAGTTTAAAAACAGAGACAGGACTGAAAAGCAAAGAGAGAGGAAAAGCAGAAAGATTACTCTGTGAATTTGTGGTTAATAACTACTTAGCGGCTAGATTACGAGTTTTGCGTAACCTTACACTTATTAACCCCTAATCTGCCGCCCCGACATCTACATTATACTTATTAACCCCTAATCTGCCACTCTGGACATCGCTGTCACTATAATAAACATATTAACCCCTAAACCGCCACACTCCTGCATTGCAAACACTAATTAAATATTATTAACCCCTAATCTTCCGCCCCTAACATCGCCGCCATTTACCTACATTTCTTAACCCCTAATCTGCCACCCCCAAAGTCGCCGTCACTGTACTAAATTTATTAACCCCTAAACCTAAGTCTAACCCTAACACCCCCTAACTTTACTATAATTAAAATAAATCTAAATAAAACCTATTATTAATAACTAAATAATTCCTATTTAAACTAAATACTTACCTGTAAAATAAACCCTAAGCTAGCTACAATATAACTAATAGTTACATTGTAGCTAGCTTAGGGTTTATTTTTATTTTACAGGCAAGTTCGTATTTATTTTAACTAGGTAGAATAGTTACTAAATAGTTATTAACTATTTACTAACTACCTAGCTAAAATAAATACAAATTTACCTGTAAAATAAAACCTAACCTGAGTTACACTAACACCTAACCTTACACTACAATTAAATAAATTACATAAATTAAATACAATTACCTAAATTACAAAAACAAACAAACACTAAATTACACAAAATAAAAAAAGAAATTATCAGATATTTAAACTAATTACACCTAATCTAATAGCCCTATCAAAATAGAAAAAGCCCCCCCAAAATAAAAAAAACCCTAGCCTAAACTAAACTACCAATAGCCCTTAAAAGAAATCAGCTCTTTTACCTATAAAAAAAAAAAATACAAACAATCCCCCAACAGTAAAACCCACGACCCACACAACCAAACCCCCCAAATAAAAACCTAACTAAAAAAACCTAAGCTCCCCATTGCCCTGAAAGGGGCATTTGTATGGGAATTGCCCTTAAAATGGCATTTAGCTCTTTTTCAGCGCAAAAGCCCTAATCTAAAACTAAAATCGGAATTAAAGGTGAAAAAATCCTATCGGCTGATGCAATCAGCCAATAGGATTGAGCTTGCATTCTATTGGCTGATTGGAATTGCATCAGCCAATAGGATGTTTTCACCTTTAATTCCGATTAGCTGATAGAATTCTATCAGTCAATCAGAATTCAAGGGATGCCATCTTGGATGACGTCACTTAAAGAAACATTCATTCGGGAAGAAGATTTCGTTTGAAGAGGATGCTCCGCGCCGGATGTCTTGAAGATAGACCCGCTCCGCGCCAGATGGATGAAGATAGAAGATGCCGTCGGGATGAAGACTTCTGCCCGTCTGGAGGACCACTTCTGCCGGCTTGGATGAAGACTTCTCCCGGCTTCGTTGAGGACTTCTTGCCGCTTCTCTGAGGACTTCTCCCGGCTTTGTTGAGGATGGATGTCCGGTCTTCAAAACTGTAAATGGATCTTCGGGGGTTAGTGTTAGGTTTTTTTTAAGGGTTTATTGGGTGGGTTTTAGTTTTAGATTGGGCTTTTGGGCAATAGAAAAAGAGCTAAATGCCCTTTTAAGGGCAATGCCCATCCAAATGCCCCTTTCAGGGCAATGGGGAACTTTTTTTTAGTTAAGATTTTATTTGGGGGGTTGGTTGTGTGGGTGGTGGGTTTTACTGTTGGGGGGTTGTTTGTATTTTTTTTACAGGTAAAAGAGCTGATTTCATTGGGGCAATGCCCCGCAAAAGGCCCTTTTAAGGGCTATTGGTAGTTTAGTTTAGGCTAGGGTTTTTGTTTTTATTTTGGGGGGGCTTTTTTATTTTTATAGGGCTATTAGATTAGGTGTAATTAGTTTAAATATCTGATAATGTCTTTTTTTATTTTGTGTAATTTAGTTTTGTTTTTTTGTAATTTATTTTATTTAGGTAATTTATTTAATTGTAGTATAAGGTTAGGTGTTAGTGTAACTCAGGTTAGGTTTTATTTTACAGGTAAATTTGAATTTATTTTAGCTAGGTAGTTAGTAAATTGTTAATAACTATTTAGTGACTATTCTACCTAGTTAAAATAAATACAAATTTGCCTGTAAAATAAAAATAAACCCTAAGCTAGCTACAATGTAACTATTAGTTATATTGTAGCTAGCTTAGGGTTTATTTTATAGGTTAGTATTTAGTTTTAAATAGGAATAATTTAGGTAATGATAGTAATTTTTATTTAGATTTATTTTAATTATATTTAAGTTAGTGGGTGTTAGGGTTAGACTTAGGTTTAGGGGTTATTAAATTTAGTATAGTGGTGGCGACGTTGGGGGCGGCAGATTAGGGGTTAATAACTGTAATGTAGGTTGCGGCGATGTTAGGGACAGCAGATTAGGGGTTAATAATATTTAACTAGTGTTTGCGATGCGGGAGTGCGGCAGTTTAGGGGTTAATATGTTTATTATAGTGGTGGCGATGTCCGGAGCGGCAGATTAGGGGTTAATAAATGTAGGTAGGTGGCGGCGATGTTAGGGGCGGCAGATTAGGGTTAATACTATTTAACTAGTGTTTGCGATGAGGGAGTGCGGCGGTTTAGGGGTCAATATGTTTATTATAGTGGCGGCGATGTCGGGAGCGGCAGATTAGGGGTTAATATTTTTATTTTAGTGTTTGTGATGCGGGAGGGCCTCGGTTTAGGGGTTAATAGGTAGTTTATGGGTGTTAGTGTACTTTTTAACACTTTAGTTATGAGTTTTATGCTACAGCTTTGTAGTGTAAAACTCATAACTACTGACTTTAGAATGCGTTACAAATCTTGCGGGATAGGCTGTACCGCTCACTTTTTGGCCTCCCAGAAAAAGCTTGTAATATCGGCGCTATGGAAGTCCCATTGAAAAAAGACAGCTCAATAAAATATATATCAAAATTCCTGAGCTGTGAAAAGTGCTGAAAATAAAAAAACAAAACATAATTTGACATCTAATTATGCATATGAATGAGATAAAAACAAAATCATAGAAGTTTGTCCCATGGAGTAAATCAGGTATACAAAAATAGCCGCACCCCACCTTCTTTACTATCAACTAACATTGCAATATTATAATGTTGTAACTAAAATATGTAGCTTGCAAAGCCCTTGTGTAGACTTTTTTGTAAATATTTGTATTCCTTAATTGTAGGAATGATTTAGTTAAACGTACCCGCGATTATAAGAGTAAAAGTGCACACAAAATAGCAACATTCATGTGAGGGAATTTTACTGTTTTGCATGCACTTTTTTTATTCTTTTTTGCTATTTCATATGCACATTTTATTAAATTGTGTGCACAGTTTGTAGCTCCATAAAAGTACTTTGAAGAGGGAAGAGGAAACAGGTCACCTTTCCTATAAAACCCATTAAAGGAGGACAAAACCATTGTGGGCTCTTGTGGCGGGGATTCTTTGTGATTTGACTGCAGATGCGCTATGCTCTTCAGTCTGTGTTTTGTGCTCCATGGGATATATCCTTCATGCCATATTTAGCTTGGTCCCTGTCTCATGCCCATAGAAGCCATTTTCTCCAGGCAAGATCTCCATTTTGTACTGAAACAACGCTTTTCATGCTCTGCTCCCCCAATATTTTTTTGTTACGTCATCCTTGTCTCTGCAGATATTAAATTGTTCACATGAAATAGCAAAAACAGGTGCATGATTTTTGCAAAAACATGCACACAATTTTCATAATCATATTCAAATTTGATGGTGCCTAAAGTATGACTGTTTATACAGAAAATGAATAAATATGCTTTAATTATGACTTATTTTCTTAAAGATTTACACTTTATTGTGGAATAAATGTTGCTTTTTTGGGTCTAACTACCCATATACTTTTCATTTTATGCTGTTAATTTATAAAATGAATACTGATTATATTTTAATTGGACAGATTTATGGACATTGATCCATGAAAACTCAGTGCTTTAAAATCAGAACATTGACATAAACAAGAATATCACAGTGATAAGTGGCTTGAAGATATCTGAGTCATGGCTTTTGAAGTTCAGATAAACAGTAAACACCGAAAGTCTCAGCTCCAGTATTTCATCTGATTGCAATTTTAATATTTAGCAAAATATGTACAGTGTAAGCAATTTGTTTGCAGCACAAAGCCCTAGGGTAAAAAAATATGTCAAAACAGAACTTGTACATTTAGCTATGAAATCCAACTGATGGTTTTCATGAAACTGTTTGTATTTGAAGCAAATGTGTTTTTTTTTTTGTTTTGTTTATGCTTCAGCTGTCAATCAAGTAGTATATGAATGTTTATGATATAAGAGTAAATAATAGGTGCTGGGTAAACTTACAATGGTGTAATGTCCAAATGACTGGCAGCTGCCCTTATTAAAAAGCTTTAAGCATATGATTGCAATATGGGTAATACGACAGGCATATCCACATGTCAAATTAAGTGACAGGAGGGACATATATTAAACAAGCTAGCAATGTTGGCTTTATGAATGCAAGTTACTGGCAGATGCTGTTGAATTAATTTTTAGAGACGCATATTACAAACTATGTTGAATTTAGAAATGAAAAATACTGAGGCAAAAAAAAGCAAACTATGATATATATCTTAATAATTAGGTATAATGGGCGAGAGTACAAGTGGAGCGCATAATTGCACTTTCGCATGCGCAATATCTGCGCTCTACTCGTAATACCAGCGCACGCAATTGTGCACTGCTATCTGAAGTGGCTGCAATGCAAACACAAGCTCATGGAAGCTTTGCGCTCAATAGAACACGCTTCCATAGGGTCCAATGGAGCCTCGTTCTCATGCGAAGGGGGTAAGTCGCACATCGATGGCCAGCAGTTTTTAAATATAAATGTATATGCTTATATACAGCACATAGACATATTAACACATAAATATATATGTATATAAGCATATACATATATTTTTACTTGGAACACACAGTTCCCCATTGACCGCCAACTCTAACCCCTAAAAACTGCTTCATGCTGTTTTTTTCTAGAAAAAAAACTAAAATATTATTTCTTTTGGGGCGAATTGGGGCACTTTTGGAAAATTTACTAGAATCTGAAATCTGGTTAATTTTTGGAGTGGTATTTGCTACCACAAGCTCACGGTAGCAATAAACAGCCACTTGTAATGGCCGGTTATTTATTGTGCTCCCGTATGGGCGAATTTGCCTGTTTACGGTCGAGCGATAAATTAGTGTCCCACTTGTAATCTGGCCCAATATAAGATGACTCTTGCAAATGTGTTTTCCTTGCAAACACACAAGCAGCAACATCACCATTTTTGTAAAATATTTAGTATTAAACCCCGCCAAAAAAATTAAAAATCTGCAAGCATTATACATGAATACAGATCAATGCTGAAGTTGCCAATGACCTCTAAAGAAGTGTCACTTCTATAAGAAAACACTGACACTGTTTTAAATATAAAAGTCACCAGCCTTGAATATAAAAATCTACCACATTGCTACTAATATTAGTAGTACCATTAGCATTTTACCACTGAAGTCCAACAGGTGATGAGCCCATGCCAAGGGATACACTTTTAATACAGAAATGACAGTACATTGAGTTTGCTACAATTTTAAAAAAAAAAGCTTAATGTCTGCAACGCATATAGTAGTTTATATGCTAAGATAAACCCTCTTAAAAGGGTGCAATTTCATGAAAATTTGTTTCATAACAAAAACTGTGGTTCTACAGAATGAAATGATCACAAGGACATTGACAAGGGCACTGGATGTGACGCAGCAGCTCACAATTAATCAATATGAAATTGAGTCAGGACTGTCATACCAGTTGCATCAATAAAGATATCTGATTGGTTAAATATTTGGTGTTTGGATTTTAATTTATTTTCCTCCATCTTGTTGGTGGCTTGCGCAGAAATATGAATAAAATGTAACTTTTAATTTAACTTAAAGGACCATGATACCTAAATATTGAAAAACTTGAAAGTGATGCAGCTTAGCTGTAAAAGCTGACTAGAAAATATCACCTGAACATCTCTATGTAAAAAAGAAATATATTTTACCTCAAAATGTCCTAAGTATTCACACCCAATTGTAAAGGACTTTAAGCAGCAAATCAGTATGCCTGTCCCAGGACCTGCAAGGGAGCATGCCTCATGCATAGCATACTCATGTTATTTCCCTATTCAGTTTAAAAAAAGTTTACTATGAAATCTCATGAGATTTAAGTGAAATCTCATGAGATCACAGTAAAAGATTTCATTAGCTCAGCACTGTTGATGCTGATTGGCTGCTATTCATTTCTTCCTTCTTCTTCTTCTTCTTCTTTTTTTTTTACCTGCAGCTGGGCAGCAGCTGAAGTACAACTTTTTAAACAGCACTAACTATAGTGAGTTGAGGAAATTGTGAGGAAAAATATCTTTCTTTTCTACATAGAGATGTTCAGGTGATATTTTTACAGTTATGCTGCATCACTTTTAAGTGATTTAGCATATGAGTATTATGTCCCTTTAATTTGGAATACATGTGGATGCATTCCAGTTTTGAATAGAAGGATTTTTACAATACCCTTGAATTAGCAAACATAATTTTTTCAAAAGACATGACTGTTACAGTTATAGAATCAGCATATGTGCACTGCCATTCAAACATTTAAGCATATGTGCATTGCATTCAAACACTGTCATTAGTGATGACTAAGCATCATCACTGAGCAATGCTGAATTTGTAAATGAGATAATTATAGTTCATGGACTTTTAAAGGGGTATGTCCCTAGAATGCAAAACAATGCAAATTTGTCCTGCAAACCAACAGTTTTACATTTTTTTTTAAAACATTTATTTTTCATGCACATATTTTTCAGTTCCACTAGTTTACTAGTATTGGACTGGTAAGAAACTGCAGTTGACATTATGAAAATATATTTAACATTAAAGGGTCACTAAACCCAATTTTTTTCTTTTGTGATTCAGACAGAGCATGCAATTTTAAGCAACTTTCTAATTTACTCCTAATATCAAATTTTCTTTATTCTCTTGGTATCTTTATTTGAAATGCAAGAATGTAAGTTTAGATGCCGGCCCATTTTTGGTGAATAACCTGGGTTATTCTTGCTGATTGGTGGATAAATTAATCCACCAATAAAAAAAAGTGCTGTCCCGAGTCCTGAACCAAAAAGGAAGCTTAGATGCCTTCTTTTTCAAATAAAGACACCAAGTGAACAAAGAAAAATTGATAATAGAAGTACATTAGAAAGTTGCTTAAAATTGCATGTTCTATCTGAATTCCGAAAGAAAAAATTTGGGTTCAGTGTCCCTTTAAGTGGACTTATAACCTATGGAGATGTTTTCTGCACAACTGCATATATATTAAAAATACTTCGACGTGCCTTTATTTATTTATTTTTATTCACACCCTTGGCTTGGTCAGCTCCCAGATTACCTTATTAGCCCCCTAAACACTTCTGTAACTGAAATGGTTAAATGTAAAGCTAAAGTTCAAATTAGCCAACAAGATAAATGTTCCCTTTATCAAAATCTATAAAAGTTTAACAAGTGTTTGAAATTTAAGTTGCTTATTTATATTTAAATTTTATTGCAGTAGTACCCTGGGTTTATTGAAAAAAAAGAAAACAATTTCTGCAGTGACTTGAAAATGTTCTTTAAAATATTTTACAATCTTACGGCTAGATTTAGAGTTTTGTCGGTAACGACCCGCGTAGCTAACGCCGGCTTTTATCTGGCCGCACCATAAAAATAACTCTGGTATTGAGAGTCCACATAAAGGCTGCGTTAGGCTCCAAAAAGGGAGCGTACAGCATATTTAACGCAGCTTCAACTCTCGATACCAGAGTTGCTTACGGACGCGGCCAGCCTCAAAAACGTGCTCGTGCACGATTCCCCCATAGAAAACAATGGGGCTGTTTGAGCTGAAAAAAAACCTAACACCTGCAAAAAAGCCGCGTTCAGCTCCTAACGCAGCCCCATTGTTTGCTATGGGGAAACACTTCCTACGTCTGCACCTAACACTCTAACATGTACCCCGAGTCTAAACACCCCTAACCTTACACTTATTAACCCCTAATCTGCCGCCCCCGCTATCGCTGACCCCTGCATATTATTTTTAACCCCTAATCTGCCGCTCCGTAAACCGCCGCTACTTACATTATCCTTATGTACCCCTAATCTGCTGCCCCTAACACCGCCGACCCCTATATTATATTTATTAACCCCTAATCTGCCCCCCACAACGTCGCCTCCACCTGCCTACACTTATTAACCACTAATCTGCCGACCGGACCTGAGCGCTACTATAATAAAGTTATTAACCCCCAATCCGCCTCACTAACCCTATAATAAATAGTATTAACCCCTAATCTGCCCTCCCTTACATCGCCGACACCTAACTTCAATTATTAACCCCTAATCTGCTGACTGGAGCTCACCGCTATTCTAATAAATGTATTAACCCCTAAAGCTAAGTCTAACCCTAACCCTAACACCCCCCTAAGTTAAATATAATTTACAGCTAACGAAATTAATTAACTCTTATTAAATAAATTATTCCTATTTAAAGCTAAATACTTACCTGTAAAATAAATCCTAATATAGCTACAATATAAATTATAATTATATTATAGCTATTTTAGGATTAATATTTATTTTACAGGTAACTTTGTATTTATTTTAACCAGGTACAATAGCTATTAAATAGTTAAGAAGTATTTAATAGCTAAAATAGTTAAAATAATTACAAATTTACCTGTAAAATAAATCCTAACCTAAGTTACAATTAAACCTAATTCTACACTATCAATAAATTAATTAAATAAAATACCTACAATTACCTACAATTAAACCTAACACTACACTATCAATAAATTAATTAAATACAATACCTACAAATAACTACAATGAAATAAACTAACTAAAGTACAAAAAATAAAAAAGAACTAAGTTACAAAAAAAAAAAAATATTTACAAACATAAGAAAAATATTACAAGAATTTTAAACTAATTACACCTACTCTAAGCCCCCTAATAAAATAACAAAGACCCCCAAAATAAAAATATGCCCTACCCTATTCTAGATTACTAAAGTTCAAAGCTCTTTTACCTTACCAGCCCTGAACAGGGCCCTTTGCGGGGCATGCCCCAAGAAGTTCAGCTCTTTTGCCTGTAAAAAAAAACATACAATACCCCCCCCCCAACATTACAACCCACCACCCACATACCCCTAATCTAACCCAAACCCCCCTTAAATAAACCTAACACTAAGCCCCTGAAGATCTTCCTACCTTATCTTCACCATACCAGGTTCACCGATCGATCCAGAAGAGCTCCTCCGATGTCCTGATCCAAGCCCAAGCGGGGGGCTGAAGAGGTCCATGATCCGGCTGAAGTCATCATCCAAGCGGGAGCTGAAGAGGTCCATGATCCAGATGAAGTCTTCATCCAAGCGGGAGCTGAAGAGGTCCATGATCCGGATGAAGTCTTCTATCAATGGCATCTTCAATCTTCTTTCTTCGGGAGCCATCATCTTCCATCCGACGCGGAACATCCTCTTCTCCCGACGCCTACTAGCCGAATGACGGTTCCTTTAAGGGACGTCATCCAAGATGGCGTACCTCGAATTCCGATTGGCTGATATGATTCTATCAGCCAATCGGAATTAAGGTAGGAATATTCTGATTGGCTGATGGAATCAGCCAATCAGAATCAAGTTCAATCCGATTGGCTGATCCAATCAGCCAATCAGATTGAGCTCGCATTCTATTGGCTGTTCCGATCAGCCAAAAGAATGTGAGCTCAATCTGATTGGCTGATTGGATCAGCCAATCGGATTGATCTTGATTCTGATTGGCTGATTCCATCAGCCAATCAGAATATTCCTACCTTAATTCCGATTGGCTGATAGAATCCTATCAGCCAATCGGAATTCGAGGGACGCCATCTTGGATGATGTCATTTAAAGGAACCGTCATTCGTCGTTCAGTCGTCGGCCAGGATGGATGTTCTGCGTCGGAGGTCTTCAGGATCCTGCCGCTCCGCTCCGGATTGATGACGATAGAAGATCCCGCTTGGATGAAGACTTCAATCGGATGGAAGACCTCTTCTGCCCCGCTTGGATGAAGACTTCAGCCGGATCATGGACCTCTTTAGCCCCCCGCTTGGGCTTGGATCAGGACTTCGGAGGAGCTCTTCTGGATCGATCGGTGAACCTGGTATGGTGAAGATAAGGTAGGAAGATCTTCAGGGGCTTAGTGTTAGGTTTATTTAAGGGGGGTTTGGGTTAGATTAGGGGTATGTGGGTGGTAGGTTGTAATGTTGGGGGGGGGTATTGTATGTTTTTTTTTACAGGCAAAAGAGATGAACTTCTTGGGGCATGCCCCGCAAAGGGCCCTGTTCAGGGCTGGTAAGGTAAAAGAGCTTTGAACTTTAGTAATTTAGAATAGGGTAGGGCATTTTTTTATTTTAGGGGTCTTTGTTATTTTATTAGGGGGCTTAGAGTAGGTGTAATTAGTTTAAAATTGTTGTAATATTTTTCTTATGTTTGTAAATATTTTTTTATTTTTTGTAACTTAGTTCTTTTTTATTTTTTGTACTTTAGTTAGTTTATTTCATTGTAGTTATTTGTAGGTATTGTATTTAATTAATTTATTGATAATGTAGTGTTAGGTTTAATTGTAGGTAATTGTAGGTATTTTATTTAATTAATTTATTGATAGTGTAGTGTTAGGTTTAATTGTAACTTAGGTTAGGATTTATTTTACAGGTAAATTTGTAATTATTTTAACTATTTTAGCTATTAAATAGTTCTTAACTATTTAATAGCTATTGTACCTGGTTAAAATAAATACAAGTTACCTGTAAAATAAATATTAATCCTAAAATAGCTATAATATAATTACAATTTATATTGTAGCTATATTAGGATTTATTTTACAGGTAAGTATTTAGCTTTAAATAGGAATAATTTATTTAATAAGAGTTAATTAATTTCGTTAGATTTAAATTATATTTAACTTAGGGGGGTGTTAGTGTTAGGGTTAGACTTAGCTTTAGGGGTTAATAAATTAATTAGAATAGCGGTGAGCTCCAGTCAGCAGATTAGGGGTTAATGTTTGAAGTTAGGTGTCGGCGATGTTAGGGAGGGCAGATTAGGGGTTAATACTATTTATTATAGGGTTAGTGAGGCGGATTAGGGGTTAATAACTTTATTATAGTAGCGGTGCGGTCCGCTCGGCAGATTAGGGGTTAATAAGTGTAGGCAGGTGGAGGCGACTTTGAGGGGGGCAGATTAGGGGTTAATAAATATAATATAGGGGTCGGCGGTGTTAGGGGCAGCAGATTAGGGGTACATAAGGATAACGTAGGTGGCGGCGCTTTGCAGTCGGCAGATTAGGGGTTAATTATTGTAGGTAGCTGGCTGCGACGTTGTGGGGGGCAGGTTAGGGGTTAATAAATATAATATAGGGGTCGGCGCTGTTAGGGGCAGCAGATTAGGGGTACATAAGTATAACGTAGGTGGCGGTCGGCAGATTAGGGGTTAAAAAATTTTAATTGAGTGTCGGCGATGTGGGGGGGACCTCGGTTTAGGGGTACATAGGTAGTTTATGGGTGTTAGTGTACTTTAGAGTACAGTAGTTAAGAGCTTTATGAACCGGCGTTAGCCCAGAAAGCTCTTAACTACTGACTTTTTTCCTGTGGCTGGAGTTTTGTCGTTAGAATTCTAACGCTCACTTCAGACACGACTCTAAATACCGGAGTTAGAAAAATCCCATTGAAAAGATAGGATACGCAATTGACGTAAGGGGATCTGCGGTATGGAAAAGTCGCGGCTGAAAAGTGAGCGTTAGACCCTTTTTTGAGTGACTCCAAATACCGGAGGTAGCCTAAAACCAGCGTTAGGAGCCTCTAACGCTGGTTTTCACGGCTAACGCCAAACTCTAAATCTAGGCCTTAGTAACTGGTAAATAAATCATAGCAATTTGTAGATTATTATTAAATGATTATATTATGGTATAGATCTGATGATGCACACATTGAATCATTCATATGTATCTCAACAAACATCATCATTATACAGTATTTACTTAGCATTCTATAAATCATAATATGAAATCATTACTTTGCATATTAACATAAAGTATTGATATGTTTCTTAAATTGCTGACCATGCACACTAAGCCGTATTGATTTTAAATTAAGAGGCATGCAAATTAGTTTTCTGTTACAGTAAATATATTAATACATTGACAATGGTTTACAAAAAGTCAAGTCAATGTGCTTAAGCTAGGATGTAATATGTATGTTGTGACAAAGGTTTTTTTCTTTTAGACTTGTTAGTTTTACATTAAAATGATAATAATAAAAAGTCAAAACATATTTAGTTTGAAAGCTTTGTAAATGTTATTTTGGCTTTGTGTTTGCTGTAATCGGATATATAAATCATTAATATTCTCCTTGGTTTTAATACAGGCTGTGTTTACACAATTGCACAGGTATTGGAGTTTTTATATATATATTCCTCTTGAAAACTGGCTTTTGTTATTTATTTGTTACATATTTTAAACAAATATATGTTCTTATTTCTGATAGATTACCCTGTATAAGGGTGTGGGTATGGTGTCTTGGCAACTCCAGTAGGTCTTAAATATGAATTGTCTGCACAGTATTGCTTAGATGGAAGGCCTAGATGGGTATTTACAGCAAGCCTGACTTGGACAATGTGTATGGATCAGGACTTCCTGTCAACTCTGAGATTTTATTCTGGACTATTTACAAGGCAATATAACAGATGCTTAAAGTGTTTTTTTTAAATAATTTGATTTAATCATTTACTTAACGTAATTCACAAATAATTCTTGTTATCTTGTTCGTAGCCACCAAATGAGACTATGTTTCAGTTTCCTCAGCTGGTAAAACTACTTTTAAGCTCATGGTCAGGCAGATATGAAATAGTAAAATGTTGTAATAGTGCTTATGATGGCTTGTGGCAGGATCTTGTGTAAGGGAATTTAGGTTTGTATAGTATATTTTATTATGTAAAGTAGTGCTATACCTTATTTTTTACTGGTGTAGGTCTTTTATTTAGTTTTCTAGCTTTTGAACCTGTTAAATGGACAGTAAACTGGGGAGAGAGTAAGCGCTAAAAAGCTTAAAAGGCTAGTAAAAGGTACATTTTAATACATATAAAAATTTACAAATGGCAATCAGACGCATGGATCCATGTCTGACTTAACAAAAAAAAAAAATATATATATAATAAACAAATCTAAAAATATCTAAAAATATCCAATGGAGTATAGCATGTGACGCTGACTTAGTGAGCCAGTGATGAGGAGTTAGGACATGTACATTCAATAATATAAACAACCTAAGTGAGTGATTGAGTGCACACAATAGCTTTCAACAAAGAAAAATAGCATTCACAAAAAATAGTGTTCACAAAAATTGGCGTACATAAAAAATGTTCAAATGTTCAACCGGTTATATGTAAGTGAATCCAGTAGTGTTTCCTCCAAAGTGACGTGTAGAAATATAACGTCACTTTGGAGGAAACACTACTGGATTCACTTACATATAACCGGTTGAACATTTGAACATTTTTTATGTACGCCAATTTTTGTGAACACTATTTTTTGTGAATGCTATTTTTCTTTGTTGAAAGCTATTGTGTGCACTCAATCACTCACTTAGGTTGTTTATATTATTGAATGTACATGTCCTAACTCCTCATCACTGGCTCACTAAGTCAGCGTCACATGCTATACTCCATTGGATATTTTTAGATATTTTTAGATTTGTTTATTATATATATATATATTTTTTTTGTTAAGTCAGACATGGATCCATGCGTCTGATTGCCATTTGTAAATATTTATATGTATTAAAATGTACCTTTTACTAGCCTTTTAAGCTTTTTAGCACTTACTCTCTCCCCATTTTAACTTTTGTATTGTTAGCCTACTAGGAGGCTATATAGTTAGTAAGCTTAAGGCCCTGGGTGTAGCGCTCGGTCCACTTCTCCTGTTCTTATAAATGGACAGTAAACATCTTGTAATTACCAGATATGTCTACATAGATGCAATACATTAACATATTAGGTGAGTTTAAATATTGATGCAATTGCTTTTCAATAGCCAAACTTTATCCCCCACTTGCCTTATTTGAAAGAGCCAATCTAGTCTTACTGAATTAGACTCAGCTTGCCCAGGTAATTTTGTTAACAAACTATTGTTTTCAGTTAGTAGATAATCAATGAATCAATCAATCAATAATTCAACCAGATAAGGCATTAGTCAATAAACAAGATATTAAACAGTGTGAATCTATTTTATTAGTACAAAACCTTTACAATAAAAAAGTATACAGTATTACTGGAGTACCATTGATAGATATAATGTTAATATCTGCTATCGAGAATACCATTCACATACACATAAATGGCAAGCTGTGTCAGGACTATGCCCTGAAGCCTTTCAAAAGGTTCCTTTGCCCTTATAGATCTCTTGGTAGAATATAAAAAACAACAAAGATTGGATCTTGTTGCACAGATCAAATTAGTGCAACAAGATCTGCTTCTTTTTAAAACTGATGTTAATTTTGCACCTTATGATAACAGGTTTGAAGCTAATATGGCTAAATTCACCAAAGAACTGTGGGAATTTAAAAAGCAAAAACTATCTAGGGACAAAAGAGATTATGATTTTGATAAAGTTTACAGGTGGAACAGCTCTAGACAGGGGCCCAGACATCATGGTCGTAGGTTTCACAAAGTAAATCAAAGCAAAGATGTTGCCAAACAAAGCAAAAAAGTACATTTTGCATAAACAAACTATGATGTAGAGACCTCTGATCCAGATTCTGGCGAAGATGTTGTTTTGCCTAGCACTACTTCAGTGCTAGATAATCCAAACAATGATACTAGTGAGTCAAAAAACGAATTGCGCCAGGGGACAAAACAAAAAAGAAAAAAACATGAAGGGGCAGGAGGGGAGGCAACAAGTACAAACACACAAGGCAGATACCAAACGAGAACACAGACCAGAAAATACCTCTAAATTTTTTTTAAAACCTTTCTAAGGTCTCTCTAACACACACTGATATAGAGGTTCTGAGTTTAGGTCTTGGCTTTTCACCTACATCCCACTTCAGCCTTTTCGGTACCATACATGATATTAATCTATCCATGCGAAAGCTCACACTTAAAAAACACTTCTCTGGGAATAGTGATGACACCGAACAGGTGGATGTTGGTGCTTGCAATGATCAACAAATTAATAAGGACTTGCTCAAGTTTGATGAACAGTGTCTAGTTTTGGACATGACCACAATTTTGAATGAAGATTCTATGCAGTCTGAGGTTGTTTCTAGGCCACCTTCTGTTTCTGGCATGAAAAAGAGCGATTTTTGCCCTGTACACAGCAGGAGTAAAAATATAGAAGTATTCCAGCGCACAGTTGAAAAAAAGCTTGTTACCTTATCTGAGGAGATTCATTCCAATAAAGCCAGAAGGAAGGATTGTTTTAGACACAACCTCACACTAGCACAACGTAAATCCCTTACAGCCTTAGGCGAAAATCCTGCCCTGGTTATCAAGGAATCAGATAAGGGGGGCAACGTGGTGGTGATGGATAGGGAGTACTATATTAGCGAATCATATCGCCAACTAAATGATATGGATGTTTACAAACGACTCACCTTTAATCCCACCACTGCCTACATGCCCCTAGTGGAGGATATACTTACTTTAGGCTTACACAAGGGTGTGATACCATCCTCCCTGCTCCACTCATTGCTTCCTAAAAAAACATTAACTCCGTTTTTTTATTTTCTTCCAAAGCTCCATAAGGATGCTCATAATCCCCCTGGTCGCCCCATCATTTCAGGGGTCGATTCACTTTTGGAGCCCCTTTCTGATTTGGTTGACTCTTTCCTTCAGCCTATAGTGGTGAGCTATATTAGGGATGCCACTCAGGTTCTAAGAACAGTACAGGACATTACATGGGAAGATACATACAGATTTGTGACTATTGATGTTGTTTCTCTTTATGCCTCCATTCCACACCAGCAAGGGTTAGAAGCGATATCCTTTATTCTGGATAATTATTCCAATTATTCAGTGGAGGTCAAACAGTTTCTTATTTTGGCCATTGAATTTTTATTGACACACAATTTTTTTCTGTTTGAGGGATGTTGCTTCCTCCAGAGGCGTGGAACGGCTATGGGGGCAACGTTTGCCCCCTCTAATGCCAATCTCTACATGGGATGGTGGGAGCTGTTCCACATCTATATATACCATTTTGAATTACAAATCTTGCCATCCTAAACATGTCTTAAGGGCTATACCCAAAGGCCAATTTATTAGAACACAAAGGATCTGTTCCAATGACACTACATACAATGAACAAATTGATATTTTGGAGGAAAAGCTCTTAGAGCGTGGCTATCCTAACAATTTACTAAAGTCCACAAGAGAACAAGTCAGCTTAATTCCACGTAAGCAGCTATTGGAATACAAAAGACATGACAGGGCTTTATCCATTAAAGAAGGTTACAGGGGCAAATTAAATTTTAGCACCCCATATAGCTTAGAATTCAATAAAATTTGCAACCTCATCAGAGAATGTCTACCTATTCTTGCCACTGATCCTTCTTTGGAAAAGGTGGCTAATAGAGGCTGCAAATTTGTAGCCAGGAAAGCCATCAATATTGGCAACATAGTAGCCCCTTCACAATTTCCAACATACAAGATGTGTACCTGGTTACCTCAGAGAATGGGTTTTTTCAAATGTAAATCAAAAATATGCAAGACTTGCAACTATGTGGTAGAGGGTGACCATTTTCAGTCCTCTGTTTCCACCACAAATTGAACTGCAAATCTACTTTTGTAGTTTACCTTTTGACCTGCAGGGGGTGCCAGATCCAATATGTTGGAAAAACACAGAGGATGTTCAGGGATAGAGCCCTTGAACACATCAGGGACATTGACAACCCTGATGTCTTCACACCAGTAGCAAAGCACTTCAAGAGTATGCATGCAGCTGACTCATCCCTTGTGTCATTTCAAGCTATAGACTACATTCCAAAACATGCCAGGGGTGGTGATATGGAATATAAACTGAGCTATAAGGAGGCCCAGTGGATATTCACACTCAACACCAGACACCCCTTTGGCATAAATATGGAAAGTGATGTCAATTTATTTATCTGATGTCTCTACGCGATATGCTCTGTCTTTCCCATGCCCCTTTTACAATGCTTATTTATTTCAGAAAACTAATCAGTTTCTCCTATTTAGGAAGTATAGATAATATTTTTCTGTGAATGTTTTTAGTGGGGGTTAGTATACCTGCCTCTTGCATGCTTCTAAATTGTGTAAGTAACTTTGTAGTTAAACAGGTAGGGTTAACTTTACATGTGTCTATAATTTAAAGAAATGAATTGCCTTTAAGAGGTGTATCCAGTGTTTGCAATTAACAGCAGTGAACAAGTGTGGAGGCCCCACACGAAACATGTTTGCCGTCTTTTGCACCACTGGAATCCTGTGCCTGAATTTGTGAGTTGCATCTCACATCCTTTGGTTTTACTTGTTGCTACAACGAATAAAGATTTTGTGAATTACTTTTAAAAGGAGTCCCTGTGTTTTCCTGAGGAGGAGTAGCGATAGACTTTCCTTTTTTCAAGCAGTCCCCTCTAATAGGCTATCTCACTTTTAACTCAGTGCTCTGGCATTGTGGTTTTGACTCCTTGCTACTGCTTCTGTTCCTGTGCTTATCTGGTTGGATTCTGCTATTTGGATTGTGCCTTGTACTGCTGCTGCTCGATTGTTATTCACCCATTGTGTGACCCTGACTAAGCTCCTCTGGATCCTAATTTTATTCCTGTTGTCCTTGATGGGTTTGACTCTGGCCTCTTTTGACTGCTGTAATTTATCTTGTACACCCTGCTGTGTTTTGAAATTCCTGTCCCTGCCAAGCTCCCATGGCACTTGTCACTGCCAAGCTCCCACTGCACCTGTCTCTCCCAAGCTCCCGAGGCACTTGTCTCTCCCAAGCTCCCGAGGCACCTGTCTCTCCCAAGCTCCCGAGGCACTTGTCTCTCCCAAGCTCCCGAGGCACCTGTCTCTGCCAAGCTTCCATGGCATCTGTATCTGCCATGCTCTGATTGCACCTGTCTCTGCCAAGCTCCTGCGGCACCTGTCTCAGCCAAGCTTCTGTTGCACCTGTCTCAACCAAGCTCCCAAGGCACCTGTCTCTGCCAAGCTCCCGCAGCACCTGTCTCTCCCAAGCTCCCGAGGCATCTGTCTCACCCAAGCTCCCACGGCACCTGTCTCTCCCAAGTTCCCGAGGCTCCTGTCTCTCCCAAGCTCCCGTGGCACCTGTCTCTGCCAAGCTCCTGTGGCACCTGTCTCTGCCAAGCTCCTGAGGTACCTGTCTCTCCCAAGCTCCTGCGGCACCTGTCTCTGCCAAGCTCCTGCGGAACCAGTCTCTGCCAAGCTTCAATTGCACCTGTCTCTGCCAAGCTTCAATTGCACCTGTCTCTGCCAAGCTCCCACGGCACCTGTCTCTGCCAAGCTCCCACAGCACCTGTCTCAGCCAAGCTTCTGTTGCACCTGTCTCAACCAAGCTCCCATGGCACTTGTCTCAACCAAGCTCCCGCGGCACCTGTTTCTGCCAAGCTCCCCCAGCACCTGTCTCTCCCAAGCTCCCGCGGCACCTATCTCGGCCAAGCTCCCGTGGCACCTGTCTCTCCCAAGCTCCCATGGCACCTGTCTCTGCCAAGCTCCCATGGCACCTGTCTCTGCCAAGCTCCTGCGGCACCTGTCTCTGCCAAGCTCCCACGGCACCTGTCTCAACCAAGCTCCCGTGGCACCTGTCTCTGCCAAGCTCCCGTGGCACCTGTCTCTGCCAAGCTCCTGTGGCACCTGTCTCTGCCAAGCTCCCCTGGCACCTGTCTCTGCCAAGCTCCCGCAGCACCTGTCTCTTTCAAGCTCCCACGGCACCTGTCTCTGTCAAGCTCCTGCAGCACCTGTCTCTGTCAAGCTCCCACAGCACCTGTCTCTGTCAAGCTCCCACAGCACCTGTCTCTGTCAAGCTCCTGCGGCACCTGTCTCTGCCAAGCTACTGCGGCACCTGTCTCTCCCAAACTCCCACGGCACCTGTCTCTGCCAAGCTCCCACGGCACTTGTCTCTGTCAAGCTCCCACAGCTCCTGTCTCTGCCAAGCTCCCATGGCACCTGTCTCTGCCAAGCTCCTGCAGCACCTGCCTCTGTCAAGCTCCAGTGGTACCTGCTTCTGTGATGCTTACCAGCTTTACTTAAAATTTGATTAGGCTTCATTGTCAAGGTTAAATAAGATGTTATATAAACTAAAAGAAAGAAAGAAAAAAAAATCAGCATTTAATTTAAAGTTGTTTAATGCTGCATTTGATTTGTTGTAGTTAAACATCTAAAAAAAAACTGTTTTTTATTTTCATCTGATAGAAAAAATATCCTCTGTCTTTCTGTTTTGAATTTGAGATAAAAAATGCATAAAAATGTTTTCAGTAGATTTACCATGAACACTAAAGTAAATATATGTTATGAAATTTAGAATTTAGCTGGAAAATCTAATAATAGCTAAAAAAAATTAAAACATAATAATAATGAAAGCCTGAGTGGAAGGTAAACTAACTAAATGAATCAGTGAAGTCATTAAAAATTAATTAGAAACAACCATAACATCACCTGAGGCAATAAGAGGATCGGTGAAACTGGATAATATATTGAAAATAGATGGTAACAAACTGAATGTACGTGAATGTACACCTCATGGCAAAGAACTCTCTGAGGATCTGAAAAAAAGAGTTGTTGCTCTACATAAAGATGGCCTAGGCTATATGAAGATTGCCAAGACCCTGAAACTGAGCTGCAGCATGGTGGGCAAGATCATACAGCGGTATGAGTGTTGCCAGCATTGCTGCAGTGGTTGAAGGGGTGGGGGGTCAGCCTGTCAGTGCTAAGACCATACGCCGCACACTGCATCAAATCGGTCTTCATAGCTGTCATCCCAGAAGGAAGCCTCTTTTAACGATGATGCACAAGAAAGCCCACAAACAGTTTGCTGAAGACAGGCAGATTACTGGAACCATGTCCTGTGGTCTGATGAGACCAAGATAAACTTATTTGGTTCAGATAGTGTCAAGCGTGTGTGGCAGCAACCAGGTGAGGAGTACAAATACAAGTGTGTCTTACCTACAGTCAAGCATGGTGGTGGGAGTGTCATGGTCTGGGCCTGCACGAGTGCTGACGGCACTGGGGAGCTACAGTTCATTGAGGGAACCATGAATGTTAAAGTGAAAAAAGAGAGAATAATATGGGATCTAAAAGAAACCATACAATTCAGATGACACAGGCGCTATACAGCTTAAAATAGATAAAAAAAAAAAAATTATATATATATATATAACGCCAAATATATGTGCGTGTGCATTTATATTTGGTGCAGACACAATACAACCAAAATAGTGAATAAACAACAAGAATAATTGATGTGCAAAGTGCTACATGTATTTAATAGTAAAAAATATAAAAAGTAAAAAACAGGATACAAATTAGCAAATGCGCTGATCAGACGCAATGGTATGTGTAGTAATCAGATGGCAACAATATCTCAAAAAGATACAATACAAGTAAAACAATTTAAAAGCAGTAGATGAGAACAGACGATCTCCTGATATAAATAATTCCATGAGACGGTCTTTGCTTGAGCCCAGATTGAAGAAGATTTCCAATTTTCAGTTTAGGCTGGAACGAGACGAGAGACCAATAAAATGGCAACAGAGGCACCAATATAAGGTTAACACTTATACTTACACCAGCAATCGGTGATGCGATCCTGTGGATTCCTCTCAGTGGCTTTAATCTCCAAGCAGCAGGAACAGCAAATTGGGCCCAGCGGGAATATTTGCAAACACCTTTGCACACAGGTAGCTGGGAGCTGTAAATACGGAGGCCGAAGAGGGACAAAAAAACAAGCAGAGCAACGCGTTTCAACCCGCAAAAAGGGTCTTTTTCAAGCTCACAACACTAGTTCACAGTGTACTATATATAGACGTTATAGTAATGCTATTGGTTAGAGGTTGCTAATAGACGTGTACAATCAATTGCGAAAATAGCCATTATCGGACAGGGTTTCAAACAAAAACGCCACTTCCAATTGCTAGCATTATTTGTATACATATAGTTCAACATATCATTTCTATGCACCACAATCTATGGTAACACAAACAATTTCGGTAAATATATGCACATCTATAAGAACATAAAATTTCAGCCATATTCCGCCTGCACCAAAAAGCACATATCTATCAGATATATATAAAAATGCTGTATACTATATCAACTGTGTGCCAAAAAAATAAAAATAAAATTAATTGAGAATATAAAAATATGCCTCTCCAAAAATTAATAATATTGTATGAAAAAATATATCTGAAAAATATAAAAGATAATTTAAAAAAAAAAAAAAAAGATAATTAATAAAAATAGCAAATGTACGTATAACATAATCCCCAAAGGACAGCTGATGACCACCAAAAAGCTCATATTCTATAAATGCAATTAAACTTTAATAACTTTAGATAGGTGCAATAATGCATTGATGCAAATTAACTATATCTTTTCTAAAAGGAAGATTTGGAAGTCAGTCGTTTAAGAAACAACCAATGTCAAAGTCGACATTGAGACCTTGAGGTTGTAGAGTCTTTAAATCAAAGATCCACTTGCTTTCTCTTTTTAGAAGATAATTATGTATATTACCTCCTCTCCATTTCTTTTTAACTTTTTCTATTCCTAAAAAGAAGAAATGGTCCAGATTTCCATTATTACAAGTACCAAAATGTTTTGCAATGCGGAGGTCTTTGTTTCTTTTATGTGTGAAGTTTTCTATAGACCACATATGTTCCCTAATGCGGGTACGCAGTGGTCTAGAGGTCTCTCCAGTATACTGTTAACCACATTTGCATTGAATAATGTAAATTATATTACTATCTGAACATCTAATAAGGTCTCTTATCTTATACATTTTTCCTGTTACATTAGATTTAAATTCTTTACATTTACTTGAATGCTCACAGGACTTGCAAGTTAGACAAGGATAGAAGCCTGCTATACTATTACCTTTTATGTCTGGTTGGTTGAAATTATTCAAAGATTTCTTTTCTTTATATGTAGGGGCCAGGATGGTCTTTAGATTTTTAGTTTTTTTATATACCACTTGTGGTCTAGATGGGAGAACAGGGCCTAATATTTCATCATTTTTTAGTAGTCTCCAGTGTTTAAGTTTTTATTTTGGCTATAATTTGTGATAAATGGAATAAATGCCCGCTCTATGTCAGTGCATAGAATGTTGTGGTGCATAGAAATGATATGTTGAACTATATGTATACAAATAATGCTAGCAATTGGAAATGGCGTTTTTGTTTGAAACCCTGTACAATAATGGCTATTTTCGCCATTGATTGTACATGCCTATTAGCAACCTCTAACCAATAGCATTACTATAACGGCTATATATAGTACACTGTGAACTAGTGTTGTGAACTTGAAAAAGACCCTTTTTGCGGGTTGAAACGCGTTGCTCTGCTTGTTTTTTTGTCCCTCTTCGGCCTCCGTATTTACAGCTCCCAGCTACCTGTGTGCAAAGGTGTTTGCAAATATTCCCGCTGGGCCCAATTTGCTGTTCCCGCTGCTCGGAGATTAAAGCCACTGAGAGGAATCCACAGGATCGCATCACCGATTCCCGGTGTAAGTATAAGTGTTAACCTTATATTGGTGCCTCTGTTGCCGTTTTATCGGTCTCTCGTCTCGTTCCAGCCTAAACTGAAAATTGGAAATCTTCTTCAATCTGGGCTCAAGCAAAGACCGTCTCATGGAATGATTTATATCAGGAGATCGTCTGTTCTCATCTACTGCTTTTAAATTGTTTTACTTGTATTGAATCTTTTTGAGATATTGTTGCCATCTGTTTACTACACATACCATTGCGTCTGATCAGCGCATTTGCTAATTTGTATCCTGTTTTTTACTTTTTATATTTTTTACTATTAAATACATGTAGCACTTTGCACATCAATTACTCTTGCTGTTTATTCACTATTTTGGTTGTATTGTGTCTGCACCAAATATAAATTCATACGCACATATATTTGGCGTTATATATATATAATTCATTATTATTTTTTATCTATTTTAAGCTGTATAGCGCCTGTGTCATCTGAATTGTATGGTTTCTTTTAGATCCCATATTATTCTCTCTATTTTCACTTTAATATTTAATTAGAGGTTGAGAGTTTCCTCTTTTTTTCTCACAGGCTTAATAGGGTTTCTTTGCGCAGTTAACCCCTTCTTTTTTTTCCGGGAACCATGAATGCCAACATGTACTGTGACATACTGAAGCAGAGCATGATCCCCTCCCTTTGTAGACTGGGCCACAGGGCAGTATTCCAATATGATAACGACCCCAAACACACCTCCAAGACGACCACTGCCTTGCTAAAGAAGATAAGGGTAAAGGTGATAGACTGGCCAAGCATGTCTCCATACCTAACCCATTGAGCATCTGTGGGGAATCCTCCCGCGGCACCTGTCTCTGCCAAGCTCCCGCAGCACCTGTCTCTGCCAAGCTCCCGCGGCACCTGTCTCTCCCAAGCTCCCGCGGCACCTTTCTCTGCCAAGCTCCAGCGGCACCTGTCTCTGCCAAGCTCCCGCAGCACCTGTCTCTGCCAAGCTCCCACAGCACCTGTCTCTGCCAAGCTCCTGTGGCACCAGTCTCTGCCAAGCTCCGGCGCCACCTGTCTCTGCCAAGCTCCTGTGGCACCTGTCTCTCCCAAGCTCATGCGGCACCTGTCTCTGCCAAACTACTGCGGGACATGTCTCTCCCAAGCTCCCACGGCACCTGTCTCTGCCAAGCTCCTGCAGCACCTGCCTCTGTCAAGCTCCAGTGGTACCTGTCTCTGTGATGCTTACCAGCTTTACTTAAAATTTGATTAGGCTTCATTGTCAAGGTTAAATAAGAGGTTATATAAACTAAAAGAAAGAAAGAAAATCAGCATTTAATTTAAAGTTGTTTAATGCTGCATTTGATTTGTTGTAGTTAAACATCTAAAAAAAACTGTTGTTTTATTTTCATGTGATAGAAAAAATATCCTCTGTCTTTCTGTTTTGAATTTGAGATAAAAAATGCATAAAAATGTTTTCAGTAGATTTACCATGAACACTAAAGTAAATATATGTTATGAAATTAAGAATTTAGTTGGAAAAGCTAATAATAGCTAAAAAATAAATAAAAACATAATAATAATGAAAGCCTGAGTGGAAGGTAAACTAACTAAATGAATCAGTGAAGTCGTTAAAAATTAATTAGAAACAACCATAACATCACCTGAGGCAATAAGAGGCTCGGTGAAACTGGATATTGAAAATAGATGGTAACAAACAATGTACGTGAATTCGTGAAAGACAATCGTGATTCAGCCACAGGGCAGTATTCCAATATGATAACGACCCCAAACAAACCTCCAAGACGACCACTGCCTTGCTAAAGGAGATAAGGGTAAAGGTGAAAGACTGGCCAAGCATGTCTCCATACCTAAACCCATTGAACATCTGTGGGGAATCCTCAAACGGAATGTGGGGGAGCGCAAGGCCTCTAACATCCACCGGCTCCATGATGTTGTCATGGAGGAGTGGAAGAGGACTCCAGTGGCAACCTGTGAAGCTCTTGTGAACTCCATACCCAAGAGGGTTAAGGCAGTGCTGGAAAATAATAGTGGCAACACAAAATATTGACACTTTGAGCACAATTTGGACATTTCCACGTAGGGGTCTACTCACTTTTGTTGCCAACGGTTTAGATATTAATGGCTGTGTGTTGAGTTATTTTGAGGGGACAGCAAATGTACACTTTTATACAGGCTGTACACTCACTACTTTACATTGTAGCAAAGTGTCATTTCTTCAGTGTTGTCACATGAAAAGAAATAATAAATTATTTACAAAGATGTGAGGAGTGTACTTACTTTGTGAGATACTGTATACCTATTCTGTTGAGTCCCTACTGATTTCTATTCGCTAGTGTGGAGGTAAATCCTCCATCGCAGCTTAATTATACTAAAATTAGCTTAGATTGGTATTAGGAGTCGTGATTTTTATTTAGTTACTTGAGGACTTATTAGTGGAAGGATAATAAAGCTCTTGAGTGAAATTACATCTAACAGAGGAAGTAATGGAATTCTTTAATAACGTATGTGGCTGTGACTCAGCATTTTTATTTCATCTAAGTCAGATGTATGAAAAGAAAAAAACAAAGCAGTAATTTCAAGAAAAATAGGTTTGTAAGTGTTTGAACGTAATGAAGAAAATTGCAAATGTAAATTAGAATATCAAAGATGACCTTTATTCAAAGAAATAATGTCTTTAAAGATAATTAGCTGCTTTTTCAGGTTTCTTTATAAATGAAAAGAGAGCAACAGGGAAATAATTGCTTGTTGCAGATTTTTTTCAAATGCTCAGATAACTATGGTAAATGGAATTAAAATTAGTTAACTTTATATACAAAGTATTGTTAAAGGGACAGTTAAAGGGACATAAAACAAGTTGGGATAAAGACAAAATATAATAATATGTAATTTAATTACTTTACCTGCTAATTTATACTGCAGTGCCTCGCCATTAACCCTTTCTTTTTAGTTTCTAAAATGTAAAGCTCTAACTCCCCCACACATTTCCTTCTATGGCTGTATCTATATATATATATATATTGTTCATTTGGTAGATGTGAATAGGTATTATCTGCTGGAGCATGCCTAGAAGTTGTGAACTCAGTTAAAATACAATGCCTGTGTCTAAACACTGATAAGAGGGGTGGAGTTGGCTGCTCCAGGCATCTTAGCTATGCAATTCATTTTGCTTATTTTTGAAAATTATTTTAAAATACTTACCAGCAATTTTTTAATTTTTTTATGCAAACTATTTTTAATTAATTAGCCCTTTTAGGATATGCACAGATTGCAACCTGTTTTATGTCCCTTTAACATCTTGAGATTTTAATGTAAACTATTTACTTGTGTACAATAAAACAAGTTTGCAGTAGTCACATGCATGTAGTCTAATGTGGCATTCATTTGTATAAATGAATGATTAATATGGCCACAGGTGTGTCCATCTCTTTTCAGAGCCAGATTTATTCACATTTATTAACACACAAAAATCTGGATTTGCACTACCATATTTGTCATTCATTTATGCAAGCGAATGCCAGATTAGACTAAATGTACATGTCTAGTTTGCATTATACTGTCATTTTTTTTTTGCCCCCTTTTCATGTAATTTAGGTCTGAAAATGGTGGATTTTCTAATTCTCAGAACTGGCATTGCACATTGCTGACTTCTCAAGGCTAACTCTGGTACATATATATCCCTAATTTCCTTCAGCAGATGACTGCTGAAGAATGCTTTTTATACTAATATTTTGACTGTATCTAGCCTTGACTTCTCTAGAAGCAAGCCCAGATTGGCTCCTCCAAATAAGGCAAATGGTGGGTGGGGTTTGATAATTGTATAAACAATTGAAGCAAACAAGATATTAATTTGTTTAAATTTTTTTTTGCTGATATGTTATTCTATAACAAGGCAACAGAAATATCTTGCTATTTAGTGCCCCTTTTATTAACCCTTAAAGGGTTACTAAAACCAATTTTTTTTCTTTCATGGTTCAGATAGAGCATGCAATCTTAAGCAACTTTCTAATTTACTCCTATTATCAATTTTTCTTTGTTCTCTTGCTATCTTTATTTGAAAAAAGCAGGTATAAAAGTTTTGGAGCCGGACCATTTTTGGTTCAGCACCCTGGATAGCACTAGCTGAATGGTGGCTACATTTAGCCATCGAATCATCAAGCGCAACGCAGGTGCAAAACCTAAAATGGGCTGGCTCCAAAGCTTTCATTCCTGCTTTTTCAAATAAAGATACCAAGAGAACAAAGAAACATTGATAATAGGAGTACATTCGAAAGTTGCTTATAATCGCATGCTTTATCCGAATCATGAAAGATAAAAATTTGGGTTTAGTATCCCTTTAATATTTAATGATTTAAATATATGCATATGGTCAAGCAAGTAATTTATTACTGTTAATATATTTTAAAAGTAAACAAATATCTTTATAAATTGTATTAAATTAAAGAATTTTTTTTCTTGTCTTTTCCTACAGAAGGTTTTTGTTTCCCTCTCTAGAAATCACAACAATCCTTTTATGGGGTCATTTTATTATACTGAGAACAGGGCATTGGTCTTGTATTTTTCATCAACATGCGTTTATGAATGCACTTTCATATCTATCAAAAAATAATTTCCATAGCAAATAAACCTTCATTTGTACTTCAAGATTTACACACGATCATCATTCACATCAATTTGATGTCAGCGCAATTTTAAGTGGTTCTCAGCCTGCATGCCAAGAAGCTCGCCTGTTCTCTAAATTAATTAATTTGCAATTGCTAACAAAAGAATGTTCCAAACAACAATTCTCTCTGAGGTCAGACATCCCACTGAAAAGTACTGGAGAATGGAGATATGCATCTCTTTTTAACAGTTAGACAGTAGTTTTGTGTTAGTTTCTGTGCAGAAATGGTTCATCATCTTTTAATGGCTGCTCTAGTAAATAACAGAAGATTGACAGTGGGGGGTAGTTATCAAGCCGTCTACTTTTCTGGCTTCGCCGGCCCAATACGCCCGCCTAAGCTTGCCTACCTTCGCCGCCGCGGACCTGAAAAAATACGCCTAAGTTATCAAATAAAGCTGTCAAAAAGCCGCGGGGCGATGAGCAGCGGACTGTGACAGTTATCACTCATCCGATCTCGCTGCCCTTCGGATTTTTCCCAGCTTTATTGCTAGCCTGTCACTAAGCACTCACACTAAACTACACTGTTCTACCCCCTATACCGGCGCCCCCGGAGCCTCCCGCAACTCAATAAAGTTACTAACCCCTAAACCACCGCTCCTAGACCCCGCCGCAAGTCTTATAAATGTATTAACCCCTAAACCGCCGCTCCTAGACCCCGCCGCAAGTCTTATAAATGTATTAACCCCTAAACCGCCGCTCCCGGACACCGCTGCCACCTACAGTATACCTAGTAACCCCTATCCTGCCCCCCACTACACCGCCGCCACTGTAATAAAATTATTAACCCCAAACCTAAGTCTAACCCTAACCCTAACGCCCCCCTAACTTAAATATTAATTAAATAAATCTAAATAAATTAACTCTTATTAACTAAATGAATAAATTTATTAACCCCTATCCTGCCCCCCACTACGCCGCCGCCACTGTAATAAATTATTAACCCCTAAACCTAAGTCTAACCCTAACCCTAACGCCCCCCTAACTTAAATATTAATTAAATAAATCTAAATAAATTAACTCTTATTAACTAAATGAATCCTATTTAAAACTAAATACTTACCTTTAAAATAAACCCTAATATAGCTACAATATAAATAATAATTATATTCTAGCTATCTTAGGATTTATATTTATTTTACAGGTAACTTTCAATTTATTTTAACCATGTACAATAACTATTAAATAGTTATTAACTATTTAATAGCTTACCTAGCTAAAATAAAGAGAAATGTACCTGTGAAATAAATCCTAACCTAAGTTACAATTACACCTAACACTACACTATACTTTAATAAATTATTCCTATTTAAAACTAAATACTTACCTGTAAAATAAACCCTAAGATAGCTACAATATAATTAATAATTATATTATAGCTATCTTAGGCCTAGATTTGGAGTTCGGCGGTAAAAGGGCTGTTAACGCTCCGCTGGCTTTTTTCTGGCCGCACCATAAATTTAACTCTGGTATCGAGAGTTAAAACAAATGCTGCGTTAGGCTCCAAAAAAGGAGCGTAGAGCATTTTTACCGCAAAAGCAACTCTCGATACCAGAGTTGCTTACGGACGCGGCCGGCCTCAAAAACGTGCTCGTGCACGATTCTCCCATAGGAAACAATGGGACTGTTTGAGCTGAAAAAAAACCTAACACCTGCAAAAAAGCAGCGTTCAGCTCCTAACGCAGCCCCATTGTTTCCTATGGGGGAACACTTCCTACGTCTGCACCTAACACTCTAACATGTACCCCGAGTCTAAACACCCCTAATCTTACACTTATTAACCCCTAATCTGCCGCCCCCGCTATCGCTGACCCCTGCATATTTTTTTTAACCCCTAATCTGCCGCTCCGTAAAACGCCGCCACCTACGTTATCCCTATGTACCCCTAATCTGCTGCCCTAACATCGCCGACCCCTATGTTATATTTATTAACCCCTAATCTGCCCCCCACAACGTCGCCGACACCTACCTACACTTATTAACCCCTAATCTGCCGAGCGGACCTGAGCGCTACTATAATAAAGTTATTAACCCCTAATCCGCCTCACTAACCCTATCATAAATAGTATTAACCCCTAATCTGCCCTCCCTAACATCGCCGACACCTACCTTCAATTATTAACCCCTAAACTTCCGATCGGAGCTCACCGCTATTCTAATAAATGGATTAACCCCTAAAGCTAAGTCTAACCCTAACACTAACACCCCCCTAAGTTAAATATAATTTTTATCTAACGAAATAAATTAACTCTTATTAAATAACTTATTCCTATTTAAAGCTAAATACTTACCTGTAAAATAAATCCTAATATAGCTACAATATAAATTATAATTATATTATAGCTATTTTAGGATTAATATTTATTTTACAGGCAACTTTGTAATTATTTTAACCAGGTACAATAGCTATTAAATAGTTAAGAACTATTTAATAGTTACCTAGTTAAAATAATAACAAATTTACCTGTAAAATAAATCCTAACCTAAGTTATAATTAAACCTAACACTACCCTATCAATAAAATAATTAAATAAACTACCTACAATTACCTACAATTAACCTAACACTACACTATCAATAAATAAATTAAACACAATTGCTACAAATAAATACAATTAAATAAACTAGCTAAAGTACAAAAAATAAAAAAGAACTAAGTTACAGAAAATAAAAAAATATTTACAAACATAAGAAAAATATTACAACAATTTTAAACTAATTACACCTACTCTAAGCCCCCTAATAAAATAACAAAGCCCCCCAAAATAAAAAATTCCCTACCCTATTCTAAATTAAAAAAGTTACAAGCTCTTTTACCTTACCAGCCCTGAACAGGGCCCTTTGCGGGGCATGCCCCTAGAATTTCAGCTCTTTTGCCTGTAAAAGAATAAATACAATACCCCCCCCCCAACATTACAACCCACCACCCACATACCCCTAATCTAACCCAAACCCCCCTTAAATAAACCTAACACTAAGCCCCTGAAGATCTTCCTACCTTGTCTTCACCATCCAGGTATCACCGATCCGTCCTGGCTCCAAGATCTTCATCCAACCCAAGCGGGGGTTGGCGATCCATAATCCGGTCCAGAAGAGGCTCCAAAGTCTTCCTCCTATCCGGCAAGAAGAGGACATCCGGACCGGCAAACATCTTCTCCAAGCGGCATCTTCGATCTTCTTCCATCCGGTGCGGAGCGGGTCCATCTTGAAGCAGGCGACGCGGATCCATCCTCTTCTTCCGATGTCTCCCGACTAATGACGGTTCCTTTAAGGGACGTCATCCAAGATGGCGTCCCTCGAATTCCGATTGGCTGATAGGATTCTATCAGCCAATCGGAATTAAGGTAGGAATTTTCTGATTGGCTGATGGAATCAGCCAATCAGAATCAAGTTCAATCCGATTGGAATCCTATCAGCCAATCGGAATTCGAGGGACGCCATCTTGGATGACGTCCCTTAAAGGAACCGTCATTAGTCGGGAGACATCGGAAGAAGAGGATGGATCCGCGTCGCCTGCTTCAAGATGGACCCGCTGCGCACCGGATGGAAGAAGATCGAAGATGCCGCTTGGAGAAGATGTTTGCCGGTCCGGATGTCCTCTTCTTGCCGGATAGGAGGAAGACTTTGGAGCACCGGATTATGGATCGCCAACCCCCGCTTGGGTTGGATGAAGATCTTGGAGCCAGGACGGATCGGTGATACCTGGATGGTGAAGACAAGGTAGGAAGATCTTCAGGGGCTTAGTGTTAGGTTTATTTAAGGGGGGTTTGGGTTAGATTAGGGGTATGTGGGTGGTGGGTTGTAATGTTGGGGGGGGGGGGTATTGTATTTATTCTTTTACAGGCAAAAGAGCTGAAATTCTTGGGGCATGCCCCGCAAAGGTCCCTGTTCAGGGCTGGTAAGGTAAAAGAGCTTGTAACTTTTTTAATTTCGAATAGGGTAGGGAATTTTTTATTTTGGGGGGCTTTGTTATTTTATTAGGGGGCTTAGAGTAGGTGTAATTAGTTTAAAATTGTTGTAATATTTTTCTTATGTTTGTAAATATTTTTTTATTTTCTGTAACTTAGTTCTTTTTTATTTTTTGTACTTTAGCTAGTTTATTTAATTGTATTTATTTGTAGCAATTGTGTTTAATTAATTTATTGATAGTGTAGTGTTAGGTTAATTGTAGGTAATTGTAGGTATTTTATTTAATTATTTTATTGATAGGGTAGTGTTAGGTTTAATTATAACTTAGGTTAGGATTTATTTTACAGGTAAATTTGTTATTATTTTAACTAGGTAACTATTAAATAGTTCTTAACTATTTAATAGCTATTGTACCTGGTTAAAATAATTACAAAGTTGCCTGTAAAATAAATATTAATCCTAAAATAGCTATAATATAATTATAATTTATATTGTAGCTATATTAGGATTTATTTTACAGGTAAGTATTTAGCTTTAAATAGGAATAAGTTATTTAATAAGAGTTAATTTATTTCGTTAGATAAAAATTATATTTAACTTAGGGGGGTGTTAGTGTTAGGGTTAGACTTAGCTTTAGGGGTTAATCCATTTATTAGAATAGCGGTGAGCTCCGATCGGAAGTTTAGGGGTTAATAATTGAAGTTAGGTGTCGGCGATGTTAGGGAGGGCAGATTAGGGGTTAATACTATTTATTATAGGGTTAGTGAGGCGGATTAGGGGTTAATAACTTTATTATAGTAGCGCTCAGGTCCGCTCGGCAGATTAGGGGTTAATAAGTGTAGGCAGGTGTCGGCGACGTTGAGGGGGGCAGATTAGGGGTTAATAAATATAATATAGGGGTCGGCGGTGTTAGGGGCAGCAGATTAGGGGTACATAGGGATAACGTAGGTGGTGGCGATTTGCGGTCGGAAGATTAGGGGTTAATTATTGTAAGTAGCTGGTGGCGACGTTGTGGGGGGCAGGTTAGGGGTGAATAAATATAATACAGGGGTCGGCGGGGTTAGGGGCAGCAGATTAGGGGTACATAAGTATAACGTAGGTGGCGGTCGGCAGATTAGGGGTTAAAAATTTTAATCGAGTGGCGGCGGTGTGGGGGGACCTCGGTTTAGGGGTACATAGGTAGTTTTTGGGTGTTAGTGTACTTTAGGGTACAGTAGTTAAGAGCTTTATAAACCGGCGTTAGCCAGAAAGCTCTTAACTCCTGCTATTTTCAGGCGGCTGGAATCTTGTCGTTAGAGCTCTAACGCTCACTGCAGAAACGACTCTAAATACCAGCGTTAGAAAGATCCCATTGAAAAGATAGGCTACGCAAATGGCGTAGGGGGATCTGCGGTATGGAAAAGTCGCGGCTGAAAAGTGAGCGTTAGACCCTTTAATCACTGACTCCAAATACCAGCGGGCGCCCAAAACCAGCGTTAGGAGCCTCTAACGCTGGTTTTGACGGCTACCGCCGAACTCTAAATCTAGGCCTTAAGGATTTATATTTATTTTACAGGTATCTTTGTATTTCTTTTAGCTAGTTAGAATAGTTATTAAATAGTTAATAACTATTTAATAACTACCTAGCTAAAAGAAATACAAAATTACCTGTAAAATAAATCCTAACCTAAGTTACAATTAAACCTAATACTACACTATCATTAAATTAATTAAATAAACTACCTACAAATAACTACAATTAAATACAATTACATAAACTAACTAAAGTACAAAAAATAAAAAAAGCTAAGTTACAAAAAATAAAAAAATAAGTTACAAACATGTTAAAAATATTACAACAATTTTAAGCTACTTATACCTAATCTAAGCCCCCTAATAAAATAACAAACCCCCCCAAAATAAAAAAATGCCCTACCCTATTCTAAATTAAATAAATTTCAAAGCTCTTTTACCTTACCAGCCCTTAAAAGGGCCATTTGTGGGGGCATGCCCCAAAGAAAACAGCTCTTTTGCCTGTAAAAGAAAAATACAACCCCCCCCAACATTAAAACCCACCACCCACATACCCCTAATCTAACCCAAACCCCCCTTACAAAAACTTAACACTAATCCCCTGAAGATCATCCTACCTTGAGTCGTCTTCACTCAGCCGAGCCACCGATGGAACTGAAGAGGACATCCGGAGCGGAAGAAGTTAATCCTCCAAGCGGCGCTGAAGAAATCTTCCATCCGATGAAGTCATCATCCAGGCGGCGCTGAAGAAAAGTCTTCGATCCGGCCGATGTCATCTTCAAAGAGGCGCTGAAGAGGTCTTCTATCCGGGCGAAGTCATCTTCCAAGCCGGGTCTTGAATCTTCCTTCCGCCGACGCGGAACCACCTTCTTCACCGACGGACTATGACGAATGACGGCTCCTTTAAGGGACGTCATCCAAGATGGCGTCCCCTCAATTCCGATTGGCTGATAGAATTCTATAAGCCAATCGGAATTAAGGTAGGAAAAATCTGATTGGCTGATGGAATCAGCCAATCAGATTGAGCTCGCATTCTATTGGCTGTTCCGATCAGCCAATAGATTGCGAGCTCAATCTGATTGGCTGATTGGATCAGCCAATCGGATTGAACTTGAATCTGATTGGCTGATTCCATCAGCCAATCAGATTTTCCTACCTTAATTCCGATTGGCTGATAGAATCCTATCAGCCAATCGGAATTGAGGGGACTATTTAATAGTTATTGTAAATGGTTAAAATAAATTGAAAGTTACCTGTAAAATAAATATAAATCCTAAGATAGCTAGAATATAATTATTATTTATATTGTAGCTATATTAGGGTTTATTTTAAAGGTAAGTATTTAGTTTTAAATAGGATTCATTTAGTTAATAAGAGTTAATTTATTTAGATTTATTTAATTAACATTTAAGTTAGGGGGGCGTTAGGGTTAGGGTTAGACTTAGGTTTAGGGGTTAATAATTTTATTACAGTGGCGGCGGCGTAGTGGGGGGCAGGATAGGGGTTAATAAATTTATTATAGGTGGCGACGGTGTAGGGGGGGCAGATTAGGGGTTAATAAATTTATTATAGGTGGCGACGGTGTAGGGGGGGCAGGATAGGGGTTAATACATTTAATATAGGTTGCGGTGGGCTCCGGGAGCGGCGGTTTAGGGGTTAATATGTATAGAGTAGCTTGCGGTGGGCTCCGGGAGCGGCGGTTTAGGGGGTAATAACTTTATTTAGTTGCGGCGGTGTAGGGGGGACAGATTAGTGGTGTTTAGACTCGGGGTACATGTTAGGGTGTTAGGTGTAGACAGCTCCCATAGAAATCAATGGGATGTCTGTCAGCAGCGAACTTGTACTTTCGCTATGGTCAGACTCCCATTGATTCCTATGGGATCCGCCGCCTCCAGGGGTGGCGGATTGAAAACCAGGTACGCTGGGCCGTAAAAGTGCCGAGCGTACCTGCTAGATTTTTGATAACTAGCAAAAGTAGTGAGAATGTGCCGCACTTGTGTGCGGAACATCTGGAGTGACGTAAGAATCGATCTGTGTCGGACTGAGTCCGGCGGATCGATGCTTACGTCACAAAATTCTACTTTTGCCGGTCTCGAGCCTTTGATAACTAAGGCGAATCAGCCTCGCCACAAATACGCTGCGGAATTCCAGCGTATTTGAGGTTGACGGCTTGATAACTAGGCCCCAAAGTGTCAAGACACTATCAAGGTTCAAAATGAACAAGTTGTGAGGTTATAAAGAAAGATTGTCTTTTATCTTCTTGTGTAAAACAAAAAGGGCTAAACTACAAGTGGTGCACTATTGTTAGCTTGCGTTACGATAAGCGAACTTGCGTGCGTATTACAAGTTGAAAGTAAACACGTTCGCTTAAGTGCAAACTAAATTTGCATGCTGTCGGGTTTGCGTGAATGAAAATATAAGGCATATGAAAAGGTATTTGAATGGTAAGGCCTATATTGTATGTGTGCGTATATATATATATATATATATATATATATATATATATATATATATTTCAAAATAACAAGAGTATTGCATTGAACAATTATACTTTTTTATTGGACTAACTATACATTTATAAGATGACAAGCTTTCAGAAGAATCTCTTCCTTTTTCAAGTCTGAAGCAATACTGACCAATTTGATGGAATTTACAGATTATATCTTAAAACAAAGGATGGCTAAAAAGACAGAAAGTGTTACAGAGGTCTGAATGCTGGGCGAGGAGGGGGCGCCGCAAAAATCACGATGGGGGTTTAGGAGAAAGAGGCAGACAGTGTCAGTAAAGTGCCCCTGTCTCCTAAACCCCCACCACGACCTCCACGACATGTCATGATATGCATTCATGTACATATAACCATATATATATTCCCATGCATATATATATATATATATATATATATATATATATATATATATATATATATATATATATATAAATAAATAAATAAATATATTCATATACACTTTGGAGCCCTTTCCACTCAAATACCTTAATGGGACATTAAAACTAAAAATGTTCTTTCATAATTCAGATAAACAATACAATTTCAAGCAACATTCCATTTTACTTCTATTATCTAATTTGCTTCATTCTTTAGATATCCTTTGTTGAAGAAATATCAATGCACATGGGCATCTATGTGCAGCCACTAATCACCAGCTACTGAGCCTATCTAGATAAGCTTTTCATCAAGAAATATTCAGAGAATGAAGCAAAGAAGATAATAGAGGTACATTAGAAAGTTGTTTAAAGTTACATGCTCTTTCTAAATCAAGAAAGAAAAAAATTGG
This sequence comes from Bombina bombina, assembly GCF_027579735.1. NCBI lineage: Eukaryota > Metazoa > Chordata > Amphibia > Anura > Bombinatoridae > Bombina > Bombina bombina. The sequence goes on along the minus strand of NC_069501.1, from coordinate 1,149,857,620 downwards.
GTTTTATGTCCCTTTAAAACTTGAAGAAGAAAAAATGCGCTCCATTGAAGTCTATGGAGAGAATTTAATGCGGTCACAATATCCGTAGCACAACTGTTAGTGCACATAGGGTTTCGCTCAAGCACAAACAATTTACTTTCAACTTGAAATATGTGCATTACCACACCCTCATTAAAAGCTTTTAGTGGTGTGAAAATGTATTTAGTGTGCCACTTGTGATCTAGCCCTAAATTTGTGTATTGTTTTTAGCTTACAAACATTATTTGGAACTTCTGATGTATTATTAAAATATACTAGATAGATAGATAGAGACTTACTTTCATAAAAGGGATTTGTAATATAGATATACTGTATATATATATATATATATATATATATATATACACTGTATATATATATATATATATATACATATATACATATTGTAAATCAATTTTTGAAAGTGTTTAAGCTCTCATTGAAATACAAAAGCCAAGGAAATTGGAGCTTAGCTCAGAATGCCTGAAAAATTTGAATAAAATTTAGGTTGAAAATAAATGAGTCACTGCTATAGTGGTAGATTAAAGGAGAAGTGTAGATGGAATTCTAGAAAGAATTGAAAAACAATATCAATGCACCATTAGTTGGATGGATTGGTCCCAGAAAACAATCGGCCAGATTACGAGTTTTGCGTTATGAGTGGCTCAGTACTAACTTGCAAGTTATTTTCTCCGCTCACCTTTTATAGCACTTCTATTACAGGTTTGCAAAAACCCGGCGTTAGCAGGCAATATGGCAGCGTTGAGCTCCATACCGCACAGAAATACCAGCGCTGCTTTGAGCTGGTTTTACGTGCTCGTGCACGATTTCCCCATAGACATCAATGGGGAGAGCCGGCAAAAAAAAGCCTAACACTTGCAATAAAGGAGCGTAAAGCTCCGTGACGCAGCCCCATTGATTCCTATGGGGAAAGAAAAGTTATGTTTACACCTAACACCCTAACATAAACCCCGAGTCTAAACACCCCAAATCTGATGCCCCTGACATTGCCAACACCTACATTACACATATTAACCCCTAATCTGCCGCCCCCGACATCGCCGCCACCTACCTACACTTAATAACCCCTAATCTGCTGCGCCCAATGTTGTCGCTACCTACATTACACTTATTAACCCCTAATCTGCTACCCCCAATGTCGTCGCTACCTACCTACACTTATTAACCCCTAATCTGCCGCCCCAACGTCGCCACCACTATACTAAAGTTATTAACCCCTAAACCTAACCCTAACATAACCCTAACACCCACTAACTTTAACATAATTAAAATAAATCTAAATAAAAATTACAATTAATACCTAAATAATACCTATTTAAAACTAAATACTTACCTGTAAAATAAAACCTAACCTAGCTACAATATAACTAATAGTTATATTGTAGCTATCTTAGGTTTTATTTTTATTTCACAGCTAAGTTTGTATTTATTTTAACTAGGTAGACTAGTTAGTAAATAGTTATTAACTATTTACTAACTACCTAGTTAAAATAAATACAAATTTACCTGTAAAATAAAACCTAACCTGTCTTACACTAACACCTAACATTACACTACAATTAAATCAATTAAATTAATTAAATACAATTAACTAAATTACAAAAAAATAAACACTAAATTACACAAAATATAAAATAAATTATCAAATATTTAAACTAATTACACCTAATCTAATAGCCCTATAAAAAAAAAAGCCCCCCCCCAAATAAAAAAAACCCTAGCCTAAACTAAACTGCCAATAGTCCTTAAAAGTGCCTTTTGCGGGGCATTGCCATAAAAAGAATCAGCTCTTTTACCTGTAAAAAAAAATACAAACAACCCCCCATCCACACAACCAAACCCCCCAAATAAAATCCTATCTAAAAAACCTAAGCTCCCCATTGCCCCGAAAAGGAAATTTGGATGGGCATTGCCTTTAAAAGGGCATTTAGCTTTTTTCCATTGCCCAAACCCTAAGCTAAAAATAAAACCCACCCAATAAACCCTTAAAAAAAACTAACACTAACCCCCGAAGATCCACTTACAGTTTTTGAAGACCGGACATAATTGGATCAGCCAATAGGATTGAAGCTCAATCCTATTGGCTGATTGCATCAGCCAATAGGATTTTTTCAACTTTAATTCCGATTGGCTGACAGAATTCTATCAGCCAATCGGAGTTCAAGGAACGCCATCTTGGATGACGTCCCTTAAAGGAACCTTCATTCTTCAGTAGCCGTCGACAGAAGAGGATGCTCTGTGCCGGTTGTCTTGAAGATGGAGCCGCTCCGCGTCGGAAAGAAGAAGATAAAAGATGATAGTCTTGAAAAAGGCCTATGATAAGGCTGAAACGCGTTGACATACTGGTGAGCTCATTTTTAATAATAGCTAAGTGTATAAACTTTATTGCACTATTGTATTTCTTTTTATTTCAGGTTCAGGAGATTTTATTTTTCATCATTTTTGTGCATTTTTACATTGTTTTTTACTTCTTTTTTTACTTAATTTTTTGTCTTCAATTTGATTATCTTCCACTAACTTTGTTCACCACTTATTTTACATAAGGCTCCACCACTGGTTTTCATATTTTTATTTGTCATTTCTTCACGTCGATATTGCTATTTTTCTATTTTTGTGCATTTATTTTTCCACACTATCACCGGATTTCTGATTTAGATTACAGTGCTTTGATGTAATTTTTGATCTGTTTTTTCTTTTCCCACGATGGCAACACTACTAACAATGGACTATTAGGAATTGGACATTACTTGTGACATTGACATATATATCATTTGATATTGACATTGATATATATTTTTTCTTTCTCACCGTTTTATTTATATTGTTTTATTCATTTATTCCGATTATTTGTTCGCTAGTAGGTTTGTTACACATCATAGACACCCTCTGCAATTCGCCACTAGGTTTTACTGGTTCATTTAAGACTCCACCCACTCACGAGGCTTGCTCTTCTACTTATCCACCATTTTGTATCATTGCAGTATTATAGGAGCTATTTCATGCGTTAGGGATATCATTATTTTCTAGATTGTTACATTTTTCTATATTGTTTATTTCCATATATATCTATCATTGTTTAATCTCAGCTACCACTGTCACAGCTTAGTGAAACTTTGTGCCAACATTGTCATAGATTCTCGACTCAATCATGGATCCATGTAGGTTTTAATGTACTGTATTGTATTTTATTGTGATTTGCTTTCACTGAACTGTTTTACCGTATTTGTTTTACCGAATTTGTCAATTAAATTGTACTTTTTAATCTAGATACCTAGCCTTTTTAGCTCTTTAGCGCTCCCTCCCTTATATGTTAACCCCCGAAGATCCACTTACAGTTTTTAAAGACAGGACATGATTGGATCAGCCAATAGGATTAAAGCTCAATCCTATTGGCTGATAGCATCAGCCAATAGGATTTTTTCAACTTTAATTCTGATAGAATTCTATCAGCCAATCAGAGTTCAAGGAACGCCATCTTGGATGACGTCCCTTAAAGGAACCTTCATTCTTCAGTAGCCGTCGACAGAAGAGGATGCTCTGCGCCGGATGTCTTGAAGATGGAGCCACTCTGCGTCGGAAAGAAGACGATAGAAGATGCCGTCTGGATGAAGACTTCTGCCCGCCTGGAGGACCACTTTTGCCACTTGGATGAAGACTTCTCCCAGCTTCGTTGAGGACTTCTGCCCAAAAACTGTAAATGAATCTTTGGGGTTAGTGTTAGTTTTTTTAAGGGTTTATTGGGTGGATTTTATTTTTAGCTTAGGGTTTGGGCAATGGAAAAGAGCTAAATGTCCTTTTAAGGGCAATGCCCATCCAAATGCCCTTTTCAGGGCAATGGGGAGTTTAGGTTTTTTTAGATAGGATTTTATTTGGGGGGGTTTGGTTGTGTGGGTGGTGGTTTTTACTGTTGGGGGTTGTTTGTATATTTTTTTTACAGGTAAAAGAGCTGATTTCGTTGGGCAATGCCCCACAAAAGGCCCTTTTAAGGGCTATTGGCAGTTTAGTTTAGGCTAGGGTTTTTTTTATTTTGGGGGGGCTTTTTTATTTTGATAGAGCTATTAGATTAGGTGTAATTAGTTTAAATATTTGATAATTTATTTTTATTTTGTGTAATTTAGTGTTTATTTTTTTGTAATTTAGTTAATTGTATTTAATTAATGTAATTGATTTAATTGTAGTGTAATGTTATGTATTAGTGTAAGATTTTAGGTTTTATTTTACAGGTAAATTTGTATTTATTTTAACTAGGTAGCTAGTAAATAGTTAATAACTATTTACTAACTAGTCTACCTAGTTAAAATAAATACAAACTTGCCTGTGAAATAAAAGTAAAACCTAAGCTAGCTACAATGTAGCTATTAGTTATATTGTAGCTAGCTTAGGGTTTATTTTACAGGTAAGTATTTCGTTTTAAATAGGCATTATTTAGTTAATGATAGTAATTTTTAATTAGATTTATTTTAATTATATTAAAGTGGTGGTGTTAGGGTTAGACTTACGGTTAGGTTTAGGGGTTAATTACTTTAGTATAGTGGTGGTGGTGACGTTGGGGGTGGCAGATTAGGGGTTAATAATATTTAACTAGTGTTTGTGATGCAGGAGTGCAGCGGTTTAGGGGTTAATATGTTTATTATAGTGGCGGCGATGTCCAGAGCGGCAGATTAGGGGTTAATCATTTTATTTTAGTGTTTGTGATGCGTGAGGGCCTCGGTTTAGGGGTTAATAGGTAGTTTATGGGTGTTAGTGTACTTTGTAACACTTTATTTATGAATTTTATGCTACAGATTTGTAACGTTAAACTCATAACTACTGACTTTAGATGGCGGTACGAATCTTGACGGTATAGGGTGTGCTGCTCACTTTTTGGCCTCCCAGGCAAAACTCGGAATACCGGCGCTATGGAAGTCCCATTGAAAAAGGAATTTTTGAAAAGTGCGGTAGTTACGTTGCGTTACGACCAAAAAAGTGTGCGGTACACCTATACCTGCAAGACTCATAATACCAGCGGTAGTGAAAAATCAGCGTTATGAGGCTTTTTCACTCATAACACAAAACTCCTAATCTAGCCGAGTGTTACTACAATTTGCCACTTGTGTGTGATCAAAATTTAGCTATTCAAAATTTTGAAGAATCTAAATAACACAATTTATGCTTACCTGATAAATTTATTTCTCTTGTGGTGTATCCAGTCCACGGATCATTCATTACTTGTGGGATATTCTCATTCCCAACAGGAAGTTGCAAGAGGACACCCACAGCAGAGCTGTAATATAGCTCCTCCCCTAACTGTCATAGCCAGTCATTCGACCAAAAACAAGCCGAGAAAGGAGGAACCATAGGGTGCAGTGGTTACTGTAGTTTAAATTTAAAAATTACCTGCCTTAAAATGACAGGGCGGGCCGTGGACTGGATACACCACAAGAGAAATAAATTTATCAGGTAAGCATAAATTGTGTTTTCTCTTGTAAGGTGTATCCAGTCCACGGATCATCCATTACTTGTGGGATACCAATACCAAAGCTAAAGTACACGGATGAAGGGAGGGACAAGGCAGGTACTTAAATGGAAGGAACCACTGCCTGTAAAACCTTTCTCCCAAATATAGCCTCCGAAGAAGCAAAAGTATCAAATTTGTAAAATTTTGAAAAAGTATGAAGCGAAGACCAAGTCGCCGCCTTGCAAATCTGTTCAACAGAAGCCTCATTTTTAAAGGCCCAAGTGGAAAGCCACAGCTCTAGTGGAATGAGCTGTAATCCTTTCAGGAGGCTGCTGTCCAGCAGTCTCATAGGCTAAGCGGATTATGCTTCTTAGCCAAAAAGAAAGAGAGGTTGCCGAAGCCTTTTGACCTCTCCTCTGTCCAGAGTAGACAACAAACAAAGCAGATGTTTGACTAAAATCTTTAGTAGCTTGTAAGTAAAACTTTAAAGCACGGACCACGTCCAGATTGTGTAATAGACGTTCCTTCTTCGAAGAAGGATTAGGACACAAGGATGGAACAACAATCTCTTGATTGATATTCTTGTTAGATACCACCTTAGGTAAGAACCCAGGTTTGGTACGCAGGACTACCTTATCCGTATGAAAATCAGATAAGGAGAATCACATTATAAGGCAGATAGCTCAGAGACTCTACGAGCCGAGGAAATAGCTACAAAAAACAGAACTTTCCAAGATAAAAGTTTGATATCTATGGAATGAAGAGGTTCAAACGTAACTCCTTGAAAAAGCTTAAGAACCAAATTTAAGCTCCATGGTGGAGCAACAGATTTAAACACAGGCTTGATTCTAACTAAAGCCTGACAAAATGCCTGAACGTCTGGAACATCTGCCAGACGCTTGTGCAAAAGAATAGACAGAGCAGAAATCTGTCCTTTTAAGGAACTAGCTGACAATCCTTTTTCCAAACCTTCTTGGAGAAAAGATAATATCCTGGGAATCCTGACCTTACTCCATGAGTAACCCTTGGATTCACACCAATAAAGATATTTACGCCATATCCTATGTTAAATTTTCCTGGTGACAGGCTTTCGTGCCTGTATTAAGGTATCAATAACTGACTCGGAGAAGCCACGCTTTGATAAAATCAAGCGTTCAATCTCCAGGCAGTCAGCCTCAGAGAAATTAGATTTGGATGGTTGAAAGGACCCTGAAGTAGAAGGTCCTGTCTCAGAGGCAGAGACCATGGTGGAAAGGATGACATGTCCACTAGATCTGCATACCAGGTCCTGCGTGGCCACGCAGGTGCTATCAGAATCACTGATGCTCTCTCCTGCTTGATCTTGGCAATCAGTCGAGGGAGCAGAGGAAACGGTGGAAACACATAAGCCAGGTTGAAAGACCAGGGCGCTGCTAGAGCATCTATCAGTGTCGCCTTGGGATCCCTGGACCTGGATCCGTAAGACGGAAGCTTGGCGTTCTGCGAGATGCCATGAGATCCAGTTCTGGTTTGCCCCAACGATGAATCAGTTGTGCAAAAACCTCTGGATGGAGTTCCCACTCTCCCGGATGAAAAGTCTGACGACTTAGAAAATCCGCCTCCCAGTTCTCTACACCTGGGATATGGATAGCTGATAGGTGGCAAGAGTGAATCTCTGCCCAGTGAATTATTTTTGAAACTTCTAACATCGCTAGGGAACTTCTTTTTCCCCCTTGATGGTTGATGTAAGCTACAGTCGTGATGTTGTCCGACTGAAATCTGATGTACCTCAGACTTGCTAACTGAGGCCAAGCCTGAAGAGCATTGAATATCGCTCTTAGTTCCAGAATATTTATTGGAAGGAGAGACTCCTCCTGAGTCCACGATCCCTGAGCCTTCAGGGAATTCCAGACTGCACCCCAACCTAGAAGGCTGGCATCTGTTGTTACAATTGTCCAATCTGGCCTGCGAAAGGTCATACCTTTGGACAGATGGACCCGAGATAGCTACCAGAGAAGAGAATCCCTGGTCTCTTGGTCCAGATTCAGTTGAGGGGACAAATCTGTGTAATCCCCGTTCCACTGACTGAGCATGCATAGTTGCAGCGGTCTGAGATGTAAGCGTGCAAACGGCACTATGTCCATTGCCGCTACCATTAAGCCGATTACTTCCACACACTGAGCCACCGAAGGGTGCGGAATGGAATGAAGAACCCGGCAGGAATTTAGAAGCTTTGATAACCTGGACTCTGTCAGGTAAATTTTCATTTCTACAGAATCTATCAGAGTCCCTAGAAAGGAAACTCTTGTGAGTGGGGATAGAGAACTCTTTCCTCGTTCACTTTCCACCCATGCGACCTCAGAAATGCCAGTACTACGTCCGTATGAGACTTGGCAATTTGGAAGTTTGACTCCTGTATCAGGATGTCGTCTAAATAAGGGGCTACTGCTATGCCCCGCGGCCTTAGGACCGCCAGAAGCGACCCTAGAACCTTTGTAAAGATTCTTGGGGCTGTAGCTAATCCAAAGGGAAGAGCTACAAACTGGTAATGCCTGTCTAGAAAGGCAAACCTAAGAAACCGATGATGATCTTTGTGTATCGGAATGTGAAGATAAGCATCCTTTAAATCCACTGTAGTCATATATTGACCCTCCTGGATCATTGGCAGGATGGTACGAATAGTTTCCATCTTGAATGATGGAACTTTGAGGAATTTGTTTAAGATCTTTAGATCCAAAATTGGTCTGAAGGTTCCCTCTTTTTTGGGAACCACAGACAGATTTGAGTAAAAACCCTGTCCCTGTTCCTCCTTTGGAACTGGATGGATCACTCCCATAACTAGGAGGTCTCGTACACAGTGTAAGAATGCCTCTCTCTTTATCTGGTTTGCAGATAATTGTGAAAGGTGAAATCTCCCTTTTGGGGGAGAAGCTTTGAAGTCCAGGAGATATCCCTGGGATATAATTTCCAACGCCCAGGGATCCTGAACATCTCTTGCCCACGCCTGGGCGAAGAGTGAAGTTTGATTGAAGAAAATAAACTAGCTATATTTAACCACTCTCTCCTACAACGTCCTAGCTTGTTGAGAGTTGCAAGAGAATGACTGGGTATGACAGTTAGGGGAGGAGCTATATTACAGCTCTGCTGTGGGTGTCCTCTTGCAACTTCCTGTTGGGAATGAGAATATCCCACAAGTAATGGATGATCCGTGAACTGGATACACCTTACAAGAGAAAACAAAGCTCTTTAGCAGTAGGTACAAGTTTTAAACAATATTCCAATTTACTTCTATAATCTAATTTGCTTCATTCTTTAGATATCCCTTGTGGAAGGAATAGCAATGCACATGGGTGAGCCAATCACATGAAGCATCTTTGTGCAGCCACCAATCAGCAGCTATTGACCCTATCTAGATATGCTTTTCAGCAAAGGATATCAAGAAATTAAAGCAAATTAGGTAATTGAAGTAAATTAGAAAGTTGCCTAATATTGTATTCTCTTTCTAAATCACGAAATAAAAAATATGGGTTTCATGTCCCTTTAACTTTCTATAGAAGCCAGACCAAAAGAACATGTAGGTTGATACGCAGGAATTCAAGCACCAAGAGATTAAACAGTAGCCATTCCCAACAAATACAGTATGGTAGAGGAAGCAAAACCATAACCAGAAATTCTGGCAGTGAGAGGTTCAATTGTTACACTTAGGTTATAAGTGTTTAGGAATATGCACATTTGTTATATGAAGACACATCATAAGTAGGGATGGGCGAATGTTTCTAAAAATTCGAAATTTAAAACGAATTTTGATACATTCATTCGTTCAAATCAAATTTCGAATGTTTATATAACATTCTAACATTCTATTTTTTAATTTTTCAATAAAATTCGAAAATATTCGTTCGAATAATAGAATGTTTAGCTATGTATTCATTCAATTTCGAAATGTAATATTCGAATTCGAATGTGACATTCGAATTCGAATGTGACATTCAAATTTGAAATAGTATTTCTAGTCTACAACTGTGTTTAATAAATGTAATATTCGAATTTGAATGCTACATTCTAATTCGAATGTCACATTCAAATTTGAAATAGTATTTCTAGTCTAATACTGTGTTTTAAACGTGATATTCAATTTGAATGTGATATTCGATTCGATTGTGACATTCGAATTCGAAATAGTATTTCTAGTCTAATACTGTTTTATGAATGTAATATTCAAATTCGAATGTGATATTCGATTCAAATGTGATATTTGATTCGAATGTGACATTCGAAATAGTGTTTCTAGTACAATTGTGTTTTATAAATGTAATATTCAAATTTGAATGTGATATTCGAATGTGACATTCGAATTCGAATGTCACATTCGAATTCGAATGTGACATTCAAAAACTGTAAAAAAACATTCGAAAATCGAATTTTTAAGAATATTCGTTCTTATCAGCATGTAAATCGAATTCCTACAATAACATTCGTTCTAACATTCGTATTCGGATATAAACACATTCGCCCATCCCTAATCATAAGACAGCAGGAAGTCAGCAGAAATGAAATAACACCCAGAGCAAATAGGCAATTCAGTACTTAGGCCCCGAACATTTAGAGAAAGAAATGTTTAAAAATGACCCTAAGTAACACCTGTGGCCTATTGCAAATCACTGCAAAACCTTTTTATTTTTTATATTTAAATGTTTTTTGTTTGTGTAATTTGTGAAGGTTACATGTGGATGCAAGTTATTTGCAACAGGGGAGGAGATCTAATAAGAGGACGAGTTATGATCTACATATAATTGGGGTATTTATGATGGGAGAGGAGATCATGTACAGTTGAGGGGGATTTTGAACAGGGGATTGTATAAAACTAATCATATAAGGGTGTTTTAGTTTTAAGTGAGATCAGATATAGGGGATTTTGGTTAGTATAGTAGAGATGGGGGTGGTATTAGATGTAAGGGGAAGTAGGGGTTAAGCGCAGCAGGGAGATTTGGGTAAGATATTAGTGTTGGTGGTGTTGAGGGGTCATATAAGTTAGTGTGGATCAAGCCCGCAGCTGTTAGTTTTAATGCGCTATATCACTGGCACTTATAATATAATATATACATATAATTTATGTACCAGTGTAATAGCACCTTATTATCAGTTTAAATTTAGTGATTTACATATAGCACTAATTAAGAGTGCTATAAATGTGATCAAGGTGCCAAAACAGAGCCACTACTGAGTCACTATGAGTTTTTTTCAAAGCAACTCCAACTTACATAGGATCCAGCCCCTAAATTATTTTTAATAATCATCTTTCTGAGCTTATATCAAAATGTCCAAAACTTTTAAATACATGTACAGGTCAGATCAAGATATGAATTTGCTTGTTTTGACACATTTTTCAGTTCATATGAAGAACCTTTATAATTAACATATTTAAATATATAATTAAAAAAAAAAATTTAATGCCTTAACAGCTTTGCTTAAAGGGACAATGAACCCAATTTTTTTCTTTTGTAATTCAGAAAGAGCATGCAATTTTAAGCAACTTTCTAATTTACTCCTATTATTAATTTTTCTTCGTTCTCTTGCTATCATTATTTGAAAAAGAAGGCATCTAAGCTTTTTTTTGGTTTCAGTCCTCTGGACAGCACTTTTTTTATTGGTTGATGAATTTATCCACCAATCAGCAAGGACAACCCAGGTTGTTCACCAAAAATGGACCGGCATCTAAACTTACATTCTTGCATTTCAAATAAAGATATCAAGAGAATGAAGAAAATTTGATAATAGGAGTAAATTAGAAAGTTGCTTAAAATTTCATGCTCAATCTGAATCATGAAAGAACAATTTTGGGTACAGTGTCCCTTTAAGTTTACAAAAGAAGGGAAATTCTTGGTTTGATTACCTACATAAACCATATTATCTACAAAAGCAGGAACCTGATAAATAAAAATGTGTTGAGAAACCTGTAGATTGTAAACTATTTGTTTCAGGGTCTGTATTATTTTATATTTGATGTTTTATTTATCTGTGTTTCTTTTTTTTTTACCATGGTGTAGCCCTACTCATGTTCCCAGTGCTACTGAATTTGGCTTTACAAATAAAAATAATATATGATAATAAAAAGAATGTTGCCTTCAATATGTTGTTGTATTTCATGTATTTTCTGTTTGAAAGCATGATGGCAATTAGTTATATTAGTTTGGTATATTAAAGGGACACTGAACCCAATTTTTCTTTTTCGTGATTTAGATAGAGCGTGTGATTTTAAACAACTTTCTAATTTACTCCTATTATCAGTTTTTCTTCGTTCTCTTGCTTTCTTTATTTGAAAAAGAAGGCATTTAAGCTATTTTTTTGGTTCAGACCATGGAAAGCACTTGTTTATTGGTGGGTGAATTTACCAACCAATCAGCAAGAACAACACAGTGTATTCACCAAAAATGGGCTGGCATCTAAACTTACATTCTTGCATTTCAAATAAAGATACCAAGAGAATGAAAATAATTTGATAATAGGGGTAAATTAGAAAGTTGCTTGAAATTGCATGCTCTATCTGAATCATGATAGAATTTTTTTGGGTTCAATGTCCCTTTAATTACAGGATTCCCAGTATGGTGTAATATAATATTTATAACATACAAAATAGTATAAAGCAGATAAGTGGTTTGCACTTGCCCTACTATAAACAATACATTACCCTTTCTGGCATCCAAGAGATGACATTAAATTAAATTTTCCAGATTTGAAAGGAGCTATAAGAGCAAGTGCTGAAATACATGAGTGAAGTTACATAAAAATCTTGTCATGAATAAAAGTTCAGACTTAGGGGCCGATTATTGAAAGTTCTCTGGGCTGGCGAGATTATTAAAAAATGATGCTCAACGGTACTTGTATTTCCATAGCAGAATTATCTAAAGCCACTTTAAACCTTGAAAAAAGGGTGTCTCGCTAAGGGGCGTATATTGCATTTTCGTATGAGAAGGAGATGCACACATTACAAAAAAGCATAATTAAATTCGTAATTTATAAATTATACACAATTAATAATTGAACCAATCATCACAAAAATACACAGGAAGATTTTGTATTGTTGAGGTGCATCAAAAATCGTAACAAAATTCTTCACCAAAAATCATATTTTATCAAAAACTTAAAATTTGTATGTAAATTACACAGGGATAAATAGGATTTGCATAAACAGCAAATGCATGATAAAAAGACAATGTAAAGCCATATCTGATAGATAATAGGCCCCTAAATCATTTGCTGAAATAGTTTGTTACATATAACAAAACAGAAAGGAAAAAAAAGAAAATCATATACAAATATAAATACAAGTATATAAAAATGCTTTGGTAAATAAGCTACTTGCATTAAAAGACAAAACATTAACAACAATGGGCCAGGCTTATTAAAATTTAGTGAATATGAATTATTTAACATAAAAAATGAAACATTAAAAACAGTTTTATAAATCCTATCTCTAATGCAAACACGTAAATAGAAACTAAAAGGATGTAATGGACTTAGAAAGTTTCCATCCTGCAACTTATCCTCAGTGGTGTTCCAATTTAAATGCCTAAGTGCTTCTGCCTTCGTAACTCTTAAACAAACATGACTTATTTTTGACCTGAACTTTGTTTATTTATGACATACTGTGCATCTTAGTTATTGCAGCATTTGCAGAACAACAGCTACAAATTTGTGTATCATGGATAACTGAAACTTTTAACTCAATAGAAATTAATAGCAGATGTTACAACTTATCAGGAAACGGCAAGCATGTCATCATTTAAGGAGGACATAATACTTATATGCTAAATCGCTTGAAATTGATGCAGCATAACCGTAAAAAGCTGATAGGAAAATATCACCTGACCATCTCTATTTTAAAAAGGAAGCTATTTTACCTCACAATTTCCTCAGCTCACCAGAGTAAGTGCTGAGTAAAAAAGTTATCTTTCAGTTACTGCATAGCTTCAGGTAAAAAAAAAGAAAAGAAAAGGAAATGAACAGCAGCCAATCAGCATCAGCAGTGCTGAGGTTATGAACTATTTTACTGTGATCTCATGAGATTTCGTAGTAAACATCCTTAAACTGAATAGGGAAATAACATGAGTGTGCATGAGGCACGCTCCCTTGCAAGTCCTGGGACAGGCATACTGATTTGCTGCTTAAAGTCCTTTACAATGGGTAATTTTGAGGTAAAATATCTTTCTTTTTTACATACAAATGTTCATGCAGTATTTTCTAATCAGCTTTTTAGAGCTATGCAGCATCACTTTCAAGTGTTTCAACATTTGGGTATCATGTCCCTTTAAGAACAATTACCTATGATTAAATAATACCTTAGATATTAACATATGCCTATCAGGCATGTACTTAATAGCTTGTCAAACTAATTTGTGTTTCAGTTACTTAAAGGACCAGTCAATACAGTAGATTTGCATAATCAACAAATGCAAGATAACAAGACAATGCAATAGCACTTAGTCTGAAATTCAAATAAGTTGTAGATTTTTTTTCTGACAATTTTAAAAGTTATGTCTATTTCCACTCCCCCTGTACCATGTGACAGCCATCAGCCAATCACAAATTCATACACGTACCATTTGACAGCCATCAGCTGATCACAAATGCATACACGTTTATTCTGTGAATTCTTGCACATGCTCAGTAGGATCTGGTGACTCAAAAAGTTAAAATATAAAAAGATTCACATTTTGTTAATGGAAGTAAAATGGAAAGTTGTTTAAAATTGCATGCTGTATCTGAATAATGAAAGTTTGATTTTGACTTGAGTGTCCCTTTAACAATAGAAACTTGGCCAAATAAAAAATGGGTAGATAAGATTTTTTAACAACTGCTTATTACTTTAACATTAAAAACATATGTTTTTATGCTGCCATTATTTTTACCTCTAACAAAGAATACGTGATATCTTAAACATACAGCTTAATCAGTAACTATGATCCATTACCAACCTATGCGTTACATGCTGAACTGAGTGACAGACACTACACAGCAACTAGCTTCTGTGTAAGTACAAGCTACCCACGTGCTAGGCGCAAGAGTGGTGTCATACATGATGTTCCCGCCACTTCCTGTGTCTCCTGCCCTGGTGCTCCTCCTCTCTGAAGAAATCATTTTTCAAAAGGGAGATAGATTCGGGCAGGGAAGACACCATTAATAGCCAGACTGCCAGAGGCACTTTTTTTTAAGGACGTCTGAGATTAAATGGCCCTAAGGAAACTTAATGGATGACATTTAAAAATGTTATCACGGGTAGATTGATTATGTGTGAAGTGCTCTCAGTCAGGGCCGATTTTTTAAAAAAAACCTTAAATGATAAATCTTGACATTATTTTCTTTAATATTTTTAACTAACCCCACCTCCTGCACTCCTAAAAAAATAATAATAACTTGACTGTCCGACCTTGGATTTGCTTTTTATTTTTAATTTTATTTTTTTTGCTCAAAAGACTAGTGCCCCCATGGAGGAGCCTCCACTGAAAAACACAACTTAAACCTTGAATAGGGACAATTATTTGATGGTATTCCAATTAATCAGGATAACAAATTTGTATTTTCAAAATTCTACACCTGTTTAAAAATAATTGCACATGTGTAGATGACATGTTTATAAAACAAAGTTTTTTTTAAAATAAGTTATAAAATACAGCGCAAATCACACAAACTCTGAAACTTGTATTGTCTTGTATAATATTTTGTTTTAGCGCTTCCTGTAGCTGTATGTATACTATGATATATGTATATTTAAAGTGCATATCTCATTATTTCTCGTATTTCTGATATATTAAAATAATAAAAGTGTATACACAAATGAATTCATTCTTTCATTTATTTATGTAATAAGGAGGATTTAGGAGGATTTTTTAAAATTACTCAAAAGTCTAAGAAATTATTAATTAAACAAATGTTTAAAGGGACACTGAACCCAAATTTTTTCTTTCATGATTCAGTGCATAACATTGTAAGCAACTTTCTAATTTACTCCTATTATTAATTATTCTTAGTTCTCTTGCTATCTTTATTTTAAAACTAGGAATATAAATCTTAGCAGTCAGCCCATTTTAGGTTCAGCACCATGGATAGCGCTTGCTTATTGGAGGCTTACATTTACCCACCAATAAGCAAGAATAACCCAGGTTCTAAACCAAAAATGGGCCGGCTGCTATGCATCACATTCCTGCATCTGAATCATAAAAAAAAATTGAGTTTAGTGTCCCTTTAAGTGAAAAAAAAAGCATTTAAACACTTTAGGCTGTGTGTTGTTTTTTTCTATCAAGATCTATGAAAATCCTAGATTATGGGCTCCATGTATTAAGCAGCGAATGCTGCTTTGTCCCCTTTGCGGGTCAGTCTAGCTCATTTGAGCGTGCCTACTGTAAGGGAAGAAGGTAGCAGATTGATCATGTTTGATTGACAGGCCCAGCAGGGGGCAGCATTGCAAAAGGCAATCTTTGTGCAGTAGTACATATGGGCAGTAGATGTCCAGTGTCTGCTGTTGCTTGCCACAAAGAAAAGTTGACAGGTTCCCCAGTTGTGAACCCTGTCCACCCATACATGGGTTTGGGCTTTTCTAATTTATTGTCTCATGCATAAGGTCTTATTATGGATTTAAGCTCTTATCTGCTATACAATATCTCTTGGCATGAGAATTCTGTTGGATTGGTCCAGGCCTAAGTATGTAAAGGTGTTAAACACAGTAAACTCATGCATCTGCTTCGCTCCTGTGCCCCGCCAATTAAGGATGTGGCAATTAAACCAATCAGAAGCAGTCATGTATACATATGCGACAGTAACAAGTCACATCCTGATCTGGAATTTGGGTGTTGCAACAGAACAAAAGTATAACATTTGATTATATCTATTCCTTCAGATAGGTTTAGCAATCTATTTTCTATCCTTCAAATATACTCATTCCCAATTCAGCATTAATTTATTATTTGATAATATATTTTAAAAAAATCTAAATAATCAACAAAAGACAGTACATTGCTTCAAAGTGTAAATCTTATTGCTGTTTTTGCCCATTTAGACCTCAACCCATTGCTTTCTAGAACATATCCATTGAAATGGCCAGAGCCTACGGGAAGAGCAGACTTTCTCATCTTATCTCCCTATAAAAAAGGGCTCCTCATCATATGTCTCTTTTTACACAAAGTATGTGAACACCTGACCATCACACTTATATGAGCGTGTTGGACATCCCATTCCAAAACCAATGTACATTAGTATGGAGTTGCCCCCCCCCCCATCCACAAAAGATGTTGGTGTCTATGGGGATTTGTGCCTATTCAGCCAAAAGAGCATTTATGAGGTCATGCACTGATATTGGACTAGTAGGTCTGGCTCACAATTAGCATTTTAATTCATCCAAAAGGTGTTCAATGAGGTTGAGGTTAGGGTTCTCTGCAGGCCACTTAAGTTCCTCCACACCAAACTCATCAAACAATGTCTTCATGGACCTCACTTTGTGCACAGTCATTTTGGAACAAGAAAGGACCTTTCACCAAACTGTTGCCACAAAGTTGGAAGCACCCAATTGTCTAAAATATCTTTGCATCCTGTAGCATTAAGATGACCCTTCACTGGAACTAAGTCGCCCAGCCCACTTTTCCTATTACACCAAAATTTTTAGTAGGCGCTATGTATTGGGGTAGGTAGTGTTCTCCTGTCATACACCACACCCAGATTCTTCCATTGGAATTCCAAATAGTGAACACGTTTCAACTGCTCCAGAGTACACGTTTCAACTGCTCCCGAGTCAAGTGGAGGCATGCTTTACACCACTCCAGCTGAAAATTGTCATGGAAACCCATTTCTTGAAGCTATTTCCATTTCATGTTTAAAGTCACTGAGATCTTTAGTATGACACATTGTGCTGAAAATGTTTGTTTATGGAGATTTCATGGCTATGTGCTGAATTTCATGCATCTTTTAGCAACGGGTGTGGATACAATTCAATAATTAGTAGTTCTACTCACATAATTTTGTCTATCTATGACCAGATTACGAGTAAAGCGATATAATTTGCGTCCAAGCAATATCGGATTTTCACATTTGTTTGCATGAAAGTTAAATTGCGATTTACGCTAGAATGATTACCATGACTTCAGAGCTATGGTTAACTGTTTCACAAAACATATAAAAAATGCAATACACAATACAGTTATACTCATAATAACTCCATCTAATAAAATGTATTAAAAAAAATATGGCACACAAAAGATATGAGATCCCAGGTGTTAGAAAAAAAAGGCAGGCAAAGGGCTTTAAAGTGAAAACCGCAATATTGCAACATAATATGGATACTAGCATTATATGAATTGCAACATTTTATTATTGTATTTGTACGGAGTTCAGAAGTAAAAGTTTTAACTTTATTCGTGTGCTATCACAACCTTTTTTTCACATTCTTTTCTTCATTTTTTTCTTTTTTCACGTTAACAGTTCTAGATCACGTAATATTGTTATAAAACACTTTGGCAAATATAATACATGCCTTCAAAGGTACATCTGGGTAAATAAATATTCCCGATCTATGTAACATATTCACCTATATATAAGTGATAAATATCAATCTTTATTATTAGGCACTTTTGATATAATGGAACAACACTAGGAGCTCATTGGACATATTGTTCATTTTATTTCACTGGTTGATACTCACATACATATCACGATAGATATATAAATATATACATTTACACTAGTGATATTGCTAATACACACGAGGCACCCAGTTAGAATTAGACACGTCCATACTCACAGCTGTCATAGCGCTCCCTACCCCCACCTGTAACTATTGCATTTTACCCGATATTGGGAGGATATCGGTATTGGGGTAGCATTGTGAGTCTAGTAGGTCTGGCAATAATATACCCATACACACTCTTTTCTGGCTTTAAAGTGAATGCAAAGTCTGCGGAATGAGTGCCCGTTTTTTAAAAATCCTATTAAAAACAGGGGCACTTTCATTCATCAAACTTTACATTTTACTCGTTTTGTTAAAATACTTACCTTTTATTCTTGAAAGCCACTCCAGTGCTTCCCCCACCCATTGCAAGTCTCTTCATATGTAAAAAAAAAAAGGATTGCGACGGATGGGGGAAGTGCTGGAGCGGCTTTTTTAAAAACGGGCACACATTCGTCAAACTTTACATTCACTTTAACATAGAGATACATACATATGCATGTCTAAATATGTATATGTATGTATGTATATATATATATATATATATATATATATACAGTATCTCCCAAAAGTGAGTACACCCCTCACATTTTTGAAAATATTTTATTATATATTTTCTTGTGAGAACACTATAGAAATGACACTTTGCTACAAGTAAAGTAGTGAGTGTACAGCCTGTATAAAAGTGTACATTTGCTGTCCCCTTAAAATAACTCAACACACAGCCATTAATGTCTAAACTGTTGGCAACAAAAGTGAGTACCCCCTAAGTGGAAATGTCCAAATTGGGCCCAAAGTGTCAATATTTTATGCTGACAATATTATTTTCAAGCACTGCCTTAACCCTCTTGGGCATGGAGTTCACCAGAGTCCTCTTCCACTCCTCCATGATGACATCATGGAGCTGGTGGATGTTAGAGACCTTGCGCTCCCCCACATTCCGTTGAGGATGCCCCACAGATGCTCAAAAGGGTTTAGGCATGGAGACAAGCTTGGCCAGTCTATCACCTTTACCCTCAGCTTCATTAGCAAGGCAGTGGTCATCTTGGAGATGTGTTTGGGGTCGTTATCATGTTGGAATACTGACCTGTGGCCCAGTCTCCAAAGGGAGGGGATCATGCTCTGCTTCAGTATGTCACAGTACATGTTGGCATTCATGGTTCCCTCAATGAACTGTAGCTCCCCAGTGCCGTCAGCACTCATGCAGGCCCAGACCATGACACTCCCACCACCATGCTTGACTGTGGGCAAGACACACTTGTCTTTGTACTTCTCTCCTGGTTGCTGCCACACACGCTTGACACCATCTGAACCAAATAAGTTTATCTTGGTCTCATCGGACCACAGGACATGGTTCCAGTAATCTGATCATCTTCAGCAAACTGTTTGCATCATCGTTAAAAGAGGCTTCCTTCTGAGACGACAGCTATGCAGACCAATTTGATGCAGTGTGCGGCGTATGGTCTTAGCAATGACAGGCTGACCCCCCCACCCCTTCAACCTCTGCAGCAATGCTGGCAGCACTCATATGCCTATTTCCCAAAGAAAACCTCTGGATATGACACTTAGCACGTGCACTCAACTTTTTTGTTTCAACCAAGGCAAGGCCTGTTCTGAGTGGAACCTGTCCTGTGAAACCGCTGTATGGTCTTGCTCACCATGCTGCAGCTCAGTTTCAGGGTCTTGGCAATTTTCTTTATAGCCTAGGCCATCTTTATGTAGAGCAACAACTCTTTTTTTCAGATCCTCAGAGAGTTCTTTACCATGAGGTGCCATGTTGAACTTCCAGTGATCAGTAGGAGAGAGTGTGAGAGCGATATCACCAAATTTAACATACCTGCTCCCCATTGACATCTGAGACATTGTAACACTAACAAGTCACATGACACCGGGGAGAGACAATGGCTAATTGGGCCCAATTTGGACATTTCCACTTAGGGGTGTACTCACTTTTTTTGCCAACGGTTTAGACATTAATGGCTGTGTGTTGAGTTATTTTGAGGGGACAGCAAATTTACACTTTTATACAGACTGTACACTTACTACTTAACGTTGTAGCAAAGTCTAATTTCTTTAGTGTTGTCACATGAAAAGATGTAATAAAATATTTACAAAAAATATATATTGTACCAAATTACTATCAGATATTTGTAAAAATATGTATTTAAATATAAACAGAACATATTCTGCTATGTGAAGAACATGAAAATGTGAAATATTCATATTTTCATTACGGGTTAGCGCATTTGAGAATATGCGTTCATGTTAGCGCAGTTTAGAATATGCGTTTGGGTTTCTCCATTGACTATGAGGGAAAAGGTTATTGTGTGCGTGATATTCTAACTAAGGCTTTTTGCGCACATTGGGTTATCACACGAGTGATAACTTTTTACTTTCAACTTGTAATGAAAGCGAAACCCAACTCTTATCTTCTAGCGCAATTAGCGTGCAAGCAAAAATGTTAAAGAGAGCTCCACTCGTAATCTGGCCAATTGTATATAAATGCAAAGGCCAATACATAGGTACTTACTTTTTGGTATAACAAGTAATTGGGGAAAGATTAAAGGAACAATGTACTCATGTAAGTAGCTGGAAAAAAATATTGTATTCCAAGAACTGAGCACTGTTTTCTTTTTTCTATAGAAAATGATGCAGTATTCATATTTTAAGTATAGGTTGCTGTTTTAACTAGACATGTGCACGGGAGAAAAATTTGGTTCAGCTGATATTTCAGAATATTCAGAAAACGGGGTTTTACAAATATTCGGCTGCCGTGCTGTTCAGTATTCATTTTGTCTTAGCTAGAATTATTTTGACATTTTAGTTTACTGTACATTTTAATTCAGTTTGCTTCTTTTTGCATTTTTTTCATATTTCTTTAATCTAGAGTTGCACTACCTGGAGTAAAGGATGTAGAAATTACAATTATTAACCCCTTATTAATGACCAACGACGTACAGGATACATCTTACAAAAAGCGGTCGTTAAATGACGTACCCTGTACATCGTCAGGTGGTTCAAGTGGTGGAAGCGATCCTGATTGCTTCCAGCCACTTTCAAGGTATTGCCGTGATGCCTCGCTATTGAGGCATCACTACAATACCTTTTTTTGCACACCAATGCAGAGAGCCACTCTGTGGCCCTCTCTGCATCGGCCAGTGATGGTGATGATCGTTGGTGGGTGGGAGCCACTGCAGGGAGGTGGGTGGGCAGCCCATCGCTGGCAAACTTCCGGCCAGCAGTGTGGAATGACTCAAGGGTGCGTGCCAGAGCACGCACGGGGGATGCGTGTGCGCATGTAGCATGTGTGCGCACGCCCACGATCTGCCCAATAAAGTTTGGAGAGGAGGGTGGGCAAGAGAGGGGGGAAATAATGTTGGGAAAGGGATCTGGGAGGGGAAGAGGGTAGGGTATTGAGGGGAGGGCAGCTACACTACAGAACAAGTGGGGATAAATTGTAAAAAAGCTACATTTTATTGCAAAGTGGGTACTAGCAGTAGGGTTGCCACCTCAGCCATGTTTTCCTGGACACTTCTGAGGAGTTATACATGCTGCCGGGAGGAACATGAATAGTCCTGTCCAGGGTCACAGTTTTTGTGTTGTCCAGCAACACAATGCATGTTTCCCTTTGCACACCCTGCAGCATGTGTAACTCATAAGTGTCCAGGAAAACATGGCCGAGGTGGCAACCCTAACTGGCAGACAGCTGCCAGTACCCAAAATGGTGGCAAAAAGGTAGTGGGGGGAGGTTTAGAGAGCTGTTTGGTGGGGCTCAGGAAGGTTGAGTGGTAAAGGGGCATCCTACACTGCAGAAAATATATCATTTTAAAAAAATAAATAAAAAAAAAAAATGTTTTATTTTTATACTGGCAGACTTTCTGCCAGTACTAAAGATGGCGGTGACAATAGTGAGGTGGGGGGAGGAAATAGAGCTGTTTGAGAGTGGTCAGGGAGGGATCAAGGGGTGGGATGTGTCAGGTGGGAGGCTGATCTCTAAACTAAAGCTCAAATTAACACTTCAAGCTCCCTACAAGCTACCTAATTAGCCCCTTCACTGCTGGGCATAATACAAGTGTGGTGCACAGTGGCATTTAGCGGCATTCTAATTACCAAAAAGTAATGCCAAATCCATACTTGTCTGCTATTTCTGAACAAAGGGGATCCCAGAGAAGCATTTATTACCATATGTGCCATAATTGCACCAGTTGTTTGTAAATAATTTCAGTTAGAAACCTAAAGTTTGTGAAAAAGTTAGTAAAAAAGTGAACTTTTTTTTTTATTTGATTGCATTTGGCGGTGAAATCATTGCATGAAATATACCAAAATGGGCCTAGATCAATACTTTGGGTTGTCTACTAAAAAAATATATACATCTGAAGGGTTATTCAGGCAGATATCAGTGTTCCAATGTAATTTAAAAAAAAATGGTTTGGAAATTTCAAAGTGCTACTTATATTTATTGCCCTTTACCATGCAAAAAAAGCAAAGAACGTGTAAACACTGGGTATTTCTAAACTCAGGACAAAATTTAGAAACTATTTGGCATGGGTGTTTTTTGGTGGTTGTAGATATGTAACAGATTTTGGAGGTCAAAGTTAGAAAAAGTGTTTTTTTTTTCCTTTTTTTCATCATATTTTATATTTAATTTTATAATAAATTATAAGATATGATAAAAATAATAGTATATTTAGAAAGTCTATTTTATGGTTAGAAAAACGGTATATATAATATGTGTGGGTACAGTAAATGAGTAAGAGGAAAATTACAACTAAACACAAACACTGCAGAAATGTAAAAATAGCCCTGGTCCCAAATGGTCAGAAAATTGAAAAGCGCTGTGGTCCTTAAGGGGTTAAAGAATAAATTGTCAGGATACACTTTAGTGTTTACATAAATCACAAAATATAAAAGAAAAACGGGGCTTTTACGTATTAGTCAGAATTGATCTTTTCAGAGAATTGAAATCAGTCAGAAGTATCTCCATGGTACATTGGGCTTGAAATGTTTCTACCGTGTACATGAAAGACCAAAAGTTAACCTTGTTAAAAATAGTTTATTTGCAGTTAATGGCCCCCATTTACTAAGCAGCGAGTGGACAAGTTTCTCAACTCTAAAAGTTGTCTGCTCGCCTTCGATACATATGGGCAGCGGACAAACAGGATCCGCCACCCGTATATATCAATACACGCTCAATACAATCGTGCGAGATAAGGGACTGTCAATCACCGAGAGCAAGCAGGCTCTCTGGGATTTCCCCATGCCACCTCAGAGGTGGCCTAGATTTATGAAGCAGCGGTCTAATGACTGCTGCTTCTTACATTGCGGGAAGCAGGCTCGCATATTCTAACCTACACTGCAAGGGCTCTGAAACAGCTTTTGCTGCTTAGTACATGGAACCCTAAATATACAAATCCAAATTTGTAAAATTGTCCCAAAAAGTAATAGTATCCAAGGCCTGGTGTAGTGGTAAAGATAAGTAAAGCATATGGTAAAAAAACTGGGATCACGTGTGTGTTGTTTCGATATAATAGTCAAAACTGAAATGTGCATGAGTGCATTGCAGTTTTAAAAAGAAACATTTTGGGGGCGAAGCCAGCGTTTAACTTGAGCAGACGTATAGTGCTAGAGATCCGGCTAATGGTACATATTATAGCTGATATATATAATTTAACCCTCATCAAAGGAGATGTACACACTTTAATTGAGCCCTGCAACAGACCGGGGAACTATTTGGTAAATTGAGAGCAGTCTTAGTTGAGCGAAGAGGTGATATTTTGTGAAGCAGATTGGGGCCTAGCCAATTTTGAGGCCTTTCAGGAATGGAGCGTGCCCTGTGCCTTACACAGCAGGACAGCAGTAGGAGGGCCTTGGAACTGCCTTGCGGAGTAGTGGCTGATAAAGTACAAGGCTTTTGGGAGCATGTCGGAACTTTACAGAACCTGTTTGAGGACTTTAAGAGCAGGATGTGCCAAAGATTCGACCGCTTCCTATCTATAATGGTTGTCATATATGCAGAGGTGGGTAGTGATGATCCGGAGGGGGCGACACTCTTGTGTACAGTGCAGCGATACACAGGTTAATGCAATTCAACCCCCAGATATATCTGTACGCCCCTCAATTGCAACTATGTCTCAGATTCAGGGGGATGCGGCCGGCCCTCTGAAAAAGGATGATGAGCATCAAAGTGCTATGAGGGAATATACTTCACATGGCGTTGAGGGACACATGATGCCTCAAAAGCAGATCACAAAGGGTTTCATCGTTGGTCCGGAGTTTCATAACTACCTGGATATGCTAGAGGATCCTCTGGATGGACCCAGCTTGGGGATGATGAACAGCTATGCTACTGACTTGCCTGGTCTATGGATCTGCAAAGAAAAAGCCTCCCTACAGTTTCTGGTACGATGACCGATGTATACTAGAGATCTGGGAGACAAAGAATCTACAACCAATAGCTAATAATGCCTCCATTTGGAGCTTGATACATATGCCCCTGTGTCTTCTTTGTGCCACGTCAGTCGAAAACCAGATGTGGACCTTACCCAATGTGCTTAGAGAAATATGGCTACACCTCGAGGCCCAAAGAAGGCAAAAATGATCATCTGGGGTTGCCAGATGATGTTCCTTGTTTAGAGAGGGTTTGCCTTGTATTTCGGAGCTTGACCGACCTTGTTAGGTGGGATCAGACTGATAAACTTCAGGAAAGTTCTTCTCTGTGAAAAGCACAACTGGGCTAAACAAGGCTGCTCCTAGGTGGTAAATTGCCATAGAACAAACTATTAAGCTGTTGTTCGTTCCTGACAGAATGTTTCTCTTTCTGTATGGTAGTGTGTATACTGTCAGTGATTGTTTGGGTCATACAAGCCATCACTGAATCTTTGAGAAGCGACTGGTGCACAGCGCATGCACAGCATATGTCTGTATGCCAATGAATCAGTAATACCTTTTACTTGAAGCATTATTGCTAATAGAAATATATTGCAAAAATGAATCTATTAAAATTGAAATACACTCATAAACATTCCAATTTTTACTATAATAAAACTTTCTAATGTACTTCTATTATTAATCTTTCGAATAAACTTCTATTATCAAAACTTTCTAATGTGCTTCTATTATTAAATTTGCTTGTTTGTTCTGGTAGCCTTTGTTAAAGGGATATTCCAGACAAAATTGGAAACCACATGGGTGCATTTCGGTATTGAACAGAAGAAATTTTGTAATATACATGCATTAGCAAAAATGCTTCTAATAAACGCTATAGCTGTTTCAAAAGAGTATTTAAGTATGCACCGTGCACCAGCATTTTAAACACAGCACTTGCTCATAGAGCCTAAGGTGCTTGTTCCATCTGGTAATGACTCAATTTGTTAATTGCTCACATTATACAAGCCCCAGTGATGATCTGAGCAGCTGCAGTATGTAAAATGTGGGGGCAGTGACAATATCTAACTATGCTTCACATGCACGTGCAGAGAAAAATATTAACACTAAAACAGTAATAACTTTTTTGCTAATACATGTAAATTGCAAATATGTTTCTATTCAAAGATGTAATTAATCTATGTGCATTTAAATTTTGACAGGAATGTCCCTTTAAAGGAGGCTGTTAGGAGCTCAGTTGAGTGTTTTGATACTGTATGGCAGCAGTGTTTGCAATAATGTTTGTTTTGATGATATAGTATGTTGCAAAGAGAACAAAGCAAGTTTGATAACAGAAGTTTTTAAATTACATAATCTATGTGAATCACGAAAATTTCATTTTGACTTTACTGTCACTATAACATTAGGGAAAATAATTATCATGATATGAATTAAAGATAAGAAAAAATACTATACAGGGGGGTGGGGGGGGTGGGGCTGAAGTAAGCCCCTTAAACTGTACTCCTCAACAAGATCATATACTTGTGATGGAAGGTGGTAAAGACTTTTTGGGTGGGAATTAAAAACTTTTTGCTTTTTATTTTATATTTTGATGTTTGCTTAATAATTAAAGATAATCATAGTTTTTACTAGTTTCCCCTTATGACACAACTCTGCTCCCTGAAATGTATTTTATTGTTTATTAATTACAAATGTAAGCACTGTATTCAAGTTGTACTTCACTCTGCTCTCTGTTCTTTACCTCAAACAATCACCTAGATTTAGAGTTCTGCGTTAGCCATTAAAAGCAGCGTTAAGGGCCAGGAAAGGGTCTATCGCTCACTTTCCAGCTGCGACTTTTCCATACTGCAGATCCCCTCTTGCGTATCCTATCTTTTCAATGGGATCTTCCTAATGCCGGTATTTAGAGTCTTGGCTGAAGTGAGCAGTAGACCCTCTACCGACAAAGACTCCAGCCGCAGAAAAAAGTCAGTAGTTAAGAGCTTTCTGGGCTAACGCCGGTTCATAAAGCTCTTAACTACTGTGCTCTAAAGTACACTAACACCCATAAACTACCTATGTACCCCTAAACCGAGGTGCCCCCACATCGCCGCCACTATAATACATTTTTTAACCCCTAATCTGCCGACAGCACATCGCCGCCACCTACATTATCCCTATGAACCCCTAATCTGCTGCCCCTAACATCGCCGACACCTACATAATATTTATTAACCCCTAATCTGCCCCCCCCCCAACGTTGCCGCTACCTACCTACACTTATTATCCCCTAATCTGCCGACCGGACCTCCCGCTACTCTAATAAATGTATTAACCCCTAAACCGCCGCTGTCCCGCCTCGCAACCCCTATAATAAATAGTATTAACCCCTAATCTGCCCTCCCTAACATCGCCAACATCTAACTTCAAGTATTAACCCCTAATCTGCCGACCGGACCTCGCCGCTACTCTAATAAAGTTATTAATCCCTAAAGCTAAATCTAACCCTAACCCTAACAGCCCCCTAACTTAAATATAATTTTATTCTAACTAAATAAATTAAGTATTATTAACTAAAGTATTCCTATTTAAAGCTAAATATTTACCTGTAAAATAAACCCTAATATAGCTACAATATAACAAATAATTATATTGTAGCTATTTTAGGATTTATATTTATTTTACAGGCAACTTTGTTTTTATTTTAACTAGGTACAATATCTATTAAATAGTTATTTACTATTTAATAGCTACCTAGTTAAAATAATTACAAAATTACCTGTAAAATAAATTCTAACCTAAGTTACAATTAAACCTAACACTACACTATCAATAAATAAATTAAATCAATTAACTACAAGTACCTACAATTAAATAAACTAGACTAAATTACAAAAACAAACACTAAATTACAAAAAATAAAAAAATTAAAAGAATTTTAAGCTAATTACACCTACTCTAAGCCCCCTAATAAAATAACAAAGCCCCGCAAAATAAAAAAATTCCCTACCCTAATCTAAATTAAAATAGTTAACAGCTCTATTATCTAACCAGCCCTTAAAAGGGCTTTTTGCGGGGCATGCCCCAAAGAAATCAGCTCTTTTGCCTGTAAAAAAAACACAATACCACCCCCCAACATTACAACCCACCACCCACATACCCCTACTCTAACCCAAACCCCCCTTAAATAAACCTAACACTACCCCCCTGAAGATCTCCCTACCTTGAGTCTTCTTCACTCAGCCGAGCAGCGATGGACCAAAAGAAGACATCCGGCAGAAGTCTTCATCCTATCCTGGTAGAAGAGGACATCCGGACCAGCAAACATCTTCATCCAAGCGGCATCTTCTATCTTCATCCATCTTCAAGACCTCCGGCGTGGAACATCCTCTTCTACCGACGAATGAAGGTTCCTTTAAGTGACGTCATCCAAGATTCTATCAGCCAATAGAATGCGAGCTCAATCTGATTGGCTGATTGGATCAGCCAATCCGATTGAACTTGAATCTGATTGGCTGATCCAATCAGCCAATCAGATTTTTCCCACCTTAATTCCGATTGGCTGATAGAATCCTATCAGCCAATCGGAATTTGAGGGACGCCATCTTGGATGACGTCACTTAAAGGAACCTTCATTCATCGGTAGTCGTCGGTAGAAGAGGATGTTCTGCGCCGGAGGTCTTGAAGATGGAGCCGCTCCTCGTCGGATCGATGAAGATAGAAGATGCCGCTTGGATGAAGATGTTTGCCGGACCGGATGTCCTCTTCTGCCCGGATAGGATGAAGACTTCTGCCACTCCGGATGTCTTCTTTTGGTCCATCACTGCTCAGCTGAGTGAAGATGACTCAAGGTAGGGAGATCTTCAGGGGGGTAGTGTTAGGTTTATTTAAGGGGGGTTTGGGTTAGAGTAGCTAACAATCAACTTGGTAAAAAAATCCAGAAATATATAGTCCAGTCTTGGCAAGGAGAAACAGGAAACCGAGACACAACGGGATTTCTAAATATTTCTTCCGACATGAGGCAGCTCTTATCATCCACGTATAAGGAACTGTAAGCCGACACCTGTGTACCAAAGCACAAAAAAGGCGCCTTCTTGTGTATAGCACAACAGTATAGTATGCAATCAAAGGCAGATTCAAGGTACAGTGTGGAAGAACAAGTTTTTTTGTGGGGATTTTAGGCTGAAGTATAGCTATTTGAAGACTGCAGGGGATACAGCTGAACAAAGCTGAGACTGAAGTTACCCTTCCCATCGGTGAGTAGAGGTGGTTAGAGGTCGCAGTGTCAGTGAGCTGAGACACTGTGAATTCTCAGGATGCGTTTATAAGCACAAAGGAGTGTTTTTATCTTTGTGAGTACCTTTCTGCGTTTGGTGGGAGTGTGTATATTATACTGTTGTGATTTACACAAGGAGCCGCCTTTTCTTTCTGCTCTTCTTCACCTCCTATCACTCCTTAAATCTTTTCATGCACCCCTGTACAATACTGTAAAAATCCCTCAATTGAATGAATTAATGTATTTATGTCTGGTGATCATTTATGTAACACTTTACTCCTGTGTTTGTTAAAGGGACAGTCTAGTCAAAATTAAACTTTCATTTTGTCAATTTACTTTTATCATCAAATTTGCTTTGTTCCCTTGGTGGTATTTTTGAAAAGCTAAACCAAACTAGGCTCAAACTGATTTCTAAACGGTTGAAAACCGCCCCTTAGCTCAGAGCATTTTGAAAGTTTTTCACAGACAGTACTAGTTCATGTGTGTCATATAGTCAACATTGTGCTCACTCCCGTGGAGTTATTTAGGAGTCTGCATTGATTGGCTAAACTGCATGTCTGTCAAAAGCACTGAGATAAGGGGCAGTCTGCAGAAGTTTGGTAAAAAAGGTAATTAAAGAGGTAAAAAGTGTATTAATATAACCGTGTTGGTTAAGCAAAACTGGGTAATAGTTAATAAACGGATTATCTATCTTTTTAAATAATAAAAATTCTGGAGTAGAATGTCCCTTTAAATGCTTTTGCTAGATTCATAGGGGTCAATTTATTAGGGTGCGGACGGACATGATACGCTGTATCGTATCATGTCCGCCGCACATCGATAAATGCCGACAGCATACGCTGCAAGTAATGCAATGTAACCTAAAGGCTGTTACTATGTGAGGCCTTTCTCTAGGTTATCTGGAAAAAAATATTTTTAAAAACTGATGCTGACTTAAAAATCTCTTACTAACAGTTTTCATTTATAAACTGTCATTATTTAGGGCTAGATTACGAGTGGAGCGCCATTTAGCGCTTCAGCTTGTGCATTAACATTGCTAGAGGGAGACTTTTTGCACACTTTGAGTTGAGCTCATATTATAAGTTGAAAATAAAAAGTTAGCGTGCAAACTAAAACCTTGCACACGCAAAAAATTGAACATTGAACATTGCAACCGCATTAATGTATTCCCCTATATACTTCAATGAAGTGCTCAAACTGCAACAAAAGCCTAACACTCATACTTGGCACGCTAACCTGAACGCTTTATTCAAGAGCGATAAACCCCACATGAAATATGAATATTTCCCATCCCAATGTTATTCAAATAGAAGAATATGTTCTATTTACTCCTAAATATATATATGATTTTTGGTAAAATATATATCTAAAATAATATATATATGATTACATATAGGTATAGTTAAATACAGATAAATATAGGATTTTACATAGGACATAGGGAGGCATTCTCTGGTCTTTTTAACAAGTGAAATTTAATATAACAGGCGTGACGTTTCGGGGACACCCTCTTCTTCCT
This sequence comes from Bombina bombina, assembly GCF_027579735.1. NCBI lineage: Eukaryota > Metazoa > Chordata > Amphibia > Anura > Bombinatoridae > Bombina > Bombina bombina. The sequence goes on along the minus strand of NC_069501.1, from coordinate 1,149,827,295 downwards.
CAGTAATATCTATTTAAAAATACTTAGGACAAGATATCAAGTTCTTAATTTGAGGGATGCCATTGTTTGATATGACACAGTATTGCTGCAGTCAATGAATCTGTGCAGATAAAAAAATTCTCACAGGAATATATATCGCTAAGGTTTTTTAAAAAATGATGGGCAAGATTACATATACGGCGTAGGTTTCAGCACAAGTGCCGTAAGGCTGATAAACTGGCGAGGTTCAGAAATGTTCGTAAATACACATTTCTTAAGTCTCCAGTTACTTACAGCAATATATGAACTGCCGGCGCCTAAGTTTTAAACAAAATCCCACATAAAAATCTAACTAACTATCTAATTAATCACAGTATGTTGTACATGTAAAGCAAGCTCCTAGAGGATGGATGGTTTACAGTTACCAAAAGGATTAGGACAACAGCCTTCTTCTTAACATCATCATGATACCTAACACGATCCCAGATATAAGCAAGTAGCGCAAGATATAACTGAGTGATGTGAAGAAAATACATTATTGGGATCTTTTAGTTATAAGAAAGCCCCTACTACATTATCCGATACACCCACATCTACTGTATATTGGAGTGGTGAGTTGGGCTGGCAGAGAATAACAATAAGGGCAACAGACTTGTCTACAGCCTCCTCTTTTCATCTCTGTGGAATTGCCCCCTTCTTGGTTAAAGCTGTGAAAGTAGCTGCAATCTTAAAGTAAAATCTGATAACGCAAAACCATCGAATGGATTGTACACCTTTGAAATTAATATGCTGCTTTCATTCAGTGGTTAATTTGCTTAATTTGCTCAATCTATTGATAGGAAACAGATCAATAGCGCAATCAACGTCATTAAGGGATGGAATTAGTTAAACTGTATTTTTGGACATCAATTAATGTTCAATAGTGCTAAGGAACCAGAAACTTCATATCAGTTATAGCTGTGCCAAATCAACACTAGCAAATTAGATTTTGATAGAGGAAGGATAGGCCAAATGCTTAGAGAAACTATCCAGTTACTCCTTATACCCTGGAGTTTTACAGGACAGAATATGTTTAATTACCAGTCGGAGATAAATATTAGCATATTCTCTCTTTTTATCTTCTTATGAAGCATTTGTCACAAGGGTGCAAAATTGAGACTATGCCAAGGTTTGAGATTCTTGGCATTTATTAAGGAGTTTAGAAGCTGCTGACTCCTTATATCCTAAGGCAACAAAGGCCTTCATTTGTATAATGGCAGAGGTCCTTGGTCCATTAATAATGTGGCCCAGGCTCTAGAGCAGGGATCAGCAACCTTGGCAACCTAGATGTTTTGGAACTACATTTCCCATAATGCTCAGACACTGTTTAGGCTAGCTCAGTATCACGGGAAATGTAGTTCCAAAACATCTGGGGTGACAAGGTTGCTGACCCCTGCTCCATTTAGTAAGCAAATCAAGAAATAAGTATTTTTTTTACTTGTTTTGACTGAAGATTTCTTTTTTGGCCTTGCAGTGTATTGCCTTCCAAGAACTCCTGAACTGTGACCAACACTGTGACCCAATCCATCTGTACCAAACACTAACTAACATGGCAATCATCAATACCCTTTTGACCAGTGACAAGAATCTACATCATCCATTACAACCAGCTTCAGACCTTCAAATATACCTTTTTGGGATTTTTTCCCGTTATTTTAACTTAACCTAATTCTTTTCTTTTTCCGACATAGATTAATTAATATCAACAAAAGACATGAATTATATTACAAATATTACATATCATGAGTAGGTCAGCTTTTAAATATATTAATACTAAATAAATATTAGCTTACACATAAATGTTCCTTTTTTGGTTGTGTAATTATTACTCTACTTACACAGTCCTTTAACACATGTTCCTAAAAAGATTTTAACAAATGTCAAAGATTACAAGCGGAGAACAATCAATGGTGCAGTGTGTGATATCTTTTGCACAACCTCTCACAAACAATAAGTCACAATTTGGATAGTTAAATATTTTAACCAATGTATTTTAACATGGCTATACTTTTTAGTACAGCCTATACTTTCATTAGATAAAGCAAATAATTCTATAAGCATACTCATATTACAAGTGGTGAGTTAAAGGGACAGTCTAGTCAAAATTAAACTTTCATGATTCAGATAGGGCATGCAATTTTAAACAAATTTCCAATGTATTTTTATCATCAAATTTGCTTTGTTCTCTTAGAATTCTTTGTTAAAAGCTAAACCTAATTAGGCTCATGTGTTAATTTCTAAGCCCTTGATGGCCGACCTTATCTCATTGCATTGTGACAGTTTTTCACAGGTAGACAACACTAGTTTATGTGTGCCATATAGATAAAATTGTGCTCACTCCCATGGAGTGATTTATCAGTCAGCCTTGATTGGCTAAAATGCAAGTTTGTCAAAAGAACTGAAATAAGGGGGCAGTCTGCAGAGGCTTAGATACAAGGTAATCATAGGGGTAAAAAGTATATTAATATAACTCTATTGGTTTTGCAAAACTGGGGAATGGATAATAAAGGGATTATCTTTTTTTTTAAAAAACAATAACAATTCTGGTGTAGACTGTCCCTTAAATTTTGTGCTTGAGCACAATCCAAAATAGCATGGGCTTATCGATTGAGAAATATTCAACATTATTTTTATTGAGTGCACCCTTAGACGTCTGTTGTGTGATCGATTTAGTTCGATTTAGTAGGTTACTCACTGCACCTAAAACTAGAACATTGAAAAAAAATGAGTTACATGGTCAGTGAAATAATATGTTAAATACAATAGGACTTCCAATACAAAAACAATAAAAGAATAAACTTTATTTATGCCATTGTGGAAAACCTTTTTTTCCTTATGTTTGTCTATTGAAGTGCACTCTCAAAACAATAAGTCACAAAATGAAAACAGAGACACTGGATCTCCTATCCAATAACAGCATGAGAGCATACTTTAATAGACATACATAGGGTGGGTAGTGCACATTATATTGGCTGTGCCACCCGCCTGTCAAAATAAGAAAGAAAAAAAATTACATGGAGGCAGGTGGGACATTAAAAAGGGGAATTTTTAATATTATTGCATTTCCAAGGAAAATAGTTATATGGTTTAACATAAATAATTATGTACTGTTATAAGATGGCAGAAAAAAGGATATCCCAGCACTCCAAGGTAAAGGTAAAAAACAATCCTTTATTAACAACAAGAATAAAAACATAAAGTAGGCGGTAGCCCTATAAAAAACAATCCGGACAAGAGGGGAACCAAGACCCTTAGTACACAGACGTGTTTCATGCCGCTAGGGCACTTGTTCACTGATGATTATAAGATGCAAAGTAAAAGTTCTCACTTTGCCACCACTTTAATACATATTAAAAAAGAGAAAAAGAAAGCTGGCACAGATACTGACACCCAACTAAAAACTTGAATAATGTCAGGCTGTAGCAGTCAGAAATGTTTAGTTCTTTTTCACCTTATTGCTATAGACTCTGATTTGTTATATATGAACCCTACAATGGCAAACACTCTATTTTACTTGAAAAAGAAATTGTGAAAACAATTTAATAGCCTTTAACTAAACTAAATAAAGAACTGAGTCTGACTAATCTACACTTTTTCTAAAATTTTGGGAAATGGCTTTTATTCAGAAATACAGAACACCTTCCTTTTAACTAAAATAAGTTCTCTGTTATCATCAGGCATTGACCATAATATTCAGAACTCAGCAAAAAATAATGTACCCCTGAGTTTGGATTCTTTATATTGCTGAATAAAAGTTTGCAGTTTTAAGTTTCCTTCATCTTGGTTATTTGATTTATTATTGCCTTTTCATATCACGTCACTTTTGTATTTTATTGCAATAATTAGTTAGGAATGGATGTTTACTTTGATGTATGCCTATCATTTTTGTTCCTATTATTAGAGGTCTTATATCTATGTATGATATATGGTTGCTACTACAAAGGATTTATTGCCAAATCTTCAAAATCCTTAAACGGATCAATATGGGGTATCCTTACAAAGTATCCTTGGGAAGATAAATCTTAATCTGGTACAGGCACCACTCTCAACGGCTTGAATGCAATATACTTATAATGGTGATATATTATTTCATTAAAATAAACCTATTTTACATATTAGTTCAAGAACATCTATGTCTATTTTCTGTTAACATAATAGTAAGGATTATTAAAAAAAAGTTTACTTTAAAGGGATATAAAAACCCCATTGATTCAGATAGAGCATGCAATTGTAAGCAACTTTCTAATTTACACCTATTATGAATTTTTCTTCATTCTCTTGGTATCTTTAGTTAAAAAAAACAGTAATGTGAGCTTAGAAGCCGGCCCATATTTTGTCCAGCACCTAGGTTGCGCTTGCTGATTTGTAGCTACATTTAGTTTTTATTATCAAATTTGCTTTGCTCTCTTGGTATTTGTGGAAAGCTAAACCTAGGTAGGCTGATGTGCTAATTTCTAAGCTGTTGAACTGCCTCTTATCTCAGTGCATTTTAACAGTTTATGATAGTAAGACACTATTAATTCTTGTGTGTCATATAGATAGCATTGTGTTCACTCCTGTGGAGTTTTTTAAGAGTCAGCACAGATTGACTAAAATGCAAGTCTGTCAAAACAACTGAGATAAGGGGCAGTCTGCAGAGGCTTAGATACAAGGTAATCACAAAGGTAAAAAGTGTATTAATATACCAGTGTTAATTATGCAAAACTGGGGAATGGATAATAAAGGGATTATCTATCTTTTTAAAAAAAAAAAATTCTGGAGGAGACTGTCCCTTACATACGCTTTCGGCATTTATCATTGCACAAGCATTTCATGTGAAATGCTTGTGCAATGCTGCCCCCTGCACATTTGCGGCCAATTGGCTGCTAGCAGTTGGTGTCAATCATCCCAATCGTATCTGCCAAAATAAAAAAAAACCTAGCCTACAATAAACTACCAATGGCCCCCAAAGAAATCAGCTCTTTTACCTGTAAAATAAAATACAAACACCCCCAACAGTAAAACCCACCACCCACACAACCAAACCCCCCCAAATAAATACCTATCTAAAAAAACCTAAGCTCCCCATTGCCCTTTTAAGGGCATTTGTATGGGCATTGCCCTTAAAAGGACATTCAGCTCTTTTTCAGCCCAAAGTCCCTAATCTAAAATTAAAACCCAATAAACCCTTAAAAAAACCTAACACTAACCCCCGAAGATCCACTTACAGTTTTCGAAGACCGGACATCCATCCTCATCCAAGCGGAAGAAGTCCTCAGCAAAGCCGGCAGAAGTCTTCATCCAAGCGGGCAGAAGTCTTCATCCAGACGGTATCTTCTATCTTCATCCATCCGGCGCAGAGCGGCTCCATCTTCAAGACATCCGGCGCGGAGCATTCTCTTCTTCCGACGTCTCTTGCAGAATGAAATTTCCCTTTAAATGACGTCATCCAAGATGGTGTCTCTTACATTCCGATTAAATGATATAATTCTATCAGCCAATCAGAATTAAAGGGAAAAATCCTATTGGCTGTTGCAATCAGCCAATAGGATTGAGCTCCCATTCTATTGGCTGATTGGAATAGCCAATAAAATGCAAGCTCAATCCTGTTGGCTGATTGGATCAGTTTATAGGATGAAAGCTCAATCATATTGGCTGATTGCAACAGTCAATAGGATTTTTTTTGGGGGGGGGGGCTTTTTTATTTTGATAGGGCTATTAGATTAGGTGTAATTAGTTTAAATATTTTTTATTTTGTGTAACTTAGTGTTTTTTATTTTGTGTAACGTAGTTGTTATTTTTTGTAACTTAATAATTCTTTATAGTAGATTTAAATAATTTGAGTAGGGTTAGGTTTTTAAATATGTAATATAGTTAATTTAATTGTTAGTTTAATGTAATTTTAGTATAATAGTTAGGGTAGATTAATTAATAGTTTAATATAGTTTAATGTAATTGTAGGATAATAGTTAGGGTAGGTTAATTAGTAGTTTAATATAGTTTATTTTAATTATAAAGGAAAGTTTAAATTTATTATAAGATAGGGATGAGTTAATATTTAATGTAAAGTTAGCGGGTTGTTAGGTTTAGGTGTTAATAGCTTAATTTAGTTTATGGCAATGTGGGGGGCTGGCGGTTTAGGGGTTAATAGATTTAGTAAGTGGTAGTGATGTGGGAGGCCAGGGGTTTAGGGGTTAATAACTTTATTTAGTTGCAGCGGGGTCCGGGAGCAGCGGGATGGGGGTTAATAACTTTATTTAGTTGCAGCAGGGTCTGGGAGCGGCGGCATAGACGTTAAACATTTTAGTATAGTGGCGGTGTTTAGTGACAAGGTATTAATAAAGTTGAGAAAAAGCCGAATAGCAGTGAGATCTATGACTGTTAGTTAACAACAGTCCGCTGCTCATCACCCCGTACTTGGTGCGCGACTTTTTGACAGCTTTTTTTATAAATAAGGAGAGCGTATTCAGGTCCGCGGCCGCAATATTAGGCGAGCATATTGGTGCCGTCGAATGCAGCATAGTTGACGGCTTGATAATTCGGCCTCTAATGCTTTCCCACCCTATGCTTTCATTTACTTTTTCCTGTTACTCATCTCTCCAAATAAAGGGACACTTTACTCCAAAATATTCTGTCATCGATGTAAAAGAGAAACAGCTAAAAAAAAAGTTGATTCCCCCCCCCCCCAAACATTTAAAAAATGTCATAAAAAAAAGTGACGTTACACCCTGACAAGAAAAAATAGCATTGCCAAAAAGGGTTTAAAACCTGGGCGGTGGGGTGTGTGTGTGTGTGTGTAAGGGGCAGCAGAATATTGAGTGCCTAGGGCAGCACAAAACCTAAACACGCCACTGTCTGTATATAAATGCAGCCACCAACCAGAAGCTAGAACCTAGGTTCTTTGCTGCTCCTGAGCTTACCTATACAAATCTTTCAGCAAAGGATAACAAGAAAAGGAAGTAAATTAAATAATATAAGTAAATTGGAAAACTGTTTAAAATTGTATGATCTGTCTAAATCATGTCTAATTGTGACTTTACTGTCCGTTTAATGGTTCTTTAAATGAGATTTTGGCTTTGAAACCATGTTTTCTTTTTTTTTTTTACTTTTTATTTACGTTTATTCAACAAAGACAAAAAGCAAAAGTTCAGTTGCCATAAACATACACCAAATATCATACATACAACACCAAAGAGCAATTTATCTTAATACAATCCTCAGTTATCAATGCTTCAACTCTTAGCTTTAAGGATACATACAGTTCATTGCTTTAAAGTCTGTTTGTAAGTTGTTTCTTGATTGCAGTCTTATACCAAGCCCTAAGAGGCATTGATGTCTCTTATGTTGAAGCTAGCTGTAGCAATCAGTTGTTATAAAATAACATTTAACGCGTATTTGTGCATGCATGGCGTCTAGCAGTAGAGGGGGATAATGGAGAAATGAAAAGGAAAAAAGAGATAGAAAGAAAAAAAGACAGAAAACAAACAAACAAATAAAGTTGTCAAGAGAGAAATAAGAGTAATATATATAGGGGTGTATTATGGCCTAGGCAAACAAGGCACGTGGCTATGGCAGCAGATTGGGGGGTGGCACTTTTTGCACTGTCTGGACGGGATTTCTAGTAGAAATTTTTTTCCCAACAATAACCATACCCCTGCTTACAGCCCAATGCCCTTGATAAACTAACTAGAGTCGAGCTAGCATTTGAAGGGGCAGATTTGTTCTGAGGGTAGATAATATTCTTGATAATCCTGAAGTGAAAATACCGGCCCGCTCATCGGATTTAAAACTCAAAATGACTTTATTAAAAAAGTTATTTGAGTTTTAAGTCCGGTGAGCAGTCCAGTGTTTTTACTTGAGGATTGAAGTTTGGCACTAGAAGCAGAACCAAGCTCCTGGTGAGTAGGAGTCAGAGACACACTCCGGAATATTGATCACATGACCGCGACTACAGACTGAAGACTGGCGGAAGTGATGTAAGAGGATCCGGTATGAGTCTAAGCAGACTCAACAGCCGTAATGGAAGGAGCTGGGCACTTACAAGAATTAGAGAGTGTACAAAAACTTACTTAAAGGGACAGTAAAGTCAAAATTAAACTATCCTGATTCTGCTAGAGCATGCGATTTTAAACAATTTTCCAATTTACTTCTGTTATCAAATTTACTTTGTTCTCTGTTTTATTGAAGAGTTAAACTAAGTTGGCTCATAAGAATATAGGATTGTGTACATGTCTTTAGTACACTATGGCACCAGTGTTTTGCAATATTGTATAACAAAGTTGCAAATAATGTTGCAAATCACTGCTGCCATAGCGTACTAAAGACACGTGCACACTCCTGAGCTCTTATGAGCCTACCTAGTTTTACCAAGGAAACAAAGCATATTTGATAACAGAAGTAAATTGGAATGTTGTTTCATGCTCTATCAGAATCAGGAAAGTAAAATGTTGACTTTACTGTCCCTTTAAGTAAATTTTTGTACACTCTGTGACTCGCTCACAGTTAAGTTAAATGCACTAGAGATTAAAGGGTTGAGTAGCAGCAAGTGAATACTGTTCCACTGAACCCCTACTGTTAACTCCATGCTAGCAGTTAAAGGGGGGTAACTTACAAGTACATTACTTTTCCTCTAAACCCCAACACAGTGTTACGCCTGTGCAAATACCTGGTTAACATTTACTTATGCCATGCAAAAAATAAATCACTTTACACCTTGAACAGAAAATATTATGGCTAAAAAAGGCCTAAAACCTAGGGGGTGGGGGACAGCAGCAGTTTGAGTGCCTAGAGCAGCACAAAACCTAAATATGCCACTGATATATATACATAAAACACAGAAATGGACTGCACTCTCAGGGGCCCATTTATCAAGCTCCGTACAGAGCTTGTGGGCCCGTGTTTCTGGCGAGTCTTCAGACTCGCCAGAAACACAAGTTATGAAGCTCTGAGCAGGCGGACAGAAATCGCTGGAAATCAACCCGATCGATACGATCGGGTTGATTGACAGCTCCCTGCTGGCAGGCCCATTGGCCGCGAGTCAGCAGGGGGCGGCGTTGTACCAGCAGCTCTTGTGAGCTGCTAGTGCAATGTTAAATGCGGAGAGCGTATTGCTCTCCGCATTCAGCGAGGTCTTGCGGACCTGATCCGCACTGTCGGATCAGGTCCACAAGACCTTTAATAAATAGGCCCCTCAGACTGGACTGGGAACACATTCCAAGTCACTATAAGACCCACGGCCCTGAATACTTACAGACAGCTGTACAGTTCCAGCAACTCAGGCAGTTAACCCCCAACCAGCCAGGGTGACAAGTCCATGGGGAAAAATTACAAAACAAAATTATCAACACACAGAAAGCCTGGCACTCTCTAGCAAGCACACAGCAATATTTAAAAGAAAAAAATAGGATCCAAAAACATGTTTGTGAGTGCAGGAAAGAGCCAAAAAGGTGCTATTGTGTCCCCATAGAATACAAAAAGTAGCCTTTCCGTCCAAAAAGCCGCAGACAATAGATTGTGATCAAGGCCTTAGAGTTTAATCCCTTTAAAGAGCTAAAATATATAGTTATATGCAATCAATAGTACAATAATAAAATACTGTAACATATCTAAACATTTTTGTTTTGCACTTTTATGTCAGTTTAGGTATTTTTTTGTGTTTTAGTAGCAATAACCTTGAAGTAACATTTCAAAAGTCACTTAAATTATCCTTTAGATGTTTCCGATCACTTAATTTTGGAAGGAAAAAACAAAACAGTAAAAACATTTACATAAGAATTTTTTCTAATTGTTTTAAAGGTATAATCACAAAAGCAGCAGGTACTTAAATAGAAGGAATATTGAAGAAAATGTATTTGATTGCCTTGGAACGTTTACATTTACACAGTGTGACACAAGAATATTCTGTGGTAGAAGGTGTTTCAGTCTTGCACCTGTGGGTACTTAATTATTAACCTATATGCATATCTTGTGTTTTATTTATTTATTCAGTCAGCAGAATGCATGAGATATCAAACAGCAAACTTAGTCATACTGTTCACCTGCATCTGTGTGGGAAGTCTTGCTATCTTGCTATATAATTAAATAAGTCAGTAATATACAAAACAACTGAAATAAATAATATATATATTTAAAAAAATAGTTAAAAGCAAAAATTATTATATGCTGTATGTTAATAGCATGTAACAGATGATGGTACCAGAGATCATTTTAATAGTTGTTTTCACTATTAACTCTGTCAACATTTCCTTAAAATAGCAAACCTTTAAAACCAAAGGGAAATTCATAAAGATTTTGGGCAGACATTCATAGATTACAAGTGGTGTGCTAACTGTTGCACGAAAGTGATAAGGGGTTTATCGCGGCTCTTGGCGTGCGTCGTAATTAGCCCGCATATTAGGAGTTGAAAGTAAACGTGTTCGCTTGACTTTAACACACATCATGTTAGTGCTACTTCAGAGCTATGGTTTACTGTGACGCGGGTCAAAAAAGTTGCACAAAACACATTAAATTATAGAGATACATAATGTACATATACATGTCTAAATATACAGTATATATATATATTACAAACAAAGACATAAGTAAAAATACAGTGCAATCTGAATTACAAGTAACTAACATTTACTAAATGAATGTTACAAAGTCACTAATATAAGCGAATCATTATTAAAGGGATGCTAAACACAAATTTTTTCTTTAAAGGGATACTGAACCCAAATTTTTTATTTTGTGATTCAGATAGAGCAAGTATTTTTAAGCAACTGTCCAATTTACTCCTATTATCACATTTTCTTCATTCTCTTGGTATCTTTATTTGAAAAGCAAAAATGTAAGTTTAGATGCCGGCCCATTTTTGGTGAACAACCTGGGTTGTTCTTGCTGATTGGTGGATAAATTCAACAACCAATAAACAAGTGCTGTCCGGGGGTTCTATACCATAAAAAATATCTTAGATGCCTTCTTTTTTAAATAAAGATAGCAAGCGAACTAAGAAAAATTGATAATAGGAGTAAATTAGAAAGTTGCTTAAAATGGCACGCTCTATCTGAATCACAAAAGAAAAATTTGGGTTCAGTGTCCCTTTAATGATTCAGATAGAACATGCCGTTTTAAGCAACTTTCTAATTTACTCCTATTATCAATTTTTCTTCATTCTCTTGCTATCTTTATTTTAAAAAACAGTAATGTAAAGCATAGGATCCGGCCCATTTTTGGTTCAGAACCTTGGTTATGAGTGCTTATTGGGAGCTAAATGTCAGCCAACAATAAGCAAACACTATCCATTGTGCTGAACCTAAAATGAGCCGGTTCCTATGCTTTACATTTCTGCTTTTTAAATAAAGATAGCAAGAGAATGAAGAAAAATTGATAATAGTAGTAAATTAGAAAATTGCTTAAAATTGCATGCTCTATCTGAATCATTAAAGAAAAAAAACTGCCTTTAATGGAAAGCGCCACTTTCTGCTTGAATCTGGAGCGTTTTCACAAATGAATTTCCTCAAGTACTCTAAACGAGACAGAAGGATCCACCATAGTGCTTACTGTTTTAATAAAAATGTTGTAAAACTAGATAGAATCACCTCAGCAGATATGAGTTCTTTTAAAAGCCATGAAATGCAGTGGCCCTCTGTCTAGCTGAAAAGTCAGAAAACAATTTCCAACAAAACGCTTCAACTAATGAATGCACGGTCTCTACTGTGCTGGATTGCCAGGTCAGACCACTCAATTCCTTACGCGTTTCAACATTAACTAACGTCTTCCAATGTTCTTCTCATAGGGGAATTTGTTTTATGTATTTTTAAATAGAAATTCCTATATATGTCTATACCTATGTATAATATATATATATATATAAAATATATTTCACAAAAAACTATATATATATATATATATATATAAATAGAAATATTTAAGAATAAATAGAACATTGAAATGTGAACTATTTCATGTCGGGATAGCGCACTTGCGTAAACGCTATCGGGTGTGTACGAGTAAGGGTGTTATTTCCCCCCTACACTATTTGTGCTCCATTGAGGTCTATGGGGAATATGTAAACGCATTTGCAATATGCAAAGTTTGGCTTTACTTTCAACTTGTAATAAGTGCGCTACCCGACGCATGCAAAAAGCTCACTAGTAGAAAATTTAACGCGGGAGTGATAAATTGCGCTCCTCTCGTAAGCTGGCCCTTAGAAGGAAGCTTGAAGCATCTGAATTAATTCCCACATATTGAGGTCTAAGTCTAAACACATAAAAAGACCTTATTGATTTTGATGTAGTGTTGTCAAAAAATAGATATAGAGGAATAGATAAAAAAAAGAAATATAACGAGATAGAAATAGATTAAAGTACTATTTTTTATTTTAACTCAAAAACAAGGTGCATTTTGATAGATTTGTGCTGGAAAGCAAACAATATAAATCTATGAAAAATAGAATTTACAGCAGCCAGTAAAGTAAAAGTTTCATTTTAGTCATAAAAAAATAAAATAACTTTTGCTCATTTGAAATTCAAAGTGCTATTGCATTGTCTTTTTATTATGAATTTGTTGATTATGCAATTATACTGTATTTAATGTTCCTTTAAATCATTTGAAAATGATGCAGCATACCTGTAAAAGCTATATCACATTATTTTTCTCTATGTAAAAAGGAACATATTTGACCTCAAACTTTCCTCAGTAGCCACATCCCATTGTAGGGTCTTTAACATCCAATACAGGTGATTGTCTCAGGACAGGGAGTGCATCTGACATGTGCAGTCACAGTCAATTTATTCAATCAAATTTACACAATATTGTGATACTATTGCGAAATACTGAGTGATTATTGTTAAACCCCACAAGATCACAGTACAGCAAGATACAAACTGAACACTTAGGGGCCGATTTATGAAGCCCCGTATTCAGCCTAATGCTACTGTTTCAGCGTGAGCCTTCAGGCTCGCTGGAAACAGGAGTTAAGAAGCAGCAGTCTTAAGACCGCTGCTTCTTAACTCGTCCGCCCAATCACATACGATCAGGTTGATTGACACCCCCTGCTAGCGGCCAATTGTCCGCAAATCTGCAGGGGGCGGCATTGCACAAGAAGTTAACCAAAATTGATGTGCGGCAGACATGATTCACTTCAGCAGATCATGTCCACTCACACTTTGTTAAATCGGCCCTTTGATGTTGGCGACTGGCTGTTTTTGTTTTTGACTATGCAGATGAATGTAAGAAGGATAGCTGAATGTTACCTGCTTACTGAGCAGTTAATCTGGTGAGCTGATCTTAGTTTTAAATAAAAAATAAATACAGTTGTATTGAGGATAAATAAGAATTAATGTTAAGTAACATCTCCCTTTACACCAGCCATGCTGTATATTTCCTTTTGTAAATTGCTTTCAATGAAAGTGAAGTTGATGAAATCTCAGTTTGAATATTAAGTTTCTTGTGGACTAAAGTGAATACAATAGCCTACATTTAAGAAGCATTGGGCTGACTAGAGGGAGAAACTCTGAACCTGTCTGCCCGGAGTCACGGCTTTCGGGCATCAATACGCTGCCTTCATTTATTATAGCACAAGGCTCTGCTGCCAATCGCCTGTAAGCAGGGGCTGTCAATCACCCCATTGTACAAGTCCAGGGGATTGCAAACCGGCAGCTCAGATCTGGCATATAGGTTAGGAAGCAGCGTCTGATGACCACAGCTTTTTAATTTTTGGCTGCAGACTCGCTCATGGGAGTCTGCAGCTGAAAGCTGATACAAATCTGTATCTGCAGCTTGTTAAATGGAGTCCAATAAATAACAACCATTATTGTGCCATTTGACTTTATTACATGTTCTGACTCTTTACAAATTATACTGGTGTTCTTTCTTAAAATAAATTAAATAACAAACATATTTTAATAAGGGCTCTTCCTATATTCAGTGCTTTCGGAAATCTGTCCCTTCTATATGGTTACTGGGTATAGGCCAGACATTTTGGATGCGCAAAAATTTCGACCATCAATTTATTTACTGAGGATTACTTGTTGGGGCACCATATCTTTTACAACCTATTCCTAACGTTATTTGTTAAAGTCCCTCTTCTTTCTTTCCTCTGGATGCAGCTCTAGGGCATCTAGGAGGTACTAAATACTCTTTGCAAAGTACCTTCTATGTAACCCCTCAGAACTGTCACTGATGGTTAGTGACAATTTCTGGTAGTTACTTATAATTAAATTTTGTAATAGAGGACGTCTCACTCTATTTTTTCTTCCTCCAGCTTTAAAGGGACAGTTAACACCTTAGGCTAGGTTACAAGTGGAGCACAAAATATCTGTTTTGCAAAAGCGATATTTGCACTCCACTTTGTAATACCAGCACATGCATATGTGCGCTGGTAATACAATTTCGATGCAATGTGAATGTGACCTCACGTTCGCATTACACGGAAGCTTTGCGCTCACGAGCCTGGTTCTCATGGCGTTAGACACGCATGGAAACATAGCGCAGCAAAGGGGGTAAGTCACGCAGCGATGGCCAGCAATGTTAAATATATATGTATATGAATACATGGGATTCCCCCCCCCCCACACTGTCCCTATCCGGCTATTTATATGTTAAGGAGCGGATCTATATGGAGGATCTGTGAGACATCAGGAGGAGGAAGTCAGTTAAGACTGATGGAGACTAGAGGGCACCCGGACTGCAGTCTCCTGGTGTAACATTGTGTTTCCTCTGCTGCTCTGGTAACACATCTGCCCATGGATTTGCAGAGAGTGGGAACTGTGCTTTTTCAAATAGTCTGTAAGCCCTTAACCCCTTTGTGCCGGTATAATAGTGTTCACATCAGAAACATTTTCCGATGTGAACACTATTAGTAAAAATTAAATCATGCAATCACTGATGCAATCATGTGATTTCAAGGCCGGGATTGGATCATGAGCGTCTGCCTACACTGTGAGACACACCCACCAACCACCACACCCCCCATCGCAAATTAGCCCACTACACTATTAACCCCTAAGATGCCACACCCCCACACTGCTAATTACTCAGCTACACTATTGACCCCAAAACACCACACCCCCCACCACAATAAACTGCCTACACTATTAACCCCGTAACCACCACACCCCCACAGCAATCAACTCCCTACACTATTAAACTATAAACCATCACATACCCTACCGCAATAACCCTCAACTCTATTAACCCCTAAACCGCCATTACCCATCACAAACTACCCCCTAACCTATTAATCCCTTAACAACCACAAACCCCATTGCAAACTACCCCCTAACCTATTAACCCCTAACCACCACAACACCCATCGCAAACCACCCTAACCTCCTATCACCTAACTCACTGATATCCTTAGACCCCCTAAATTACAAAAAATAAAAAACTAGCATTACCAAAAAAAATAATAATACGAAAAATAAAAAACCTTAATCAGTATAAGCCCTATCCGAAAAGCATGTCTTAAAAAAAATCCCTATACTAAAACTAAAACCTACTCTAAAAATTACCCTTGTCAGGCAGTGCCATAGGGTAAGTAATAAGTTTGTTTGCATCAAGTAATCTAATACTCCCCAAAAAAGAAAAAAAATACTATCTTAAAAAAAATGCCCTGAAAAGGGTATCAATGATTAAACTCTTTTGCACACAAAAGCCCTATACTAAAAAAACTGTTAAAAAAACCCTATCCTAAAAAAATGCCCTGAAAAGGACATCAGTGATTAAGCTCTTTTGTACAAAATAAAATTAAAATAAAAAAATCCTATACTAAAACAAAAAAAAAATACCCAAAAAACAGCCTACAGCTAAACCCCAAAAGTTGGTACTCATGAACTTGAATCTGACTCCTTAGCAGGGTAGCAGCAGGTCCATGGTGGCAGTCATCCGGTCCTCTTCAATCTTTTACAGTGGTCCTCAGGGGCATTCCGGCATCTTCTTCAATCCAATGTATCTTCATGCTGTCACCAAAGCACACTGAGGCTTGAATGCAAGGTTCCCCCTTTTCTATGGGTGCTTCCGCATTTCTATTAGCTGATTTTCAAATGCAAATTCAAATCAGCCAATAAAATGAAAGCCCGACAGATGCCGTTTCAGGGCAATTTTTAGAGTAGGCTTTAGTTTTAGTATATTTTTTTTAAGAGGACTTTAGTTTTAGGATAGGGCTTGTACTGGGTGGATTGTTTTTTTTTTGTGGTAATGCTAGTGTTTTTTTTATTTTTTTGCAACTTAGGGGGTCTTAGGTTAGGGTTTTTGGGGCGTGTTAGCTGTTAGGAGGTTAGGGGGTAGTTTGCAAAGGGGGGTTGTGGCAGTTAGGAGTTTGTTTGCGATGGGGGTTGTGGTGGTTAGGGGGCTAATAGATTAGGGGGTAGTTTGCAATCGGATAATGGCAGTTTAGGGATTAATAGAATAAGAAGTTTATAGTGATGGGATGTGTCACCTTTGAGAAAGCCGGAGAACCGGCGAAACATGTCAGAGATGGTAAATCAATGCGGCACTGTAGCAATTACTTAAACTCATATCAAGTTGCTTATTAATATAACTAACGGCCATGAATGCTTCTGATGTTGCCAATCAGAAACATATGTTAATGTTGACATACAAGCTAGCAATATATAGAGATCCATTTTACATATAAGAAATGATCAGGTTCATGGTGCTTACTTTGTGATATAGAATATAACTAATGAGATTGAACCTATATGCTACGGAAATAATTACCGTCATTGAACAGTGTTTACAAGCATATTTATAGTTCAAACAGAGCTGTTTGGGCCTATGCTTACTCTATCTGTTACATAACATGGTAGATAATAATGTAGTTCCATATATTTTAATTCTCATAACTTTAACAAGAGAATAATGTGTAGCTATAATTTATTTATTTTTTCAGATTCATGAACAAATCTCTTTCAAACATACACTGCCCACATTGAAACACCACTGCTATTTACTAGCTAGGCACCGGTGGAAACACACTGTGTATTCTTTGCAGTCATCTTAATTATATTTACTATCTGGATGTTTGATATACTTGATGCAATTGAATCTTTGAAGTTTACAAAATATATTGCTCACATTGCAACCGACTAGCAACTTGACGTTAAGTAATATTTCAATATTGTGCTATATAATAATAATTGTAGTTGAACTACTGTCTGCATTGGCATTTTTAGCATACCCACTTTTTAATTTTGATTTTCTAATAAAGTTTTATTTTTAATTAACAGTTGTGACACACGCTGAAACACAGTGTGGGGATATAGATGAGTGCTTATATAGTATCACTTTTTGTTCAGTATCTATAACTGATGTGGGCGGTTCAGGGGTTAATATTGTAGGGAGTCTATAGTGATGGGGTGTGTGGTGGTTTAGGGGTTATTAGGGTAGGGGGCTTGTTGTGATGGTGGTTAACGTGCAAGTGTAAATGTTAGGTGTTTTTAAACATCACTGCTCCATTGAATGGGGTTACTGTAATATTGCAAATGAGATATACACTGGTTAACTTTTTGCAATGTTTATACTCAAGTGGTAGCGGTAATTACAGCTCCACTTGTAATCTAGCCCTTTATTGGAAACTACATTTTTGTTTAGTAAGGTCTTTGTCATGAGACATTAGAAAAAATAATCAGGTCTCCCTTGGGGACTTGCTGTTTAACTGTATATGGTTTTAGTTACTGAGCCTGAAATATTATATAACATTTCAAATAAACTAGAACACTGTTTCACTATTCCAGAGGCTAGTCTTGTTGATTTTTTTTTCTGTAAAATCACCTATTTGAAGAAAGTACTCTCATGGGAGTGATGATATTATGATCCTATCTATTTCACAAGGATCAGGGGAGAGTCTGTCCTATTTCAGAGACGTTAAAAGACTAAAGCTATTATGAATGTGTATATCCAGCTGATAAGCCTGATTTATGTTATACAAGAGGATGAGAATGTTTATCCTGGTGGACAATCACATTATACAAATACAAACTCAAAAGGCTCCGTTTTCCATGTGTTGTAACGTGGATATATAAGAACATTCTGAATGATAACAGCCTCGCCCCCCCCCCCCCCACACACACACACAGTTTATTGACTGGTTCTCACCTGCTATGAGCTTATCCAAGAGGTTTCCAATTTCCAATTAAAATTTATATTATTTTCCTATCTCTTTTATAATAATGTGAAAAATATTTTATCATGTTTATGAAATATCAGTAATTACATACTTTAAAAATACTGTAATTGCTGAACCCTGTGCAGAAGTCATTTTTAAGCAGACATTTGTTTCGTTACAAATGCAATTACAAAAAATGACATTTGTTTGGTTTTCCCAAAACGAATAAATGCACCAAATAAATTTAAAGATAGTGAAAATGAATCAGTATTAATTCATTTTCTTTAAATAACCTTTAGGGGTTTAAATTGGGGTTAAAATGCTGACCTCTAGCACGATGGTGAGCCATGCAAATCCTGACCCTTCTTCATAGAGGGTTAAAGGAGAAAGTCCTTTAGCACAGGGCCTGTGATCTGCACTAGTAAGCCTCCTATTGGCTCTAAGAAGAAGGGTTGGGATTAGTGCTGCTCTCAAGCATCCTAGAGGTAGCTATAGCGCTACAGGGAAACTTTTTCACTTGTAGCAAAAGAAAATTTACATTTGTCTAACAAAAACTAATGCAAATGTTCCACGAATTTTCAATATTCATTTAGTTTAAAATGCAAAAAATACCGAATAGTGCAGCAGATGAATATTCAGGGAAACGAATTTCCCCGAATTTTTATTCCGAAAGATTCTGATGAATCGAATGTTTCTCTTTTACCAATGGCTATTATAAAGTACATGCCAGGGAAAAAGACTCTTCAGAGGTTGGGAGAGCATCAATGGACATTCTTCCAGGGGTATATAGTGTGATCAGGGACCTTGTGTGGCTCATGGAGAGGTTTAGTAAACACCAGAGAAAATATTAAAAGCTGCACACAGATGACCCATGTATCCCTCAACATAAATTCTAAAGCCCTAGAGAATCTAGTCGAGATATGAGGCACATGGAGGGACATATCCAGAGAGCTTTTGGATTAAAAAGGTAGTGAATGCAGACAGAGCCAGTAAGAGTTAATATTCAATATGGCTGTAAGTTCACACTTAGGGCCTTATGATAAAAGATTCTCCAGCTTGGAGAGAAATTGTAGTGCAGACTTCAAAGGGGCTGATTTCACTGAACACTAAAAGAAAAATGGCGGCACCCTCCAGCACTGCCAGATTTCTCACAAAATTCTATAAAGGCAACATTTCTTATACTTGTCTAAGGGGTGTGTGCACATACATATTTACACCTAGAAATGCACATGCATACACATATTTTAACCATGTTATAAGCTTCATTTCAATATTAAAATAATATATTTTGTATTAACAAAGTGTATATATGAGAGAAATACTTTATTTCAATGTGTTTTTTCACGCAAAATATTCTAGCACAGTTTCGGCTTTCCATCAAGCACAAACTATAACTTTCAACTACTAGCATGGATATTATTTAGCAAGGTTGAGATATCCATTGAAAGTATAGATTGCGCTAGAATGATGTTGGCCGCGCTAACCCATCTCTGGTAAATGCGATTAACCATGGTGTTGTAATATCAAGTTGCGTGCTAATTTTAGCATGGTCCAGCGTTACTGCTTATTGTGGCCCATGCTATCATTAGCGTGCCACTTGTAATCTGGCCCATTATCTTTTATTAAAATGGCAGCACCAAGAATTAGCTAAATGCATATTAAATGTCTGAAAATTGGCTTAACGTGTATAAACTTGGCTGGTGATTGGATTGTACTATATGCAATGGTTTAAGCAGAAGAAACTCGTAACCACTCTTACACTAAGTAAAATATATAGAAACAAAAAAAAATACAAGAGTTATTACGGACAAGGATGCATCATGCTCTGTTTTATCCTATTATTATAAGAATATTAATGTTATCATTATATGAGAAAATACAATTCAGAGTCTTGAAACATTGCTCCGGTTCAATGATATAGCCTGTACATTGTTTCGATTTGTCTTACTGTAGCCTCTGCCTTAGTGCAGTTACCATGGCAGCACAGGAAATCAAATGAAAAAGACAAAGACAACCTGAAAAAGAATATTAGACTGTATATATATATATATATATCATTTTCAAAATATCATGTCATGTTTATGTTATATTTATGCTATATCATTAGCTGAAATATATAACAGTATCAGTAGAATGTGTACAAAGTTTATTTTAAACTGTTACTTCAGTATATATTAAAGCAGTGATTTGGGACAAAGGTTAAGCGTTCTGGTAAAAATTTAATATCATTGTACATTAGTGCCATAATGAACAAATATCATATGTAATGAACTCTACCTCTCCCTCGCGTTTGTGTTTTTTTCTGTGGTTGTTTTCTTAATATTGCTATGACCTTCTACCACTTTCATGTCATCTTATTCATTATTGTCAGAAAAAGCCTGCATGTAATGAATGAGGTATCATATCCGAGGGACTTCTGCAGCAGATGTGGCAATCAATTCAGAAGGATCATTACAGCAGAGTCAAAACAGTTTTTATGCTATGGCTGGTTTTGTGTTTGCAGCTGTATTTTGTATTTTGCATTCTACAATTTGTTTTGAAATGTATTTGGCTGTGTGTTTATTTTTTGACTGATTGTAAAAAAAAAACTAAACAGTCTAAATTACAAACGTGTACACTTTATGCTGAGCAATATATTGAATTGTTGTTTATGTATTTTATTGCCTCCTTCATGTTACTTTACTCATGTAAAATATGTATCTCACAAATGTAAGTTGATTTGTTATATTAAAGAAGAAAATTCAAATTTATAATTTCAGATTTGTTGTAAAGAAAAAGGTTTCTAACTATGGAGAAAAAAAAATCAAGATATGGTGAAAGATTAGAGAACAACAGGGTAACCCAAACAGAAACTTTCAAGTGAAAAAATGGACTGTAAGAGAAAAAAGACAAATTATAAATGGTTTCATTTGTACTAGATATGTGGATTCGGGCTTCAGACAAATGCAATTCATTCGAATTATTAGGCGAAATGGACGAAAAACAAATGATTGCTTGACAAAATTTGGCACCAAAAAAGTCTTAAAATTAATTTTTCCATTGCCCCCGGGCCGATTATGGTATAGTATGACTAATGACTGATAGAAACAGCCGTAAATGCATTACATGTTGGATTTTAGTTATACAGGAGTTGTATGCTCTTTTAACATTAAAAAATATACGCCTAGATTTAGAGTTCTGCGGTAGCCGTCAAAAGCAGCGTTAAGGGGTCCTAACGCTGCTTTTGGCTGCCCGCTGGTATTTAGAGTCAGGCAGGAAAGGGTCTAACGCTCACTTTCAAGCTGTGACTTTTCCAAACCGCAGATCCCCTTACGTCAATTGCGTATCCTATCTTTTCAATGGGATCTTCCTAACGCCGGTATTTAGAGTCTTGGCTGAAGTGAGCAGTAGACCCTCTACCGACAGAAAAAAGTCAGAAGTTAAGAGCTTTTTGGGCTAATGCCGGTTTATAAAGTTCTTAACTACTGTACTCTAAAGTACACTAACACCCATAAACTACCTATGTACCCCTAAACCGAGGTCCCCCCACATCGCCGCCACTCTAATATTTTTTTTTAACCCCTAATCTTCCGACTGAACACCGCCGCCACCTACATTATCCCTATAAACCCCTAATCTGCTGCCCCTAACATCGCCGACACCTACATAATATTTATTAACCCCTAATCTGCCCCCCCAACGTCGCCGCTACCTTACCTACACTTATTAACCCCTAATCTGCCGACCGGACCTCGCCGCTACTCTAATAAAGTTATTAACCCCTAAACCGCCGCACTCCCGCCTCGCAAACCCGATAATAAATAGTATTAACCCCTAATCTGACCCCCCCAACATCACCGCCACCTAACTTCAAGTATTAACCCCTAATCTGCCGCCTGGACCTCGCCGCTACTCTAATAAATGTAGTAACCCCTAAAGCTAAGTCTAACCCTAACACCCCCCTTAGTTAAATATAATTTTAAACTAACAAAATAAATTAATTATTAACTAAAGTATTCCTATTTAAAACTAAATACTTACCTGTAAAATAAACCCTAATATAGCTACAATATAACAAATAATTATATTGTAGCTATTTTAGGATTTATATTTATTTTACAAGCAACTTTGTATTTATTTTAACTCGGTACAATAGCTATTAAATAGTTATTAACTATTTAATAGCTACCTAGTTAAAATAATTACCAAATTACCTGTAAAATAAATCCTAAGATAAGTTACAATTAAACCTAACACTACACTATCAATAAATTAATTAAATAAATTACCTACACTTGCAATTTCATTTAAGGAGTTTCCTTATTTGAGCTCTTAACCAATCAGGGCTATGCACACCCTTTTTAAATGAGTATGCATGTAACTTTTATTCAGCAGTAGTGATTACGGCGACAGCCGAAACGCGTATACTGTATCTCCTTGTTGTACCTCTGTCCCTCCATGGACTGTTTTACTTATTTGCATCAATAAATGCTAAGTTTTAACTTTACTACTATCGTTGCTGCTTATTCCTTTTTTCATTTGGTTGGATGTCTTTTGCCCATTAAGGAGCAACGCTTCCTCTATGGCAGCCACAGTTATCGGCTTTTACTAAAAATTTCCTGTCTAACTACGAGCAAGGAGAATCCGAGTACCTGCGCTGGCATTGGCCCAGATGGATTAGCCGCAAGACGAGCCCCCTTCTTCTCAGCGTCCTATTGGATCACGTGGTGGAGAGTGAGACTTCCGGTTTCAAACTGTCTTGGCGTGGATCAAAGCAGACGGAACAGCACAGAGTGTTGCGGTTCTCCCTCTCCCTGAAATCTATGACGGAGCCTGGTCTTCGTGAGGACGTCTGGTAACAAGAGTGTGTGACGGAGCCTGGTCTTCGTAGGGGCTATCTGGTAAGCCGGCAGGTACTTGGTGCCTACAAGCAACTTACAGCTATGGTGCTTTAAATGTTTTTCTGCTTACTTGGAGGTAATTTCTTGACACTATGTCAGAAGTGGAACACGAGTGACATTACATCACTATTACATTGCACTATTGGACATTTTGCATGTTTATATTGCTGGACTTGGTTGCTAACATTATCTACACTCCTTACTTATTGGATAACGACCGCTGTATAGGTCACTAGCCATTGCACTTACTCCCTCCTCTTCCAGCATATTTTGGTTTCTTTTTCTTTAGAAAAAAACTAACACCTGCGATCGCGTAAATGAAAAGCTCCGTAACGCAACCCCATTGATGTCTATGGGGAAATAAAAAATAAGTTTAAACCTAACATCCTAACATAAACCTCACGTCTAAACACCCCTAATCTGCTTCCCCCGACATCGCTGACACCTACATAAAGTTATTAATCTGCCGCCCTGACATTGCCGCCACCGAAATAAATCTATTAAACCCTAATCTGCTGCTAACGATATCGCCACCACTATAATAAAGTTATTAAACCTATTCTTCTGCACCCCTATTCCGCCACTCCCCGACACCGCCGCCACTAACTAAAGTGATTAACCCCTAAACCTCTGGCCTCCCACCTCACTACCACTAAATAAACCTATTAACCCCTAAACAGACAGCCCCCCACATCGAAAAAAACTAAATTAAACTATTAACCCCTAAGCCTAACAACCCCATAACTTTAAATTAAAATTACAAGATCCCAATTTCAAAATAAATAAAAACTTACCTGGGAAATTAAAAAAAATGAAACTGTAAATTAAACTAACATTACTATTATACTAAAATAAAATAACTATCAATTAAAAAAATTAAATTGCTCATTAAAAAACCTAACACTACTAAAAAAATTAAATCTACAATTACAAAAAATTTAAAATACTATATTACAAAAAAAATACTAAATTACGACAAATAGCAAACAAAATTATCCAAAATAAAAACAATGACATCTAATCTAATAGCCCTAACAAAATAAAAAAGCCCCCTTAAAATAAAAAACTCTAGCCTACAATAAACTATCAATAGCCCTAAAAAGGGCCTTTTGTAGGGCATTGCCCTAAAGAAATAGGCTCTTTTCCCTAAAAAAAGGGACCCCCCAACAGTAAAACCCACCATCCAGCCAACCCCCAAAATAAAAAAACCTAGCTCTAAGCTACCCATTGCCCTAAAAAGGGCATTTGTGTGGGCATTGCCCTTAAAAGGGCATTCAGCTCTTTTAAGAAAAGCCCAAACCCTAATCTAAAAAAAAAAAAACACCCAAATTTTTTTTAAAAAAACCTAACACTAACCCCCAACGATCCACTTACAGTTTTTGAAGTCCAGACATCCATCCTCATCCAGGTGGCGAGAAGTCTTCATCCAGGCGGCAAGGTCTTCATCCATCTATGCGGCGTCTTCTATCTTCATCCAGGCAGCATCTTCTATCTTCATCCCGGCGGAGTGGCTCCATCCTGAAGACATCCGGCGCCGTATACTGAATCTTCAATGCAAGGGAGCCTTTTCAAAATGGCGTCCCTTGCATTCCTATTGACTGATTTGATTGATTGAGAGCTTCTGAAATCCTATTGGCTGTTCAAATCAGTCAATAGGCTGAGAGCTACTGAATTCTATTGGTTGTTCAAATCAGCCAATAGGACAAGAGCTACTGAAATTCTATTGGCTATTCAAATCAGCCAATAGAATTTCAGTAGCTCTCATCCTATTGGCTGATTTGAACAGCCAATAGGATTTCAGTAGCTCTCATCCTGTTGGCTGATTTTAATTTCCAAAATCAAATCAGCCAATAGGAATGCAAGGGAGGCCATTTTGAAAAGGCTCCCTTTCATTGAAGATTCTGTATACGACGACGACCATATGAAGAGGATGCTCCACGTCGGATGTCTTCAGGATGGAGCAGCTCCCTGCCGCTGGGAAGAAGATAGAAGATGCCACCTGGATAAAGATAGAAGACGCTGCCTGGATGGATGAAGACCTCGCCGCCTGGCTGAAGATGGATGTCTGGACTTTAAAAACTGTAAATGGATCGTCGGGGGCCAGATTTTGTGAGCAGCCTAGCAGTGAAACAGTTAATCAGTGAAACACACCCTGCAATTTGCAAGCATATACAATGCAGACAGCAAGGTATGGTTACCCTATTAACTGTTTCACTGCTGAGCTGCTCACAAGATCTGACCTTAGAGGGAGCACTGGTCGCGGGTTATTGTTAATTTTTTTAAAACTTTTTTTGGGTGTTTTTTATTTTTTAGATTAGGGTTTGGGTTTTTCTTAAAAGAGCTAAATGCCTTTTTAAGGGCAAGAAAAAGAGCTGAATGCCCTTTTAAGGGCAATACCCATACAAATGCCCTATTTCAGGGCAATGGGTAGCTTAGGTTTTATTTAGAGTTAGTTTTTTTTATTTTGGGGGTTGGTTGGGTGGTGGGTTTTACTGTTGGGGGGGGTCTTTGTATTTTTTTAAGGGAAAATAACTGATTTCTTTAGGGCAATGCCCTACAAAAGGCCCTTTTAAGGGCTATTGGTAGTTTATTGTAGGCTAGGGTTTTTTTATTTTGGGGGGCTTTTTTATTTTGATAGGGTTATTAGATTAGGTGTAATTGTTTTTATTTTGGATAATTTCATTGTTATTTTTTGTAATTTAGTATTTTTTTATTTTTTGTAATGTAGTATTTTTAATTTTTTGCAACAGTAGATTTTTTTTTTTTAGTAGTGTTAAGTTTTTTACATTTATTTAATTGATAGTTATTTTAATTTTAGTATGATAGTAATGTTAGTTTAATTTATAGTTTAAACTTAGGTTTTTTTAATTTCCCAGGTAAGTTTTGATTTATTTTAAGATAGGGATCTTGTAATTTTAAATTTAAAGTTAGAGGGTTGTTAGGTTTAGGGGTTAATAGTTTAATTTAGTTTTTTGCCATGTGGGTGTAATGCTCAGCAATTCGATTGCTGTTTCTTTAGTCTGATTATGAGTATTCTCTGGTAAATAGTTTGTATGTATCATGTGATTAAGTCTGTCTGCTAGTGAGGAGACAGAGTCTTAATCACCTGGATTAATGTAGCCCGGAATATTCACCTCAAATTTATAAGTAGTAAGATCAGGTGAATTATATCTGGGTCCAGAGATAAGTTTGTACTATGTAAACTTTTAGATAATAAGTAGCAGTTTATATAGGTTTGTGACAGATAAGTGAGGTCCCCTTTAAGGTAATACTGTGCCTTTAAATAATACACCTTGCGGTAAAGATAAGTTCACAGTGTGGAGTATAATGTTTCAGCTTGCTGGCCCTTTAAATAATACACCTTGTGGTAAAGATAAGTTCACAGTGTTAAGTTTACTGTTTCAGCTTGCTGGGCCTTTAAATAATACACCTTGTAAACAGTGTTAAGAATACTGTATCAGCTTGCTGCGCTGTTAAACATTACACCATATGGTAAAGATAAGTTCACAGTCTTAACGGCAATGCTAACACTTGTATACGGAACCTGGCTCTAGCAGCTGTGTGCGTGCAGCTTCTCTGATCCTCTCTGCAGATTGCGGCCTGTGTCTGTTAAGCTGGAAGTTGTTAGAGCGGCGTGCGTGCTGCAGTTGCAACAGGTGACTTCTGCTTTAGATGAGAAGTAGCTTCAGTTGAAGGAGACAGAGCTAATCACAGAACAAGTGATACTCTGTTTTAGACAAGTAACAAGAAAGGCTGGAGAGTGAGTGGGTATCAACCTTCAATAAACCAGCAAAGGTGTATGGGAAATGGAAAGCTTTTAAAGGAAAAGAGAGCCAGATAATTGATTCTTAAGGTGGTATGTGAGATGTAGTAACATAAGTTAAGGTGGAACTGAGGAGTTCATGACAGTGGGGGACTGTCGGTTTAGGGGTTAATAGGCTTTTTTAGTGGTAGTGATGTGGGAGGTCAGAGGTTTAGGGGTTAATAAATTTATATTTATATAAATATATGGTGGACAACATTAAATTTTAATATGAACTGAGGAAATTATGGAGAGAATTTTTAAATAATAATAAGGCATACTTAAATAAAATCGAAATCTTCTGGGTAGCTGCTAAGGCCTTTTTTAGAGGTAAGGTTAAAGCTTTAATGTCCAAATAGAAAAAGATCGCTCAGTTAAGAGAATTACAACTGTCGAATACTGTAAGGAACACCTATAGAAAATATATTGCGAACTTTAACTCAAGAAATTGGCAACAATATCAAGAAGCTAAAAAAGAAAGAGACAGCTACCTATATCAAAAGGAGCACCAAATGGAAATAAAAAACAAAGCTTCCTTTTTGAATTTTAATAGAAAAACTACTAAATGGCTTGCATATATAGTTAAAGCACGTAAAAAAAGAAAAACCACATAGTGGCCATTAAAAACAAAATAGGAAGATTTGTATCTAATGAGGATATAGTTAAAATATTCCATAACTGTGCACTTGCACAGGAGTAAATAGTAAGGAAAAAGATGCCTTTTGGGAGAAAATGTAATTGCCTAAACTGTCTAAAGAGAGCTTAGATAGTCTAAATGCACCAATTTCACAGGAAGAAATCCGCGAAGGGATTCAACGTATGGTGTTGAATAAGGCCCCAGGCCTTCTGAATTCTATAAAATATTACAAGATTCTATTTTATCAGTCTTACAAGACCTGTTTAATTATACACAAAATAAAATGTCTTCGCCTTACTTCTCCTCTTCTATAATAACACTTATACTTAAAAAGGATAAAGATCTAGAGTCGTTGGATGCATATAGACCGATCTCCCTATTAAACAACAACTATAAACTATTAACAGCTATAGTGGCTAATAGACTTAAACTTATTTTGGACCCTCTTATACACATAGACCAATCTGGATTTATGCCAGGAAGGAACCCCACAAAAAATATGCGGAGTGCTCACAGTTATTGAGCATATATGGTGTAATAAATCTAAATTAAGGGAGATTAAAGTTTTGGCAATAATTACAATTGACGCAGAAAAAGCCTTTGATTCCATCACATGGGATCATCTATTTACCTCTATAGACAAAGTTGGTCTAACAGGGCATTTTAAAGAATTTGTACAAATGATATATACTAAGCCAATTTCCCGACTTTCAATTAATGGGCAATATTCCCCTATGATTAATATCTCTAAAGGCACGAGACAAGGCCGCCCTTTATCTCCCTTAAATTTTAATCTTGCAATCGATCCATTAGCAATCAGTTTAAGAAAAGATTTAGAAGGCGTCTTTCTGGGGGGAAGGAAAGTAGTATTATCACTTTATGTGGATGACTTATTAGCATTTATAGAAAACTCCCAGAAAAATATTCCTATTTTATTAGACATTATAAATCACTATAGTCTGTTTTCTGGCTATAAGATTAATCTCTCCAAGTCCGAAATACTCTGGCTGCATAAAAATTCAAATAGTATTCCCCTCACTCCATTTAAGGAGGCAGAAGAACAGATTAAATATTTAGGTATTATCTTAAGCAAAAATCCAGCCAATTGGTATGAGTTAAATTATAAAAAAGTATGGGTATCTGCAGCAAGAGATTTACATAACTGGAAGGCCTTACCCCTCGGCATCTCAGCAAAAATTCATTTGGTGAAGATGATCCTTCTCCCCAAAATATTATTTTTGTTCAAAATTTACCTCTCTCTATAAAAGAGAAAGATCTTAAGAAATTTCATTCAAACTGTCTACAGTTTCTTTGGAAAGGCGGGAAAGCACGTATAGCACTGAAAAGACTAATGCAAAAAAAAGAATATGGTGGGCTCGGTTTTCCAAATATTAAACTTTATAATGGTTAAGATCACCTGTGATTGGCTAGCAGAAAAAGACCTAATGTCATACTCACAACTAGAACACAATTTGATACGCCCATTTTCACTAAAAGGGTTACTCCATCTCAATCTCAGAAACATACCCAAAGAGTTGGCTAAAAAGAAAATAGTATGTAATGTAACAGTCTCTTGGATTAAATATAACAAGGAACTTGATATTAATAACCAGTTGTCAACCTATCTCACTATACGAGGTAATCCAGACTTTGTACCTGGGCTAGAACAAAGTATCTTTAAGAAATGGGAGTAGAAGGGCTTAATTTATGTAGCGCAACTAACAGATCCAGAATTATAGACAATTAAAACATTTGATGTATTGGCACAGGAATTCGCTCTATCTCCAAAATAATTTTATGCTTATTTACAAATAAGACACTTCTTTTACCCTTTAAGGACACAGCTTTCAGTTTGCTCAATTGTTTTATGACGGAAAAATTCCGTCATATGTCCTTAAGAGGTTAAAAGAGACACATGGAGTTAACTGGTCACTGGGAGCAATAGATGCCTGTCTGAAGGCATATCAAGCAGGGCTGACCCCAGTATCAATATAGTATAATCTAATAATGCAGAACACTGGACAAAATAATTTAGAGAGAATTAAGGACAACTGGAACAAAGAGTTTAGAGAAATTTCAGTAAAAGAGATCACACTGAGTATCAAGAGGTCATAAAGTCTCTAACTCAATCATCTGGAAGGAATCACATGTGAAAATTCTTTATAGGTCATACATGACCCCAGCAACTATTGCAAAGTGGTCTAAACAAGATAGAATAAGATGCTCCAGATGCAATTTCCCAGATGCAGATATTAAGCACTGTTTTTGGTCATGTCCCAAAATACAAAAATTCTGGAGTAGAGTTAATTTTTGGATTAATAGATTTCTGGAAAGGAAATGTAAGTTAGAGCTACAATATATATTCTTTCTACACCCCGATATAAATGATATCGAGAATATAGCCCTAATTAACACGGCAATCTTGATCGGAAGCAATGTCATATTGAAGTCTTGGAAATCTAAATATAGTCCCACGATTAAAGAATTTACTAACAAAATAATGATTCAGATGAATTTAGAGCAGTTCAATGTAAATATAACACAGGAGAAGAGGGTGGCTATTTTTTTTCAGAAATGGTTTAAAGTGATGATGATGTTCCCAGTTGGGGTCCAAAAACAGATAATTTACCCATTTAGGAAATCTGATTACTTTAGCATGGCACTCTTAACTGGGGATTTTCAAGACTTTTGGGGAGAGTGAGGGTTGGGGGGGGGGGGGGGAGAGAAGTGGATATACTATCTTTAATTTTTTTTATTATTTTTTTCGTTGTTGTTTGTGTTGTTTTTGTTATAGACGAGGGATAAGTCCTCCTGATATAATAGAGGATAGAGTAAATACAGTAACAGTGGTTCTTACAGAGCTTTTTTTTTTTTTAATTTATTGTGACAAACTGTTATTTGTTTTGTGAACACAACCATAATAAAGGAAGAAAAGAAGGGAGGGGAAGAAATGGAGGAGAGAGGAGGTGGGGGTTTCCCCTCCCTCTGCTCTCTCTGTTTTTCTCCCTATCGTATGTCGTATGTTTCTTATTTTATAGATAAAATCTCAATGTGATTAAATCTTATCCTTTTTCTGCAAATATAATGTGTAATACTGATTAAGTCGCTAATTTTTTTTTCTTTTTGGATGATCACCCCTGCTTCTGAAATGTAATATCAACCTTCCCCCTGCGTGGGGATAAACAGCAATATTATTTGTGATTGTAACCACATGCTAAATACAAACAAAGATTTAAAAAAGAAAACCAACAACTTTATTTAGTGGCGGAGATGTCGGGGAGCAGCGGAATAGGGGTTAATATCTTTATTATAGCGTGGGAGATTTTGGGGTGCGGGGGAATAAGGGTTAATAACTTTACTATAGTGGTGACGATGTCAGGGAGTGGCGGAATAGGGGTTAATACATTTTATTAGTGGCGGCGATGTCGGGAGCGGGAGATTAGGGGTTAATACGTTTATTATAGTGTTTGCGATGCAGGAGGGCCTTGGTTTAGGGGTTAATAGAGTAGTTTATGGATGTTAGTGTACTTTGTAACACTTTAGTTATGAGTTTTGTTTAACAGTTTTGTTGCGTAAAACTCATAACTACTGGTCTCAGATTGCGGAAAGGAACTTGACGTTATAGGGTGTAACGCAAGCTTTTTAGCCTCACCGCAAAACTTGTAATGGCAGCACTATGGGAATCCCATGCAAAAATGTCATTTTTTGAGTGTGGGACTGATGTTGCGTTACAGGCTAAAATGCTTGCGGTATAGCTATACCGACAAGACTCGTAATGGCTGCGTTGCTGTTTTAACGCTGAAATGGCCAGATCCAACATTTAAAAAAATACATATTTAGTATGAAACAAATTTTTCTACCGTGCACATGTCTAATATGTACATAGAGAAATATTGCACTCTAATTGCTCCATTTATCAAGCTGCAGAATCACATTTGCAACTACAACTTAGAAAGCAGCAGCCTTTAAACTGCTGCTTAATAGCCACTTCAACGCCTTAGACGGTCGTGGAGGAAGTAGAACATCCAGGAATCATTTTGTCTGTGATGATTGACAAGCCATACTCTTGTGTAATTGGTTTGGTAAGAGCAGAGAGAGGGGCTGCACAAGCAACTGCTTGTGCAATATTAAACAGATGCTGCCTTGCTCACCTCCAACAAGGGTGGACAGGTTCCCTGCCTGAGAACGTGGTCTGCCTTTGCGTTTATAAATGGGGCTAAATGTTATAACTGCATTATCTGTTCTGGAATTTTAACAAACAAGTTTAAACGTATTTCAATCAATAGGAAATAGGAGAAAAAAAATATTTGAAAACAAAAACCCCCCAGCAATTATAGTCAGTTGAGAAACAAAACAAAACCATAAAACCCTATATATACAATTGTTAGTTTGGATATTCCCATGGGGATTGTAATATATATATATATATATATATATATATATATATATATATATATATATATATATATATATATATATATATATATATATTGGAAAATATTAGTTTTTCTTAATTGACTGATAACATTTGATAGAGTTATTTTAAAATACTATTGTGGAAACAAAAGATATGTGACCAAAGCCAAACTAAAGTATGACAGATTGAGTTAATATTTAAGATGACTGCCTTACGTATCTCAGTGCAGATTTTTTAATTTTAACAATAATGGCCTAGATTATGAGTGGAGCAAGTAGTGAAATGACTAACAATAAAACTAATGAGCGGCTTAATTCTCACAAAAATGTAAGTTCTCATTGTGAAGAAACTGTGAGAAATGTTTTAAATTTTTAGATGGGAATAGTTACGACCATTTTTATGCAAGAAAGATATTATTAGATAGTAATACAATAACCAAAGTAGGATAATCACACACTGTATACCCACAATGCCCTAGCTGAAATGATTAAATAATTTATTTACAAGTTATAGTATTCTTAATTTCACACATGTAAATTGATATTGCAATGTAACTTTACTGCTACAAACACTTGTATTGTAAGGAATGTGCCTGCTGAATGTTCATTAAATTAATGATTTGAATTTGTATAACATGAAACTAGCAGGTTTCTGGTAACTTCATAATTGGGAATCACAGTTTACTTTAGTAACTATAACAATACATCTTTACTTTCAACTTGTAATATGAGGGCACAGCTGCTCGCGGTATACTTGTGACATGAATTTCACTCAATCGCAGTTTACTCTAGAAATCTCATGTAAAATACAGTTGTATTCTAAGCCAATATAATTTAATGACATGCTTGCAATTAATCATTTCCTAACATTTTGATTCATTATGTAACTAACACTTTTACACTAGAATAACATATTAGCCAAGCCTAAACATTTTAAAACAAATTAACATCTTACTTCCTGCAATTATTCTTAGTAGACAAACTCCACCCACCAATTTGCTTCATTTGGAGGAACCAATCTGGCCTTGAGTCTCCAGCTAACAAGGATAACTATAATCATTATGCTAGTATAAAGTGGTTTGCTTTTTGGTACTTATCTGTTAAAGCCAGTTAGGGAGAGATATGTAACATGGTTAGGCTTGATACGTCTGCAGTGCATTTAATATTGAAAATTAGAAAGTCTAAAACTTTCAATGCTAAATTATCTGAAATGGGGGCAACATAAATAAAAATAATAATATATTGCTAAGTAGTTTTACGTCAAGTAAGAAAAACTTTTATTTTTAAAAGCTCAAGGTCTTTATTGTTTGTTTAAATAGACAATCTGATTTATTAACATGTGAGCGAAACATGCAAAAGAACATTACATAGTAACATAGAAGATGAGGTTAAAAAAAAGACAGAAGTCCATTGAGTTTAACATATGCAGAGACTACCTGATGTATTCAAAAGAAGCTGACAGTTGAATTTACAGTAAACAATTAGAAAGCTGACCCATTTAACACAAGCAATCATATCCCTGAACTCTATTAGCCAGAAATATAACTAAGCCATTTTTAATGTATTTAAGGTATTGGCAGTCACTACCTCCCTAGGCAATATGTTCCACAATTTGATTGCTCTTACCATGAAAAAATGTTGCTGGATATTAAATTTAATTTCCTCTAGACTTAAACTGTGACCTTGTGTCACAAACAACTGACTTGAAATAAACAGATTTTCTTCCAACTCTGTATATAGGCCTTGAATATATTTAGATAAAGTAATCATATCCTCTCTCAAACTAGAGTAAACAGAACCAAATGGCTAACATCTCTTCTTAGTTTATATACTCCATCCCACTTAATAGTTTTGTGTGCCTTCTCTAAACTTTTTCTAATTCTACTATGTATCTTTATAAAATTGGACCCTAGAATAGCACTTCATACTTAAGGGGAGATCTTACCAGGCATTTATACAGCAACAGAATTATGCTTTTTTCCCCCTTGCATCTATGCCTCATTTAATATATGCCAATATCTTATTAGCCTTAGAAGCCACTGCCTTGCATTGTACACTAATTTTAAGTGTGTTATCTATAAGTAAGCATGAATCATTTTCCTCCTTTCTTTTGCTAAGCCTTGCCCCATAGTTATGCGGCATATTTTTACCTATAAAATGTAGATTCTTACATTTACCAATATTAAATCTCATTTGCCATTTACCAGCCCATTCCTCCAATTTTTGTAAATCCTCTTGCAAAGCAATTGCATCTTACAGTGACCTAACAACCTTACATAGCTTTCGATCCTATGCAAACACAGAGATGCTGCTATTTAAGCCTTCCTTCAAGCAATTTAAATATTATTTGCCTGTTACTGCCCTGCATTTATTTATATCCAATTTATTTATGGAATCACTATGGACCCACAGTTCAGTTTAATAAGACAATGGCTTTATGCCAAGCTTCTCATTTTGTCTGCAGACTCTTTATGCACAGTCGCACCTCTTAACTAGAATGGGGTATAGCTGATAGCTAGATACTAATGCCTTTTTTCTTTTACATCTCATCTCATTGAGTTGGTTATGCCTCTACTGTATTTTAGTCTAAGTCAAAATAACCCCTGCAGTTTTCAGAATTCCTAGGAATATTATTTACATGTATATAAATGTTGTCATAGAATTCTGATCATAGGGCCTTCTAACTATATCAATACACACACATATATAGTCCTAGTGAACTAATTTCAATCCCCTGCATATGCTCAATTGCACAATTGGTTGAAGTATATGCTTATTCTTTCCCTCCACATACTAAAGCTTGGTTCTTTTCACACTGCTCACATAGATTACATCTATCTAGTACTATATATGACTCTTACATTACTTGAATGGCTTTTTTTTTACCCTCCTCCTCCCCACCTGTTCTCTAGTTGATGCAGAGAGGTGTTGAGGCACATCAGTCTATCCTATCAAAACCAGCACACATGGTCTGCACACTCTGATCGCACACACCTTGGTATTATGACCCTCGAATTTACAGAAGTCAGTATATAGCGCACTCGTGATATGTCTTGCTTACCAAACTTTAACTACCACCCCCCCCCCCATAATAAAGAGCCCCCTATTTAAGGAGGACTAACTAGGCGGTTTATCTTGTCTATACCGCACCATAACTAATGTTTTCAACTACTTCCTAAGTACTTACTCCTGCACAACACCATAGTGATGAATCTATAAGCCCTATCTAGATCAACAGGACTGATCATTATTAACTGTCAACTAAATATACAATCTTAAAACAGCTCTTGGTTGCCTCTCCTGAAGTGTTAGTTCTAGTGTTTCATTATAGATTCTGCTTCTCATCAAAAGAGTAC
Organism: Bombina bombina; assembly: GCF_027579735.1. NCBI lineage: Eukaryota > Metazoa > Chordata > Amphibia > Anura > Bombinatoridae > Bombina > Bombina bombina. Next base: position 1,149,792,119 of record NC_069501.1, on the reverse strand, counting down.
ATAAGATACCACATTGTATATTACCTGTTATTTCAAGTTGAGAACCCAAAATTATAAAAAAATTAGGTTCTTGTTTGGAGATCCAAAAGTGGTTTCCATTGTTAGTAATAGCCTTCCATGTATTTTTATATGCATATGTATGAGGTCCAAGAGCGGCCTCTTGTATCAGTTGGGAGGTACTTAAGAATATTAGGCATTTTACCTGTATACTATATTCCTAGATTGTCCTTTTGAAATCTACTTTATGGATTTGTACCATATGACGCTTATATGTAATTATTATTATGCTTGGTTTTTTCTGTTTCATGTATGCCTTGCCTTGAACCTCAATAAAAAAAAAAAAATATGTTATTTGCCTGGTATTTTGGGGCTGGACTGTCTTTGGGTAGGATCAGACTTATATGTTAAAGGATATTTTTTTCTTTGTGAAATTCATAGTGTGCTAAAAACTGTTCCCTGAGTGGCACTGGCCTTATGGACTAACAAGGAAGTTTTTTCAGCTTTTGTTCCCTCTCAGTTGAGTGCGTTTCTCTATTTTCTTTGTTGTATGCAAATTGTTTTTGGGTCTCCCTAACAGTAAAAGGGGAAACCAGACGTGGACTCCTTGCACACATGCCCTAGAGAGATGCAACTGCACCTCACTGATTAAGCCCAAATGTACGTCTGAGGTTTGTTGTTTTCTCTTGTTCAGAGGAGAATTCCCTGGTATTTCTGGGCTGGACTGTCATTGGGAAGGATCAGACTGATATGCTACAGGATATTTTTTCTCTGGGAAAGGCAAAGGGCTAGATTACAAGTGGCGCAAAAATTTTTTTTTGCGTAAGCGAAAAGTCCACTAGGATTTTTATTTTTGCGCTTGTCGGGTTGCGTTCGTATTACAAGTTAAAAAAAATATATATTTTGCGCTAGTGTTAACCTTAATAGCGCAAAAATTCTAACTTAAGTTTTTGCGTGCACGTGCATGTATTCCCCCATAGAGAACAACGGAGAAAAAAAAGTGGAAAGAAACCCCTAACACCCGAGATCGCTCAAACCCCATTGCCTTTTCACATTCCTCATAGAATTCAATGGACAAAAGAAATTGTTGAAAAAAACAAAACAAACACTCTTTATGCAGACAACATAGCATATTCACATTAGAAAATGTGAAATATTTACAATAAATACATAGTTAAAATCTTTATTAAATATGAATATTTCATAAATATGTTTTAAAACATGTTTTTATCTGCTTAATGGCAAAGGGATATAATGCACTTATATATATGTTTATATGTGTACATATATATTTATGGTTTTTTTTCCCAACAAGCTTTATTAGCGAAATGAGAAAAAAAGAATATACAAATATTTAAGGTACAGCGCTTCATCCAATATTACATGATACATACAGATGTACAGCTTGTCATGAGCATTTCGCGTATAGTAACAAATTCTGTTAAATCAGCACAGTGAATTACATCAGATGTCAAAAGGAGGCCATCTGACTATTTTACTCAAATATAAATCTTGAGCTGATTAATGATAGAAACTATTATATCAGAATTGTCTTCTTAAGTTATACATATAAAACATAAAGAAAAGTATTAAACATTGGGAACAGTTCAGCATAAAAAGTAATATTTCACAGCTTACTTATTAAACACAGCTGTGAATTAGTGTCCACCCGATGTGGCAGTGCCTCTTCTTTCAAGAGGGAGAGGTCAAAGTAGAAAAGGCTCGGTAATTCCAGAGAAGGAAGGAGAAGAGGGGCTTAGAGGAGGAACGAAGAGGTTAGGAGGGAGGAGGAGAGGAAGGAGAGAGAGAGAGAGAAAAAAAGGGGGGTGGGGGGTGGGCAGTGGGAGTGTATCAGTACCATGCCTCATCGGCTGTTTTTATTTTACCAAAGAATTATAATCCTCGCCCTTCCCAAGTCAACAGCATCAGTTCATGTGTGCACAGTTTCCCTATTTTGAGGTAGTGGTACCTCTCAAGTCTCAGAAGGTCAGCTATTTTATTTTTCCATTCCTGTACACTGGGGATAATCTGCTTTTTCCAATATAAGGGAATTAACCCTTTCGCTCCATTGAGCATCAACAAGAGGAGCAGGTACTTATCCTCCCCTACAATCTTAGGTAATTGATGGTATAATAAGTAACAAGGATTGGGAGGAATGATAACACCGAGGACCCTACTCATCTCGGCCATAATGCTGCTCCAGTAAGGCTGTAATAATGGACATGTCCACCAAATGTGTAGAAGGGTACCTTCGCCACCGCATCCTCTCCAGCATCCCCCACTGGTTTGTGGGTATATGTGTTTCAGTCTTTGGGGAGTCAGATACCACCTACTTAACAGTTTGTATTGTGTTTATTGGACCCTAACTGAGATGGAGGCTTTCTTAGTCCTGTCAAAAATCTTATTCCATTCCCTGTGACTTATCTCTAAGCCCAAATCATCCTGTCATGTCTGTGTATAAGCCGGGAGGGGATGCTCCTCGCCTAGCAACAAAAGTTTATATAATTGTGAGATCAAGTGAGATGGGTGATGCGTCATTGTACATAGATTTTCAAAGGGGGTCCTACGCCTTGTTAAGTCGGGTCTCTCCTTATGGGTGTCAAAGAAGTGTCTGATCTGTGCTACTCTGAACCATGAAGTAAAAACTCCACTATCCCATTCCACTAGTTCTGTCTGGGTCTTCAGTTTATCTTGATGAAGTATATTGTAAATTGCTGAGTCAGCCAGGCTATAGACCTTGTTCAGGTGATAAGGGCCAGTTACAAATCCCAGATCGGGATTTTCCGTAATAGGGGTAATCGGCGAGCTCGGAGTGGAAATCTAAGAGGTTTTTTTGATCAATCTATGCCAGCCCACAAGGACCTCATCCACCAAGGGATAGAGCTTGGCCACTGCGGGCCGTTGAGGAGGGGAAATCCACGCTAGAGCACCCACGTTACCTCTTTTCAAGATAGCATTATCAATCTGAATCCAGGCTTTCTGGGGAAAGTGCTGACACCATTCAACCAGTCTCTGGAGGGATATGGCCCTCTGATATAGTCGTAAGTCTGGTACTCCTAGTCCACCTCCGTTTCGGGGTAGATATACCGTCCTCTTATTAATTCTCGGCCTCAGGTCTCTCCAATGGTAATATTCTATAGCTGACTGAATTTGGTGGATAATGTGGAACGCTGCAGCCGACGGGATAGTCTGCATGATGTAAAGTGCTCGTGGTAACACGTTCATTTTAACCACTCCTATGCGGCCTAGCAAGGAGATGGTTTTATTTCTCCAATTCAATATATCTCTAAGTATCTCGTCTCTGTTAGATTTATAATTCCGATCCACAATCCCCTTTATACTGGGCACCAAAAATATACCCAAGTATTTCAGTTTATCGTGAGCGACTTTTATCGGACAATCGTCCTCTATGGCTCTAAACTCGTTTATATTTATGTTTTTATATGTGTATATGACTATAAATACATATATACAAATATAAATACATTAATATATATCTAGACATATATAAACATATCTATATACATACAAATACATCTTTAGCAATGTATCTGTATGTATCTCTATGTTAAAGCCATTTGCCTGCCTTTTATTTTCTAACACCCAAGATCTCATATCTTTGAGCCCTTATAACTTTTTCTTGCAATATTTTTTTGAAATAATTTTTAATAGACATTATTAATATGAGTGTAACTGTACTTTGTAATGTATTTTTTTTTTTGTACAACTTTTTTATTTCGGAAACCAGTTAACCACAGCTCTGAGATCGCGGTAAGGATTGAAGTGTAAAGGGTGATCGCTCTAGCGCAATTGCAATTTCACTCCACTTGTAATATCATCACAATGAAAATGGCTAGAAAAACACAATTGCGCTAGCATAAAACCATTTGCACCTTTGTAATCTAGCCCATAGTGTGCTTAAAGAGACTGCACCCTGAGTGGCACTGACTTTATGAACTAACAAAGACGTTTTTCCAGCTTTTGTTCTGTCTCAGTTCTGTCTTTGTAATAACTCAATTTTGGCTGATCTGATTGCTCTTTTATATGCTTTGTTACATGCCTTGTATATTTGGAATAATGATCTCATACTTTTTTCTTTAAACAATTTAAATGCCTTACAATTTTTCCTAATTTCTCTTAACTCATTTGTATTTAAACTAACATATCTAGAACCAAGTCCAGAATAAAAGGGGGCGCCAGAGAGTCCAGCCCAATAGAATAGGAGGAATAAATGGTAATACACACAGTCTATGTACTTCAGGGAAATATACTTGTGCACCAGTTAGCCTGTGTGTTTTTAATATATCACTTCGTAAGTTTGATCTACACGATCGCTCGATATCGCTGATCAGCTATGGTTGGTCATTAGCTACACCTCCGTTATTTTGGCTGGAAACCGTACAGAGTTTGGAGTCTATTTTCCCACAGTGGTTCCAAGGACCGGGAGACCAGCGAGCTAGAGTGCTGTGAGACCCCAGTCTGCTTCTAACAGCACATCTGAGTGCTGCCACTTTTGTGAGTATTCTTGCGAGCACGAGAGCGGATTTGAGATTTACCTGCCTGTTTTTAGTTGATATGCACAAGGAAGTGCTTCTTCTTTTTTGTTTTACTGACTGTGTGGCTCATTTGTATTTAGCCACATTGGGATCGTTTTATTTCTTTTACATTTATGACCATGTGGTATCTGTTGATGTGTATATTTATTTAACAGTTTTAAATGTTCTCTATTTAGCCCTTGTGTTTTTATTTGAGAATAATTTGTCCCAATTTATGCTTCCAATTTCCTTAAATCTCCTTAATCATTAAATTTTGCTTTCTTAAAATTAAAAGTTTTAGTTAACATTAATATTGATAAACAGCTATGATCATCCAAAATGTCACTTGGATTAGGCAATATTTGCATTCAACAGATCAAAGGTATAGAATTTGACGTCCAAAAGGCTTTAAAAAAGTGTTTATAAGTTCTTTTTTTCTGACTGATTAAAATACAGATGTAAAATTGTCTTTTTGCAAGGTATAGGGTGAGTTTTGGTGCCACATATGCATATAAAAAAAGATTAGATATATATGGTATTGTGTGGCTTTTAAACACTTTCTTAAAGGCTTTATTTGGTGTTTTGAAATGTCAAAAATTTTTAGAGTTGGTAAAGTAATTCTGATTTACTGGGACCTCTAATGTATCATGTTATCTACTTCAAGAGAGAGAGCAAAAGAGAGGGGGAGAGAGATCAAAAGAGAGGGGGAGAGAAAGCAAAAGAGAGGGGGGAGAGAGAGCAAATGAGAGGGGAAAGAGAGAGCAAATGTGAGGGGGGACAGAGAGCATAAGAGGGGGGGGGAGAGAGAGAGAGCATAAGAGAGGGTGGAGAGAGAGAGCATAAGAGAGGGGGGAGAGAGAAAGCATAAGAGTGGGGGGTATTGTGTGGCTTTTAAACACTTTCTTAAAGGCTTTATTTGGTGTTTTGAAATGTCAAAATTTTTTAGAGTTGGTAAGGTAATTCTGATTTACTTGGACCTCTAATGTATCATGTTATCTACTTCAAGTAGTATTACAGCATGATGGAAATTAACATTTCATATGCTTTGCTTGGGAGATATCTCTATGCTTTACTTTAACCCCATAAGTATCAAAGACACATTGTCGTTCTCTACACAAAGCCCCAAAAAATTATATTTACAGACACACACACATATATATATAAATATATATATATATATATATATAGTAAACACCCATATCCGCTGTTTCAGTTGCCACGGTTTCACTTATCCACTGTGTACCGCAGTCCATACATTCATAAATTAAATCATGCACCGTTCTGAGTAACAAGGTTAAATCTTGTGTGGGTCTGCCTTTTTTTCCAGCGTATCCATACTGTATATGCTACCCATAAGTCACTTAGTAGCTTTCTCAGTTATCAGTTTTTATATCAACTTTTATTATTAATTGTTCTATTTTGTTATTAGTTATTGGTTTTAATGTCTTATTATACCTAATTTCTAAATTAAACATATATATATATATATATATATATACATACAGTATATCTATACTATAATTGTGTTTGTAATGTCCGTCGCTGTCGACAGCTGCGCACACATCCTCAAAGGAAAGTTGTATGCGCGCAGCCGCCTTGCGGCGACAGACAGCTTCAGGAGCTCCAACTCTCAGCTGTAACATAACAGCTGAAAGCTGGAGTTTCTGAAGCTTCAGGCATATATGGAGCCGGAAAGCGATTGGTGCTCCACCTCCGTATGAGGCCAGATGCCTGATCATTACAGACGGTGACACTGCTGGTGGTGGTGTGGGCAAACTGACCTGGTGTGGACAACCGGGCATGAAGGGGGCAGGGTCAGGGCATGACGTAGGTGGAGTCGGGGAGTGTCAAAATTTTTTAGAGTTGGTAAGGTAATTCTGATTTACTTGGACCTCTAATGTATCATGTTATCTACTTCAAGTAGTATTACAGCATGATGGAAATTAATTAACATTTCATATGCTTTGCTTGGGAGATATCTCTATGCTTTACTTTAACCCCATAAGTATCAAAGACACATTGTCGTTCTCTACACAAAGCCCAAAAAATTATATTTACAGACACACACACATATATATATATAAATAAATATATATATATATATATATATATATATATATATATATAGTAAACACCCATATCCGCTGTTTCAGTTGCCACGGTTTCACTTATCCACTGTGTACCGCAGTCCATACATTCATAAATTAAATCATGCACCGTTCTGAGTAACAAGATTAAATCTTGTGTGGGTCTGCCTTTTTTTCCAGCGTATCCATACTGTATATGCTACCCATAAGTCACTTAGTAGCTTTCTCAGTTATCAGTTTTTATATCAACTTTTATTATTAATTGTTCTATTTTATTATTAGTTATTGTTTTTAATGTCTTATTATACCTAATTTCTAAATTAAACATATATATATATATATATATATATATATATATATATATATATATACAGACAGCTTCAGGTGCTCCAACTCTCAGCTGTAACATAACAGCTGAAAGCTGGAGTTTCTGAAGCTTCAGGCATATATGGAGCCGGAAAGCGATTGGTGCTCCACCTCCGTATGAGGCCAGATGCCTGATCATTACAGACGGTGACACTGCTGGTGGAGGTGTGGGCAAACTGACCTGGTGTGGACAGCCGGGCATGAAGGGGGCAGGGTCAGGGCATGACGTAGGTGGAGTCGGGGAGTGATGAGGCGGGGCCAGGCAGGAGCGGCTGGGTCTGTCTGCGTGAGAGTGCACAAGAGGGGTGAAAGAGAGATATAGAGGGGGGAGAGAGAGAAGGGTGAGAGAGAGCAAAAGAGAAGGGGGGGAGAAAGGAAAAGAGAGGGGGGAGAGCAAAAGAGGGAAGAGAGAGCAAAAGAGAGGGAGAGCAAAAGCATAAGAGGGGAGAGAGAGCAAATGAGAGCTGGAGAGAGAGCAAAAGAGAGTGGAGAGAGAGGAAAAGAGAGGGGGGAGAGAGGGCAAAAGAAAGGGGGAGAGAGAGCAAAAGAGAGGGGGGGAGAGAGCAAATCAGAAAAGAGAGAGAGAGCAAAAGAGAGGGGAGAGGGAGAGCAAAAGAGGGGGAAGAGAGAGAGCATAAGAGAGGGGAATAGAGAGCAAAAGAGAGGGGGAGAGAGCAAAAGAGAGGGGGGAGAGAGAGCAAAAGAGAGAGGGGGAGAGAGAGCAAAAGAGAGGGGGGAGAGAGAGCAAAAGAGAGGGGGCAGAGAGAGAGCATAAGAGAGGGCAGAGGGAGAGAGCATAAGAGAGTGGGGAGAGAGAAAGCATAAGAGAGGGGGAGAGAGCAAAAGAGAGGGGAGAGAGCAAAAGAGAGGGGGAGAGAGAGCAAAAGAGAGGGAGAGAGAGCAAAAAGAGAGGGGAGAGAGTAAAAGAGAGGGGAGAGAGCAAAAGAGAGGGGAGAGGGCAAAAGAGAGGGGGGGAGAGAGAGAGCATAAGAGAGGAGGAGAGAGAAAGCATAAGAGAGGGGAAAGATAGCAAAAGAGAGGGAGAGAGAGAGCAAAATAGAGGGGGAGAGAAATCAAAAGAGAGGGGGGAGAGAGAGCAAAAGAGAGGGGGAGATAGCAAAAGAGAAGGAGAGAGAGAGCAAAAAAGAGGGGGAGAGAGAGCAAAAGAGAGGGGAGAGAGAGCAAAAGAGAGCAGGGAAAGAGAGAGCATAAGAGAGGGGGAGAGAAAGCATAAGAGAGGGAGGAGAGAGAAAGCATAAGAGAGGGGGGGAGAGCAAAAGAGAGGGGGGAGAGAGCAAAAGAGAGGGGGAGAGAGAGAGCAAAAGAGAGGGGGAGAGAGATCAAAAGAGAGGGGGAGAGAGAGCAAAAGAGAGGGGGGGAGAGAAAGCAAAAGAGAGGGGGGAGAGAGTGCAAATGAGAGGGGAAAGAGAGAGCAAATATGAGGGGGGACAGAGAGCATAAGAGGGGGGGAGAGAGAGCATAAGAGAGGGTGGAGAGAGAGCATAAGAGAGGGGGGAGAGAGAAAGCATAAGAGTGGGGGGAGAGAGCAAAAGAGAGGGGGAGACAGCAAAAGAGAGGGAGAGAGAGCAAAAGAGAGGGGGGAAGAGAGAGAAGAGAGAGGGGGGGGAGAGAGAAAAAGAGAGGGGGGAGAGAGCAAATGAGAGGGAGGAGAGAGAGCAAAAGAGAGGGGAGAGAAAGCAAAAGAGACAGGAGAGAGAGAGCAATAGAGGGGGAATAGAGAAGGGTGAGAAAGAGCAAAAGAGAAGGGGGGAGAAAGGAAAAGAGAGGGGGAGAAAGCAAAAGAGGGATAGAGCGCAAAAGAGGGGAGAGAGAGCAAATGAGAGGGAGAGCAAAAGCATAAGAGGGGGAGAGAGAGCAAATGAGAGCTGGAGAGAGAGAAAAAGAGAGGGGAGAGAGAGAAAAAGAGAGGGGGTGAGAGAAAAAGAGAGGGGGTGAGAGAGCAAATGAGAGAAGAGAGAGAGAGAGCAAAAGAGAGGGGGGAGAGGGAGAGAGCATAAGAGAGGGGAGAGAGAGAGAGCATACGAGAGGGGGGGATAGAGAGCAAAAGAGAGGGAGAGAGAGAGAGCAAAATAGAGGGGGGAGAGAGAGAGCAAAAGAGAGGAGAAGAGAGAGAGCAAAAGAGAGGGGGAGAGAGAAAGCATAAGAGAGGGGGAGAGAGCAAAGAGAGGGGGAGAGAGAGCAAAAGAGAGAGGGAGAGAGAGCAAAAGAGAGGGGGAGAGAAATAAAAACAGAGGGGGAGAGAGAGCAAAAGAGAGGGGGAGGGAGAGCAAAAGAGAGGGGGAGAGAGAGCAAAAGAGAGGGGGGTAGAGAGCTAAAGAGAGGGGGGAGAGAGCAAAAGAGAGGGGGAGAGAGCATAAGAGAGGGGAAGAGAGAAAGCATAAGAGAGGGGGGGGAGAGCAAAAGAGAGGTGGAGAGAGAGAGCATAAGAGAGGGGGGAGAGAGCATAAGAGAGGGGGAGAGAGAGAGCATAAGAGAGGGGGAGAGAGAGAGCATAAGAGAGGGGGGAGAGAGAAAGCATAAGAGAGGGGGGAGAGAGCAAAAGAGAGGGGAGAGAGAGCAAAAGAGTAGGGGGAGAGAGATCAAATGAGAAGGGGGAGAGAGCAAATGAGAGGGGAGAGAGCTTGCAAAAGAGAGGGGGGAGAGGGAGAGCAAAAGAGGGGGGAGAGAGATCATAAGAGAGGGGGAGAGAGAGCATAAGAAAGGGGGATAGAGAGCAAAAGAGAGGGGGAGAGAGAGAGCAAAAGAGAGGGGGTGAGAGAGAGCAAAAGAGAGGGGGGAGAGAGAGAGCAAAAGAGAGGGGGAGAGAGAAAGCATAAGAGAGGGGGGATAGAGCAAAAGAGAGGGGGAGAGAGAGCAAAAGGGAAGGGGTTAGAGAGCAAAAGAGAAGGGAGGGAGAGCAAAAGAGAGGAGGAGAGAGAGAGCATAAGAGAGGGGGGAGAGAGAGCATAAGAGAGTGGGAGAGAGAGAGCATAAGAGAGGGGGAGAGAGAAGCATAAGAGAGGGGGGAGAGAGAGCAAAAGAGAAGGGGGATAGAGAGCAAATGAGAAGGGGGAGAGAGCAAATGAGAGGGGAGAGAGCTTGCAAAAGAGAGGGGGGAGAGGGAGAGCAAAAGAGGGGGGAGAGAGAGCATAAGAGAGGGGGAGAGAGAGCATAAGAAAGGGGGGATACAGAGCAAAAGAGAGGGGGGAGAGAGAGAGCAAAAGAGAGGGGGAGAGAGAGAGCAAAAGAGAGGGGGAGAGAGAGCAAAAGAGAGGGGGAGAGAGAAAGCATAAGAGAGGGGGGAGAGAGAGAAAAAGAGAGGGGGAGAGGAGAGAGCAAAAGAGAGGGGGAGAGAAAGCAAAAGAGAGGGGGAGAGAAATCAAAAGAGAGGGGGGAAAGAGAGCAAAAGAGAGGGGGGAAAGAGCAAAAGAGAGGGGGAGATAGCAAAAGAGAAGGAGAGAGAGAGCAAAAGAGAGGGGGAGAGAGACAGGAGAGGGGAGAGAGAGCAAAAGAGAGCAGGGAAAGAGAGAGCATAAGAGAGGGGGAGAGAGAAAGCATAAGAGAGGGGGGAGAGAGAAAGCATAAGAGAGGGGGGGGAGAGCAAAAGAGAGGGGGGAGAGAAATCAAAATAGAGGAGGGAGAGAGAGCAAAAGAGAGGGGGAGGGAGAGCAAAAGAGAGGGGGAGAGAGAGAGCAAAAGAGAGGGGGTAGAGAGGTAAAGAGAGGGGGGAGAGAGCAAAAGAGAGGGGGAGAGAGAGAGCATAAGAGAGGGGAAGAGAGAAAGCATAAGAGAGGGGGGAGAGAGCAAAAGAGAGGGGGAGAGCGAGCAAAAGAAGGGGAAGAGAGAGAGCATAAGAGAGGGGGAGAGAAAGCATAAGAGAGGGGGGGTAGAGAGCAAAAGAGAGGGGGGAGAGAGAGAGCAAAAGAGGGGGGAGATAGAGAAGGGTGAGAGAAAGCAAAAGAGAAGGGGGGAGAAAGGTAAAGAGAGGGGGAGAGAGCAAAGAGGGGGAGAGCGCAAAAGAGGGGAGAGAGAGCAAATGAGAGGGAGAGCAAAGCATAAGAGGGGAGAGAGAGCAAATGAGAGCTGGAGAGAGAGCAAAAGAGAGGGGAGAGAGAGCAAAAGAGAGGGAGGAGATAGAGCAAATGAGAGGGAGAGAGAGAAAATGAAAGGGGAGAGAGAGAGAGTAAAAGAGAGGGGGGAGAGGGAGAGCAAAAGAGGGGGAGAGAGAGAGAGCATAAGAGAAGGAGGGAGAGAGAGCATAAGAGAGGGGGAATAGAGAGCAAAAGAGAGGGGGAGAGAGAGCAAAAGAGAGGGGAAGAGTGAGAGAGCAAAAGAGAGGGGGAGAGAGAGAGCATAAGAGAGGGGGGAGAGAGCAAAAGAGAGGGGGAGAGAGAGCAAAAGAGAGAGGGAGAGAAATCAAAATATAGGGGGAGAGAGAGAGCAAAAGAGAAGGGGGGAGAAAGGTAAAGAGAGGGGGAGAGAGCAAAAGAGGGGGAAAGCGCAAAAGAGGGGAGCGAGAGTAAATGAGAGGGAGAGCAAAAGCATAAGAGGGGAGAGAGAGCAAATGAGAGCTGGAGAGAGAGCAAAATAGAGGGGAGAGAGAGCAAAAGAGAGGGGGGAGATAGAGCAAATGAGAGGGGGGATAGAGAAAATGAGAGCGGAGAGAGATAGCAAAAGAGAGGGGGAGAGGGAGAGCGAAAGAGGGGGAGAGAGAGAGAGCATAAGAGAGGGGGGAGAGAGAGAGCATAAGAGAGGGGGGAGAGAGAGCATAAGAGAGGGGGAATAGAGAGCAAAAGAGAGGGGAGAGAGAGAGCAAAAGAGAGGGGAAGAGAGAGAGCAAAAGAGAGGGGGAGAGAGAAAGCATAAGAGAGGGGGGAGAAAGCAAAAGAGAGGGGGAGAGAGAGCAAAAGAGAGAGGGAGAGAAATCAAAATATAGGGGGGAGAGAGAGCAAAAGAGAGGGGGGAGAGAGCAAAAGAGAGGGGGAGGGAGAGCAAAAGAGAGGGGGAGGGAGAGCCCAAGAGAAGGGGTAGAGAGCAAAAGAGAAGGGAGAGAGAGCAAAAGAGAGGTGGAGAGAGAGAGCATAAGAGAGGGGGGAGAGAGCATAAGAGAGGGGGAGAGAGAGAGCATAAGAGAGGGGGAGAGAGAGAGCATAAGAGAGGGGGAGAGAGAAAGCATAAGAGAGGGGGGGAGAGAGCAAAAGAGAGGGGGAGAGAGAGCAAAAGAGTAGGGGGAGAGAGATCAAATGAGAAGGGGGGAGAGAGCAAATGAGAGGGGAGAGAGCTTGCAAAAGAGAGGGGGGAGAGGGAGAGCAAAAGAGGGGGGAGAGAGATCATAAGAGAGGGGGAGAGAGAGCATAAGAAAGGGGGGATAGAGAGCAAAAGAGAGGGGGAGAGAGAGAGCAAAAGAGAGGGGGTGAGAGAGAGCAAAAGAGAGGGGGGGAGAGAGAGAGCAAAAGAGAGGGGGAGAGAGAAAGCATAAGAGAGGGGGGATAGAGCAAAAGAGAGGGGGAGAGAGAGCAAAAGGGAAGGGGTAGAGAGCAAAAGAGAAGGGAGGGAGAGCAAAAGAGAGGAGGAGAGAGAGAGCATAAGAGAGGGGGGAGAGAGAGCATAAGAGAGTGGGAGAGAGAGAGCATAAGAGAGGGGGAGAGAGAAAGCATAAGAGAGGGGGGAGAGAGAGCAAAAGAGAAGGGGGATAGAGAGCAAATGAGAAGGGGGAGAGAGCAAATGAGAGGGGAGAGAGCTTGCAAAAGAGAGGGGGGAGAGGGAGAGCAAAAGAGGGGGGAGAGAGAGCATAAGAGAGGGGGAGAGAGAGCATAAGAAAGGGGGGATACAGAGCAAAAGAGAGGGGGGAGAGAGAGAGCAAAAGAGAGGGGGTGAGAGAGAGCAAAAGAGAGGGGGGAGAGAGAGAGCAAAAGAGAGGGGGAGAGAGAAAGCATAAGAGAGGGGGGGAGAGAGAAAAAGAGAGGGGGAGAGAGAGCAAAAGAGAGGGGGAGAGAAAGCAAAAGAGAGGGGGAGAGAAATCAAAAGAGAGGGGGGAAAGAGAGCAAAAGAGAGGGGGGGAAAGAGCAAAAGAGAGGGGGAGAGAGAGCGAAAGAGAGAGGGGGAAGAGAGAGCAAAAGAGAGGGGGAAGAGAGCAAAAGAGAGGGGAGAGAGAGCAAAAGTGAGGGGAGAGAGAGAGCATAAGAGAGGGGGGAGAGAGGGGGAGAGAGAGAGCATAAGAGAGGGGGAGAGAGAAAGCATAAGAGAGGTGGGAGAGAGCAAAAGAGAGGGGGAGAGAGATCAAAAGAGAGGGGGAGAGAGAGCAAATGAGAGGGGGGAGAGAGGAAATGAGAGTGAAGAGAGAGAGCCAAAGAGAGGGGGGGAGAGGGAGAGCAAAAGAGGGGGGAGAGAGAGAGCATATTAGAGGGGGAGAGAGAGCATAAGAAAGGGGGATAGAGAGCAAAGAGAGGGGGAGAGAGAGAGAGCAAAAGAGAGGGGGAGAGAGCAAAAGAGAGGGGAGAGAGAAAGCATAAGAGAGGGGGGAGGGAGCAAAAGAGAGGGGGAGAGAGAGCAAAAGAGAGGGGGAGAGAGAGCAAAAGAGAGGGGGATAGAAATCAAAAGAGAGGGGGGATAGAGAGCAAAAGAGAGGGGGAGAGAGAGCAAAAGAGAGGGGGAGAGAGAGCAAAAGAGAGGGGGAGAGAGCAAAAGAGAGGGGAGAGAGAGCAAAAGAAAGGGGGGAGAGAGAGAGCATAATAAAGGGGGGAGAGAGAGCATAAGAGAGGGGGGAAGAGAAAGCATAAGAGAGGGGGGAGAGAGCAAAAGAGAGGGGGAGAGAGAGCAGAAGAGAGGGGGAGAGAGAGCAAAAGTGTCAGGGTTTTTTCCCTGTTTTGTTTGCCATGTGCTGCTGGCAGCCATTTTACTCACCTCTCTTGCTGACTCTGGTGCATACTGTGGGATGCTGCTCATTTCCTGCACTTCCTTTTATGACCAGACTGGTGTACATCATCCATGTGAGACAGGATGCAGTCTCAGAATTGTGATGTCATCACTTATTATTTAAAGGGCCTCTGTTCAGTATGCTTTGCCCTTGTGTTGTCTCAGACCTGTTTGTGACAGCTCCTGTGTATTACCTGGCTGTCTGACGTCCCACCTGGTTCCTGATCCCTGGCTTCTTCCTGACTCTGCTGTTCTCCTTGTTCCTGATTCCGGCTCGTCTGACTACTCACTTTGGCTCCTGACTCGGCTCGTCTGACTACCAGCTCTGGTTTTGATTCCTGGCTTGTTATTTGAATTGTGGACTTTTTATTATTTTTTGCTATTAATAAAGGTATGATTATTTTTGCACTTCTCCTGGCACCCTGACATTATGCAAAGGACATGAATCCTAATGGTGCTAATATTCCACCTTTACCTGCCATAAGTTCCAGGATGGATGAACAGGATCACCGCTTGGATCAATTTGCACTAGCCCTGCAAACCCTGCTGACTTGCACTGCACATTTCGACCAAAGTGTTCCACAAGTTATGGCTGCTCCTGTTTCCGCTGCTGCACCTAGTCCTACCAGGAGCATATCCGGCTCTGCACCTCTACCTCAGCGTTATGGAGGCGATCCTAATCAGTGCAGAGAGTTTTTGAACCAGGTGGGCATTTACTTTTAGATGTTCCCTCAGGCGTTTCTCTCTGACAGAGCTAAGGTGCAATTTCTCATCTCGTTACTCTCTGACACAGCTCTTGCCTTGGCTAATCCAATGTGGGAGACTAATAAACCTGTGATTTCAAACCCTGAATTTGTGGCCTCCTTTCTAAGGGTATTTGATGTTCTGGCTCGCTCCTCCTCTGCTGCTAAATGACTCATGTCCATTCAGCAAGGTACAAGATCTGTTGCTCAGTATGCCATTGAGTTCCGTACGCTTGCCGCAGAGGTAGGTTGGAACAATGAAGCCCTTGTTGCCGCCTTCTTTCATGGGCTCTCTGATGCGATTAAAGACGAAGTTGCTGCCAGAGATTTACCAGAGGATCTCGAGGCATTGGTGTCTTTTTTGATCCTAATTGACATCAGACTAAGTGAGAGGCCCTCTTTCAAGGAGCGCTTGCAGAAGCCTCCTGTTCCGTTGTCTCTTACGTGTTTGTTCCCACCCATGCCTCCCTTTCCTCCCATGCCTCCTGGCCCAGACTCATTAGGTACTGCTGAGCCGATGCAGTTCGGATTCACGCGTCTCTCCATGGCGGAGAGGGACTTTAGGAGGAGGGAGGGGCTCTGCCTCTATTGTGGGTTACACGGCCACCTTTTGAAGTCTTGTCCTACACGGCTGGGAAACGCTCACACCTAAGGTCCTGTTGGGGGAAGACCTTGGGTGGTTTATCCTTGTCCCCGGAACCGCTAAAGGAGAAACCTTTGGTCACGGTTGTCCTTTGCTGGGTGGACTCCTCCATAGTCACCCAGACTCTTGTTGACTCCGGTGCTGCGGGCTATTTCATTGACAGTGCTTTTGTATCAAAGCACTCCATTCCTGTTTTGCCTTGGTCCGTTCCGCTTGCTATTGAGGCCATTGATGGCAGGCCCCTTCAGCCCGCACTCGTTACTCATGAACTGCTCCATTATACATGGCTGTTGGGGCTCTCCATTTTGAAACCCTCCAGTTCCAGGTGATAAACTCTCTGCATTTTCCGGTTATTCTGGGTTATCCCTGGCTCCAAAAGCACAATCCCAGTCTCGACTGGCGCAGGTCCAAAATGTTGTCGTGGTCTCTGTAATGTATTTCCACTTGTCTTCAGAAACCAGTTAAAGTCTTGTGCACTTCTTCGGTATCTCAATTGCCAGAGGAGTACCGAGAGTTTCTAGACGTTTTTGACAAAGTGCGTGCTGGTACGTTGCCTCCTCACCGGTCTTACAATTGTGCCATAGACCTGCAACCCGGAGCAAATTCTCCTCGGGGCTGAGTTTACCCTCTGTCTGTTGCGGAGAATTGTGCTATGGAGGAGTATGTTGTCGATGCTCTGTTGCGGGGGATCATCTGCAAATCCTGCTCTCCTGCAGGGGCTGGCTTCTTCTTTGTGAATAAAAAGGGTGGCGAGTTTAGACCATGCATCGATTATAGGGGTCTTAATCATCTTACCTTTAAGAACGCTTACCCTATTCCGCTCATTACGGAACTCTTTGACCGCCTCAAGGGAGCTACGGTCTTTACTAAACTTGATTTGAAAGGAGCGTACAATCTTGTTAGGATCAAGGAGGGCCACAAATGGAAAACAGCATTTAACACCAGAAGCGGGCATTATGAGTATCTTGTAATGCTCTTTGATCTATGTAATGCTCCTGCTGTTTTCCAGGAATTTATTAATGATGTCCTATGAGATATGTTGCAACAGTGTGTTGTGGTGTACTTGGATGACATCCTCATACACTCACCCACACTTGAGGTTCATCGTTCTGATGTTACACGGGTTCTTAAGAGACTACGTGAGAACAGCCTGTTTTGTAAACTCAAGTATATGTCTCCATTGCAGGGTTCTTCATGGATCCTGACAAGTTATCTGTAGTTCTGCAGTGGCCTCACCCAGTTGGTCTTTGGTCTATTCAACGTTTTTTGGTGTTCGCCAAATACTATAGAAAGTTTATTAAAAACTTTTCTTCCTTGGTCAAACCTATCACAGACATGACCCGTAAAAAGGATGATCCACTCCAATGGTCACCTACTGCCATTAAGGCCTTTGACAGTCTTAAGACTGCTTTTGCTGCTGCTCCAGTTCTGGTTCATCCTAACCCTGTCCAGCCTTTCATTCTTGAGGTTGACGCGTCTGAGTCTTGAGTAGGTGCCCTCTTGTCTCAACGTCTTACGCCTGACAGTTCCTTGCATCCGTGTGGTTTCTTCTCTAAGAAATTGTCTCCAGCGGAGTGCAATTATGAAATTGGTGACAGGGAATTACTAGCCATAATTTTGGCACTCAAGGAATGAAGGCATCTTCTTGAGGGTACAAGCGTGCCAGTGCTTATTCTTACTGACCACAAGAATTTAACTTATCCATCTGAAGCAAAATGTTTGTCACCCCGACAGGCCAGATGGGTGCTATTTTTCTCTCTGTTTAATTATGTGGTCTCCTACCTGCCTGGTAGTAAGAATGTTAGGGCTGATGCCCTCTCTCAACAATTTTCCCCTCTGTCCAAGGAGGAGTCTGTACCTACTCCAGTTTTACCTCCTGACCATATTTTTGCTACCATACGTACTAATTTGACTTCTCCCTTGGGGGAGGAGATCCTGGCTGCACAAACCAATGCAAAAAAATCCAAAGAGAGTAGCAGCAAACAATTGTGTTTATTAGGCACAACACAACATTAACAGCAACGTTTCGGTATTGCTACCTTATTCATGCTAAACATCATACTGAAATGATTCTATTTAAACCTAAACACCACTAGGTGGCGCTGCACATGCAACTTCCTATTAACCCTTTACATCAAAATAATTACACATTTTACATCAAAACAATTAAAAACAATTCTATACTATATTAGTTATAATTTAGTTACAGTCATAATAACAAATATACATTTATAGAATCATATTACAATCTCAGGTACAGACTAATCAATAGAAAATTAATTTATAGAAAAACAGACATATCAAGATCTTTATTTAACCCATTCGGTTCCATAGTGCCTAATTTCCAAATTATTTCCTAATTTTCTATTGATTAGTCTGTACCTGAGATTGTAATATGATTCTATAAATGTATATTTGTTATTATGACTGTAACTAAATTATAACTAATATAGTATAGAATTGTTTTTAATTGTTTTGATGTAAAATGTGTAATTATTTTGATGTAAAGGGTTAATAGGAAGTTGCATGTGCAGCGCCACCTAGTGGTGTTTAGGTTTAAATAGAATCATTTCAGTATGATGTTTAGCATGAATAAGGTAGCAATACCGAAACGTTGCTGTTAATGTTGTGTTGTGCCTAATAAACACAATTGTTTGCTGCTACTCTCTTTGGATTTTTTTGGATGTATGCTTTAGAGACTTGAGTGGGTCTCTTGGGTAGCTGGCACAGGGACCGTTGTGTGCTGAGTCAATTGACTTTGAATTTTGCACAAACCAATGCACCTCCTGAGAAACCTAGTGGTAAGTGTTTTGTTCCTGAGAATCTTCCAACTAAACTTTTGCACACTTACCACTATCCTAAAGCCGCAGGTCACCCAGGCAAGAACCAAATGATTTGGTCTGTCACTCAACAATTCTGGTGGCCAGGTCTTTGTTCTGATGTTGCTGCGTATGTTACCTTCTGCTCAGTTTGTGCACAGAATAAGACTCCTCAACTACTTCCTGTGGGTCTTCTTAAACCTATTGCTAATGGTGAGCGTCCTTGGACACATCTTTCCATGGACTTCATTGTCGAGCTCCCTGTTTCCAATGGCAATACTGTTATCCTTATGGTGGTTGACCATTTTTCTAAAATGTCACATTGCATTCCCTTGAAGAAGTTGCCTACCGCTCAGGAGCTTGTTTTAATTTTTGCCTGGGTGGTCTTCCGTTTACATGGGTTACCCAAGGAGATAGTGTCGGACCGGGGTAGCCAGTTTGTCTCCAGATTTTGGCGTTCCTTTTGTGCTCAAATGGGTATTCAGCTTTCTTTCTTCTCTACATATCACCCTCAATCCAATGGGGCTGTGGAACGGTCTAATCAAGCTCTGGAACAGTTCCTCCGTTGCTATGTCTCAGATCACCACAATAATTGGTCTGAACTGTTACCTTGGGCAGAGTTTGCTCATAATAGTGCTATTAATGCTTCCTCCAAGTTATCCCCGTTCATGGCAAATTATGGGTTTCAACCACCCTTGTTGCCCGATTCATTCATGTCTCAGGGTATTCCTGCTTTGGAGGAGCATCTCCGACAACTCCGTTCCACGTGGGTGCAGATTCAGGATTGCCTTCATCGTTCTATGCAACGCCAAAATCTCCAGGCTGATCGTACGCATCTGCCCGCGCCTTCCTACCAGGTTGGTGAGAGAGTTTGGCTGTCCTCCCACAACTTGAATCTTCGTGTGCCTTCCAATAAACTGGTTCCTGTTATGTTGGTCCTTTTTGAATACTCCGACGGGTCAATCCTGTGGCCTACACTCTTGACCTTCCTCTTGCAATGCGCATCTCCAATGTTTTTCATGTCTCCCTCTTGAAACCATTGGTTTGCAATTGGTTTACCACTGTGTTGCCTCATCCCTGTCCTATCTTTGTTGACAACCATGAGGAGTATGAGGTCAGCAGCATTATTGACTCTCATATGTCCAGTGGCCGCATACAGTATTTGGTTCACTGGTGGGGCTATGGTCCGGAGGAGCGTTCATGGGTTCCCTCCTCTGATGATCATGCTCCCACCCTCCTCCATGCCTTCCATGCCCGTTTCCCTACTAAGTCTTTTGTCCTCCCGCGGGGAGGGGTCGTTGAGGGGAGGGTACTGTCAGGTTTTTTTCCTTGTTTTCTTTGCCATGTGCTGCTGGCAGCCATTTTACTCACCTCTCTTGCTGACTCTGGTGCATACTGTGTGATGCTGCCCATTTCTTGCACTTCCTTTTATGGCCAGACTGGTGTACATCATCCGTGTGAGACAGGATGCAGTCTCAGAATTGTGATGTCATCACTTATTATTTAAAGGGCCTCTGTTCAGTATGCTTTGCCCTTGCATTGTCTCAGACCTGTTTGTGAGAGCTCCTGTGTATTACCTGGCTGTCTGACGTCCCTCCTGGTTCCTGAGAGAGAGAGCATAAGAGAGGGGGGAGAGAGAAAGTATAAGAGAGGGGGGAGAGAGCAAAAGAGAGGGGGAGAGGGAGCAAAAGAGAGGGGGAGAGAGAGCAAAAGAGAGGGGGGAGAAAGCAAAAGAGAGGGGGGAGAGAAAGAGCATAAGAGAGGGGGGAGAGAGAAAGCATAAGAGAGTGGGGAGAGAGCAAAAGAGAGGGGGGAGAGAAAGCAAAAGACAGGAGGAGAGAGAGCAAAAGAGAGGTGGGAGAGAAAGCAAAAGAGAGGGGGGAGAGAAAGCAAAAGAGAGAGCAAATGAGTGGGGAGAGAGAGAGTAAATGAGTGGGGAGAGAGAGAGCAAATGAGAGGGGAGAGAGAGAAAGCAAATGAGAGGGGAGAGAAAGACCAAATGAGAGGGGAGAGAGAGAGAGCAAAAGAGAGGAGAGAGAGAGAGCAAAAGACAGGGGTGTGAAAGAGCAAAAGAGAGGGGGGGGGGAGAGAGAGCAAATGAGAGGGGAGAGAGAGAACAAATGAGAGGGGAGAGAGAGAGCAAATGAGAGGGGAGAGAGAGCAAATGAGAGGGGAGAGAGAGCAAATGAGAGGGGGTAGATAGAGCAAATGAGAGGGGAGAGAGAGAGCAAATGAGAGGGGAGAGAAAGCAAAAGAGAGGGGGGAGGGAGAGCAAAAGAGAGGGGGAGAGAGAGCAAAAGAGAGGGGGAGAGAGAGCGCAAAAGAGAGTGGGAAAGAGAGCGCAAAAGAGAGAGGGAAAGAGAACAAAAGAGAAAAAGCAAAAGAGAGGGGGAGAGAGAGAAAAAAGAATGGGAGAGAGTGCAAAAGAGTGGGGAGAGAGAGAGCAAATGAGAGGGGAGAGAGAGAGCAAATGAGAGGGGAGAGAGAGAGCAAATGAGAGGGGAGAGAGAGAGAGCAAATGAG
Source organism: Bombina bombina (assembly GCF_027579735.1). NCBI lineage: Eukaryota > Metazoa > Chordata > Amphibia > Anura > Bombinatoridae > Bombina > Bombina bombina. Next base: position 1,149,771,491 of record NC_069501.1, on the reverse strand, counting down.
AGGGGAGAGAGAGAGCAAATGAGAGGGGAGAGAGAGAGCAAAAGAGAAGGGGGAGAAAGAGCAAAAGAGAGTGGTGAGAGAGAGCAAATGAGAGGGGAGAGAGAGAGTAAATGAGAGGGGAGAGAGAGAGCAAATGAGAGGGGAGAGAGAGCAAATGAGAGGGGAGAGAGAGAGCAAATGAGAGGGGAGAGAGAGAGAGCAAAAGAGAGGGGGAGGGAGAGCAAAAGAGAGGGGGGAGGGAGAGCAAAAGAGAGGGGGAGAGAGAGCACAAAAGAGAGGGGGGAGAGAGAACAAAAGAGAGAAAGCAAAAGAGAGGGGGAGAGAGAGCACAAAAGGGAGGGGGAGAGAGAGCAAAAAAGAGGGGAGAGAGAGCAAAAGAGAGGGGAGAGAGAGAACAAAAAAGAGGGGAGAGAGAGCAAAAGAGAGGGGAGAGAGAGCAAAAGAAAGTGGAGGGATAGAGTAAAAGATAGGGGGGAATCTAACTGGATGGCAGGGTGGTGAAAGAATCCACCTGGATGCAGCGTAAGCTGCATCCAGGTGGATTCCGAAAATGGCAGGGTGGTTCCGTCACCAAAATAGACCGCCCTTCCGAAAATGGCAGGGCGGTTCCGTCACCACAAAAGACTGACCTTTGGGCAGGGTTTCTCATTTATTTATATAAAAGAAGAGTTACAAAATAGGTTGTTTCTACATCTGTAGTTTAAACAAAAATTAGACTGCCCTTTGGGCAGGCTTATCGACTAGTATATTATATATAGCAATTCCCCTAAACACATTTTATTTTAATTAAAAAATATAAAAATATATTCATATGACTTTATATTTATTTGTATACCACAGTAACCACCCACAAAAATGGTCTCATAATTTCCAAGCCACAGATCTCCGGTGTAAACTTTAAAGAAAGAAAACCTCAACTTCTTAGATGTAATTAGACATATCATATCATTTAATTAGAAGAAATTAACCACACAAGCACACAAAGATACACACAAACACACACACAACTATAGTACTCACTCAAGACCCTGGAAGAAAATAACCACACACAAAAATACACACACATACACACAAATACACTCATAGATAAATACATGCAGTCACACATAAACATCTACATAAACATGAATATACAAATATATACAGACATGCATTTGCACATAAACACATACACAAAAACACATGAACACACAAATAAATACATAAATATGTGCATTTATGCATAAACATATACACACACACATACACATGAACATGCAAATATAAATACATGCATTCACACAATCATGCACACATACACATGAACACATAAATTCATAAATACATTAATTTACGCATAACAACAACAAAAGGGAAAGAGGCACCACATGTGTAGATCAATCACATCAATTGATAACAGACAAACTGGAGATACAGGGTACTCATGAAGTGTGAAGGCACTCTCTTGTGCCAATAGATGCAGGCTGTTTTTTTGCAGCAAGCCAGCTGGCTGGACTCAGGCAAATCTTGAAGTCTCCAGGGAACAAAGGTACTGGAACACTGGAACCACGGACCTGTAGCAAGTGGTGTGAGGGAGTAGGTCAATGAAGCCCCTTGGTAGCCTATAGGAGTAAACACTGTATGCAAGGAGTGTAACTTAAAAAAGGTTTATTAAAAGGTATGTAACAATACCGTGAATAAAAACAACTCCTGCTAAGTATTTAAATCTCCACAGTGAGATTAATAGCAATAATGTGACGTGTTTCACAGGATAACCCATTTCCTCAGGTATATATCTTAAAATGGCCCGTGTACATGGGCTTTAGGACTAGTATTTAATAAAGTATTTAACTGTGTTTGTACTGTAAATATTTCACATTCCAATGTTCTTTCACATAGTGGAAATATTCTAAGTATTTAAAAAAAAATATTCCTATATATCTGTATATACTGTATATATATATATATATATATATATATATATATATATATATATATATACATATATATACATATGTAAAGATATATATTTTACCAAAAACCTTATCCATAAATGCCATATGCTATGTAAAGACCATTGGAATGTGAAATATTCATATTTCATGTTGCGTTAGCGCACTTGATTAAACGTGATCGGGTTTGGGCATAAGTATGGGTGTTTTTTCTCCCCCCACTTTTCATGCTCCATTGAAGTCATGGGGGGAATACGTTAATACGTTTGTGATATTAGAGGTTTGGCTTTTTGTGCATGTCAGTTAGGGCTTGTGCGAAAACATTTTACTTTTAACTTGTAATACGCACGCTTCGAATATCATGACCACATTAACATATTCTCTTATAGACTTCAATGGAGCATTAAAACCCACACTTGTGTGCTCACCCGACTGCGTTTATTAAAGAGCGCTTAACCCAACATGAAATATGAATATTTAACATTCCAATGTTCTTCACATAGAAGAATATGTTCTATTTATTCTTAAATAAATATTTCTATATTTATCTGATGATTTTATGGTAAAATATGAATCTATACCTGTGTATATATACAGTATTGTGCAAAAGTCTAAGGCCACCATTAGATTTGTTATTTTAGCAAAGTTTTAAATAATGACCATCAATATTTATTTTTTGGTCTCTTTATTAAGATACAAACAGAAAATACAGGAAATATGTACACAAAATATAAAAAAGCACAAGTTTCAGAACAAAATGGTTTCTTCAGGCAAAAGTCAGTAACTAGTGTGACCTCCCTTGGCCTTAAGCACATCTTAAACTCTTTTGGGGAGACTGTCCTGAAGTTTTCTGAAATAATCTTCTGGTATATTATACCAGGCTTCTTTCAGCACTTCCCAGAGTTCTTCTTTATATTTAGGTTATTTTCTATTTCTCTCTCTGCCCAGGTGATCTCATACCGCCTCTATAATATTCAGGTCTGGGCTCTGTGGAGGCTATGACTGTCAGTGTTTTATCAGCTGTTTTTCTTTCCAAATATGATTTCACAGCATTAGCAGTGTGCTTGGGATCATTATGATCCCATCGATTCAGACAATATAACCAACACTACTGGCAAAAATGCAGCCTAAAACTAGGACAGAGCCTCCACCATGTTTCACTGAATGCCGCAAGCACTCATTCTTAAATCTCTCTCCAACTCTCCTTCACACATATTGTCCACGATTGGACCCAAAAATGTTAAACTCAGATTCATTTTTCCTCATTACTCTTTTTCTACTGATATTCATTCCAATCTTTGTGAGCTTTAGCATATCTTAGCCCTTTCACCCTGTTCCCCTGGACTAGTCACTACATAATACTCTTTTCCACTGATCTTCATTCCAATCTTTGTGAGCTTTAGCATATCTTAGCCCTTTCACCCTGTTCCCCTGGACTAGTCACTACATAGTACTCTTTTCCACTGATCTTCATTCCAATCTTTGTGAGCTTTAGCATATCTTAGCCCTTTTACCCTGTCCCCCTGGACTAGTCACTACATAGTACTCCTTTCCACTGATCTTCATTCCAATCTTTGTGAGCTTTAGCATATCTTAGCCTTTTCACCCTGTTCCCCTGGACCAGTCACTCCATAATACTCTGTTCCACTGATCTTCATTCCAATCTTTGTGAGCTTTAGCATATCTTAGCCTTTTCACCCTGTTCCCCTTCCAAAAAAGTGGTTTCTTGGCTGCTACCCTTCCACAAAGACCATTCCAGATCAAGCTTTTTCGCACTGTAGAAGGGTCAACATGGCATCCCGATGAACCTGCCAGATGCTGACAGGTCATTGCTGGACTTCTTCTGGTCTCTCAAATAATTTTGAAAGTTTTCTTGGCCTTCCAGTCCTTTTTTGTCCTTGACCTCTCCTGATTCTTGAGATTTCTTTATAACAGCTTGAATCCCAAATCTTGAGTGTTCAGTTTGTTTTCGGATTTCCCTTTGAGTGTGGCCTTGCTGATGCAAAAGTATGATTTTATGTCTGTCAATTTCTGTGATCTTTGGCATTTTGAATGGAATTATGTGGTTGAAAGTTGTTTTCTTTACCAAGCTTCCAATGAATTAAACTCATACCACATGTTTATGTAATGCTCAAGCATGTCTTGCATAAACCTGGTACATTAGACCTTTTTCACAGTTGTCATTTTGACATAAAATATTAGGACAAATACATGTGTTAGCAATGACATTAATTAGTGTTCCATTCCATTTAAGTTTACATAACCAGGTTTCTGCTATTGCTCAAGAGTAATGGGAGGCCACCTTAATACTTGTGATCAGAAAAGAAAGAGAGGGGGCGCCCTAAGTGTGAGAGAAGAGATGTGACCAAATAATTCTATATTTATCTATCTAAATATTATAAATTAGTATTAACAAATTAAAATAATACTAAGGTGATATATCAAAGCAATATGCTGTGTAAACCAGTATCAATGTGGTGCAAGAGTAATATATCATACAATGTGCAATGTTAAACAGTGTTAATCAATAACAATGTGATACAAAGTAATACAGATAATAAACAAGACAAACACAGTGATAATAAAGTGAAAGTCTCTATTGAGATGGGAGGCAGCTATCTGTGATGATCCAGGCCAGGATCCAGGAGCGGCAATCTATGAAGAGAAAAAACAGAAGCGCCACATGGCCCAATATTGTTTGGTCCGGAACTAGTAGATCTTAAAGTAATGAGTAAACTCACGTTTAGTAGAGCACCTCAATTAGTGCTATATATGCGGTCTGGGATCTATTCAGTCACCCAGAAGACCAACTTCCTGCACAGGAGCTGATGTCTGTATAGACAGAAGGGAGACACAGGTGCCAATATGGCCTAGTATTGCTGGTGCAAGGGTGTCAATACAAGCAAAGAGAAGAATAATACTCACAAAGTGTAAAGCACCTCTTGTGATGCTATAGAGGCATGAAGGGATCAATTCAGTCACCCAACAGACTTGTGGCCAGACATCCAAGTGGATTCAGAGGTGCAGAAGGATCCCACAATTGGTCAAAAAAGGAGATATTCCTCAGGAGAAGGATGAAAGATATATATCCCAAAGAAAGATGCAGCAAGTGTTCAAAATATTAAAAAATGACTTTAATAAAATAGTAAAAAACATAATTTATGCTTACCTGATAAATTTATTTCTCTTGTAGTGTATCCAGTCCACGGATCATCCATTACTTATGGGATATTAACTCCTCCCCAACAGGAAGTGCAAGAGGATTCACCAGCAGAGCTGCTATATAGCTCCTCCCCTAACTGCCATTACCAGTCATTCGACCGAAAACATGCAGAGAAAGGAAAACCATAGGGTACAGTGGTGACTGTAGTTTAATGGAAAAATTACCTGCCTTAAAGTGACAGGGCGGGCCGTGGACTGGATACACTACAAGAGAAATAAATTTATCAGGTAAGCATAAATTATGTTTTCTCTTGTTAAGTGTATCCAGTCCACGGATCATCCATTACTTATGGGATACCAATACCAAAGCTAAAGTACACGGATGACGGGAGGGACAGGCAGGCTCTTTATACGGAAGGAACCACTGCCTGAAGAACCTTTCTCCCAAAAACAGCCTCCGAAGAAGCAAAAGTGTCAAATTTGTAAAATTTGGAAAAAAGTATGAAGAGAAGACCAAGTTGCAGCCTTGCAAATCTGTTCAACAGAAGCCTCATTCTTAAAGGCCCAAGTGGAAGCCACAGCTCTAGTAGAATGTGCTGTAATTCTTTCAGGAGGCTGCTGTCCAGCAGTCTCATAGGCTAACCGTATTATGCTACGAAGCCAAAAGGAGAGAGAGGTAGCCGAAGCTTTTTTGACCTCTCCTCTGACCAGAATAAACGACAAACAGGGAAGACGTTTGTCGAAAATCCTTAGTTGCCTGTAGATAAAATTTCAGGGCACGGACTACATCTAGATTGTGTAGCAGACGTTCCTTTTTCGAAGAAGGATTAGGACACAAAGATGGAACCACATATCTTGATTGATATTCCTGTTAGTGACCACCTTAGGTAGGAACCCAGGTTTAGTACGCAGAACTACCTTGTCTGAATGAAAAATCAGATAAGGAGAATCACAATGTAAGGCAGATAACTCAGAGACTCTTCGAGCCGAGGAAATCGCCATTAAAAACAGAACTTTCCAAGATAACAACTTGATATCAATGGAATGAAGGGGTTCAAACGGAACCCCCTGTAAAACATTAAGAACTAAGTTCAAACTCCATGGTGGAGCAACAGTTTTAAACACAGGCTTGATCCTAGCTAAAGCCTGACAAAAGCTTGAACGTCCGGAACTTCTGACAGACGTTTGTGTAAAAGAATGGACAGAGCTGAAATCTGTCCCTTTAAGGAACTAGCGGATAAACCCTTTTCTAAACCTTCTTGTAGAAAAGACAATATCCTCGGAATCCTAACCTTACTCCATGAGTAACTCTTGGATTCGCACCAATATAAGTATTTGCGCCATATCTTATGGTAAATCTTTCTGGTAACAGGCTTCCTAGCCTGTATTAAGGTATCAATAACTGACTCAGAAAAACCACGTTTTGATAAAATCAAGCGTTCAATTTCCAAGCAGTCAGCTTCAGAGAAATTAGATTTTGATGTTTGAAGGGACCCTGGATCAGAAGGTCCTGTTTCAGAGGTAGCGACCAAGGTGGACAGGATGACATGTCCACTAGATCTGCATACCAAGTCCTGCGTGGCCATGCAGGCGTTATTAGAATCACTGATGCTCTCTCCTGTTTGATTCTGGCAATCAATCGAGGAAGCATCGGGAAGGGTGGAAACACATAAGCCATCCCGAAGGTCCAAGGTGCTGTCAAAGCATCTATCAGAACCGCTCCCGGATCCCTGGATCTGGACCCGTAACAAGGAAGCTTGGCGTTCTGTCGAGACGCCATGAGATCTATCTCTGGTTTGCCCCAACGTCGAAGTATTTGGGCAAAGACCTCCGGATGAAGTTCCCACTCCCCCGGATGAAAAGTCTGACGACTTAAGAAATCCGCCTCCCAGTTCTCCACTCCCGGGATGTGGATTGCTGACAGGTGGCAAGAGTGAGACTCTGCCCAGCGAATTATCTTTGATACTTCCATCATTGCTAGGGAGCTTCTTGTCCCTCCCTGATGGTTGATGTAAGCTACAGTCGTGATGTTGTCCGACTGAAACCTGATGAACCCCCGAGTTGTTAACTGGGGCCAAGCCAGAAGGGCATTGAGAACTGCTCTCAATTCCAGAATGTTTATTGGTAGGAGACTCTCCTCCTGATTCCATTGTCCCTGAGCCTTCAGAGAATTCCAGACAGCGCCCCAACCTAGTAGGCTGGCATCTGTTGTTACAATTGTCCAGTCCGGCCTGCTGAATGGCATCCCCCCTGGACAGATGTGGCCAAGAAAGCCACCATAGAAGAGAATTTCTGGTCTCTTGATCCAGATTCAGAGTAGGGGACAAGTCTGAGTAATCCCCATTCCACTGACTTAGCATGCACAATTGCAGCGGTCTGAGATGTAGACGTGCAAAGGGTACTATTTCATTGCTGCTACCATTAAGCAGATCACCTCCATGCATTGAGCTACTGACGGGTTTTGAATGGAATGAAGGACACGGCATGCATTTTGAAGCTTTGTTAACCTGTCTTCTGTCAGGTAAATCTTCATTTCTACAGAATCTATAAGAGTCCCCAAGAAGGGAACTCTTGTGAGTGGAAAGAGAGAACTCTTCTTTTCGTTCACCTTCCATCCATGCGACCTTAGAAATGCCAGTACTAACTCTGTATGAGACTTGGCAGTTTGAAAGCTTGAAGCTTGTATCAGAATGTCGTCTAGGTACGGAGCTACCGCAATTCCTCGCGGTCTTAGTACCGCCAGAAGAGCACACAGAACCTTTGTGAAGATTCTCGGAGCCGTAGCAAATCCGAATGGAAGAGCTACAAACTGGTAATGCCTGTCTAGAAAGGCAAACCTTAGATACCGGTAATGATCTTTGTGAATCGGTATGTGAAGGTAAGCATCCTTTAAATCCACTGTGGTCATGTACTGACCCTTTTGGATCATGGGTAAAATTGTCCGAATAGTTTCCATTTTGAACGATGGAACTCTTAGGAATTTGTTTAGGATCTTTAAATCCAAGATTGGCCTGAAAGTTCCCTCTTTTTTGGGAACCACAAACAGATTTGAGTAAAACCCTTGTCCTTGTTCCGACCGCGGAACCGGATGGATCACTCCCATTAATAAAAGATCTTGTACGCAGCGTAGAAACGCCTCTTTCTTTATTTGGTTTGTTGACAACCTTGACAGATGAAATCTCCCTCTCTCCACCGGGATAGTGGTACGCTTAGCTAAAGTAGAAACTGCTCCCTCCACCTTAGGGACCGTTTGCCATAAGTCCCGTGTGATGGCGTCTATTGGAAACATCTTTCTAAATATCGGAGGGGGTGAGAACGGCACACCGGGTCTATCCCACTCCTTAGTAACAATTTCAGTAAGTCTCTTAGGTATAGGAAAAACGTCAGTACTCGCCGGGTACCGCAAAATATTTATCCAACCTACACATTTTCTCTGGTATTGCAACTGTGTTACAATCATTCAGAGCCGCTAACACCTCCCCTAGTAATACACGGAGGTTTTCCAGCTTAAATTTAAAATTTGAAATATCTGAATCCAGTTTGTTTGGAATCAGAACCGTCACCCGCAGAATGAAGCTCTCCGTCCTCATGTTCTGCAAATTGTGACGCAGTGTCTGACATGGCCCTAATATAATCAGCGCACTCTGTTCTCACCCCAGAGTGATCACGCTTACCTCTTAGTTCTGGTAATTTAGCCAAAACTTCAGTCATAACAGTAGCCATATCCTGTAATGTGATTTGTAATGGCCGCCCAGATGTACTCGGCGCTACAATATCACGCACCTCCCGAGCGGGAGATGCAGGTACTGACACGTGAGGCGAGTTAGTCGGCAATAACTCTCCCCTCGTTGTTTGGTGAAATATGTTCAATTTGTACAGATTGACTTTTATTTAAAGTAGCATCAATACAGTTAGTACATAAATTTCTATAGGGCTCCACTTTGGCTTTAGCACATATAGCACAGATATCTTCCTCTGAATCAGACATGTTTAACACACTAGCAAATAAAACTAGCAACTTGGAAATACTTTTCAAGTAATTTACTATAATATGAAAACGTACTGTGCCTATAAGAAGCACAGAAAAAGTTTATGACAGTTGAAAATTAATAAACTGAAAAGTTTATAGCATCAAATCTTTGTAAAAAAACACAATTTTAGCAAAGGATTGCTCCCATTAGCAAAGGATAACTAACCCTGATAGCAGAAAAAAAAAAAATACAGAAATAAACGTTTTTTTATCACAGTCAACTACCAATCTCACAGCTCTGCTGTGAGTGATTACCTCCCTCAAAACAAGTTTTGAAGACCCCTGAGTTCTGTAGAGATGAACCGGATCATGCAGGGGAAGACAATAAACTTCTGACTGAATTTTTTGATGCGTAGCAAAAGCACCAAAAAAGGCCCCTCCCCCTCACACATAACAGTGAGAGAGATCAGTAAAACTGTCATAAATTAAATAAAACGACTGCCAAGTGGAAAAAAAATGTGCCCAAAACATTTTTTCACCCCAGTACCTCAGAAAATTAAACGATTTTACATGCCAGCAAAAAACGTTTAACATTAATAAATTGAGTGTTATTAAAAAGCCTGTTGCTAGTCCCTGCAAATTAGGCTAAAAGTTTTATGCATACTAGTATAATTCCAGTGAAGTGCCATTCCCCAGAATACTGAAGTGTAAAATATACATACATGACAGCCTGATACCAGTTGCTGCTACTGCATTTAAGGCTGAGTTTACATTATATCGGTATGGCAGAATTTTCTCATCAATTCCATTGTCAGAAATAATAAGCTGCTACATACCTCTTTGCAGATTAATCTGCCCGCTGTCCCCTGATCTGAAGTTTACCTCTCCTCAGATGGCCGAGAAACAGCAATATGAATCTTAACTACTCCGGCTAAAATCATAGAAAAACTCAGGTAGATTCTTCTTCAAATTCTACCAGAGAAGGAATAACACACTCCGGTGCTATTATAAAATAACAAACTTTTGATTGAAGGTATGAAACTAAGTATAATCACCACAGTCCTCTCACACATCCTATCTATTCGTTGGGTGCAAGAGAATGACTGGTAATGGCAGTTAGGGGAGGAGCTATATAGCAGCTCTGCTGGGTGAATCCTCTTGCGCTTCCTGTTGGGGAGGAGTTTAATATCCCATAAGTTAATGGATGATCCGTGGACTGGATACACTTAACAAGCCTGATGAAACAGCCATTGGCTGAGAAACGCGTTGCCTGTGATTTTACTATTTTATTAAAGTCATTTTTTAATATTTTGAACACTTGCTGCATCTTTCTTTGGGATATATATCTTTCATCCTTCTCCTGAGGAATATCTCCTTTTTTGACCAATTGTGGGATCCTTCTGCACCTCTGAATCCACTTGGATGTCTGGCCACAAGTCTGTTGGGTGACTGAATTGATCCCTTCATGCCTCTATAGCATCACAAGAGGTGCTTTACACTTTGTGAGTATTATTCTTCTCTTTGCTTGTATTGACACCCTTGCACCAGCAATACTAGGCCATATTGGCACCTGTGTCTCCCTTCTGTCTATACAGACATCAGCTCCTGTGCAGGAAGTTGGTCTTCTGGGTGACTGAATAGATCCCAGACCGCATATATAGCACTAATTGAGGTGCCCTACTAAACGTGAGTTTACTCATTACTTTAAGATCTACTAGTTCCGGACCAAACAATATTGGGCCATGTGGCGCTTCTGTTTTTTCTCTTCATAGATCACCTTAATACTTGCCACTTTAGCCTACTTTTGATTATAGGGTTAGGTTTAGGGGTTAATAGTTTAATTTAGGTTGTTGCAATGTGGGGGCTGGCGGTTTAGGGGTTAATAACTTTATTTAGTGGTGGCGATGTTGTGGAGCGGCGGAATAGGGGTTAATATCTTTATTATAGTGTGGGCGACGTTGGGTGTGCGGGGGAATAGGGGGTTAATAACTTTAATATAGTGGGGACGATGTCGGGGAGCGGCGGAATAGGGGTTAATAAATTGTTTTAACTTTATTTAGTGGCAGTGATATCGGGAGCAGCAGAAAAAGGGGTTAATAGGTTTAATATAGTATTTGCGATGCGGGAGGGCCTCGGTTTAGGGGTTAATAGGTAGTTTATGGGTGTTAGTGTACTTTGTAACACTTTAGTTATGAGTTTTATGTAATAGTTTTGTTGCATAAAACTCATAACTACTGCTCTCAGATGGTGGTGCGGAACTTGACGTTATAGGGTGTAACGCAAGCTTTTTTGCCTCACCGCTAAACCCGTAATGGCAGTGCTATGGGAAGCCCATTAAAAAACGTCATTTTTTCGAGTGCGGGACTGACGTTGCGTTACAGGCTCAAAGGCTTTTGGTACAGCTATACCGATAAAACTCGTAATGGCTGCGTTGCTGTTTTAACGCTGAAATGGCAATTTTCTCAGCGTTAAAACATGACTGCAAAACTTGCAATCTACCTGAATGTTTTTAATATTGGCTGGCAATGTAATTTGTACTTGTTTCACTAACAGGTGGATAAGTGGATACATGATAAGCTTTTCAGTTTTCATGCACCCCCCCCCCCCCAAAAAAAAACAATATATTTTACGATCAAAGCACAATTAAATTGAAAACTCTAGGCTATAAATTCATATGTTTGTCTATATTAATATTTTTATTTTGAATTCCAGAAATACTTTAGCAACTGGAAACTAAAAGAAAAGCCATCTCAATCTAATTAAAGGTGTAATTATTGTTTTTAATTCCTGATTTATTTTTCTTTTAGATCTGTAGATTTTAGATTACTATTTTCATCCTTACTCTAAAATGTTGAGTTGCAGGACTGAGCCGAGTGTTAATTGGGTATATTAATTGGAATAGAGCAGTGTTGATAAAAGGAATACAGATACCCAGAGTATTCCTAAGAATTATAATGTTGGTTTTGGCAACTAGGGAAACGCAATAATAATGATGCATGACTCATACTTAAGAATTACTGGTTTGGTTGATTGAAAAACTCATTAAAAGCTAATACTTTTCTACTTCTAGTTACAGTAACTTTTGCAAATATTTTTCATGACATTATTTCTAGTATTTTCTCTGACTTGAATACATTTTTTTTAACATTTAATTGTTTTTCATATTATCATAGGTGATGGAATCCTAAATTTTAATCTGCCATAATGATAATCATAAATTCTTATATAGTATTTGTCAGAGATGATGCTAAATACTTCTCTAAATATGTATTTAAAGGGATATTAAACACAAAGATGGTAATATAAAATAATAAATCGAATATATATATATATATATAATCTGTAATATACTTTCATTATTTATTTTGTCCCCTTATCCTGCAATTCCATTTTGAAATGATGAGCTTTTAGTTCCTGTTAGAAATGGAAGTGCAGAACACTGTTAAATCCAGCACAACCATTGGCTGCACACTCTAGTGACCTATTTATAACTGTCCTTAATTGGCCACAGCAGAGAAGGTAACCTAAGTTACAACATGGCAGCTCCCATTGTTTTATAGACACTAAAACATTACACTTGTTTTGTCAATATTTAAACAGCTAATGAAACTTTATATGATAAATCTACATGTTATTCTCAGACTAATCTTTTCTTTGACACATTTATTTAGTGTTTAATGTCCCTTTAAGGTTTACATTTTTCCTTGCTGTGGAATATAATTAACAAATAAGGGTGAAGGGGTAGTTTAAATTCCCAAATTAGGAAGGTACCACATCCCGCCGTGAGGAGATGACGGCAAAGATGGATAGGTTTCCAGCAGCGGTTGCGGCACCCGGGAACAAAATTGGAACAGAGGGATCAACTCAACACATAACAAGTTACCTTTATCCCAACGTGGGGGGGCATGGTTAGGTTCCTAGCGGTGGTTGCGGTGCCCCGGGAACGATATTGGAACAGAGCGTTGTGGATATTGGGACAGTAAAAAAAGGTAACATGTTTAGGTAAATGTGGAGTTGATCGCTCCTGTTCCCAATGTCGTTCCCGGGCACCGCAACTGCCTGATGGGAACCTAACAATGCCCCCCCCCCACAGTGGGATAAATGTAATATGTGTAGGTAAATGTGGAGTTGATCGCTCTGTTCCAATGTCGTTCCTTGGGCACCGCAACTGCCTGATGGGAACCTAACCATTACCCCCCCCCCCCCCCCCACGGTGGGATAAATGTAACATGTGTAGGTAAATGTGGTAGTTGATCGCTCTGTTCCAATGTCATTCCCGGGCACCGCAACTGCCTGATGGGAACCTAACCATGCCCCCCCCCCCCACAGTGGTATAAATGTAATATGTGTAGGTAAATGTGGAGTTGATCGCTCTGTTCCAATGTCGTTCCCGGGCACCGCAACTACTGATGGGAACCTAACCATGCCCCCCCCCCCACGGTGGGATAAATGTAATATGTGTAGGTAAATGTGGAGTTGATCACTCTGTTCCAATGTCGTTCCCAGTCACCGCAACTGCCTGATGAGAACCTAACCATGCCCCCCCATGGTGGGATAAATGTAACATGTGTAGGTAAATGTGGAGTTGATCACTCTGTTCCATTCCCCCCCCCCCATGGTTGGATGTGGTACCTTCTGTATTTGGGACGCTTAACTACCCCTTTACCCAAATAATATATTGTAGATCAGTATTAAATTTTTTTATATTTTATATTTACAATATGGCATTTCATGTTTGATTGGACTTGTAAAAGTGTTTTATGTATTTAATGACATCTTAAACATTGTTTTAAAAGGACATGAAACCCCAACATTATCTCTCTCTTGCGTCATTCTCTTGCTATCCTTAGTTGAAGGAGCAGCAATGAACTACTGGGAGCTAGCTTAACACATCTAGTTATCCAATGATAAGAGGAATATATGTGCAGCCACCAACCAGCGTCTAGCTCCTAAGTATGGTTTTCAACAATGGATACTAAGAGAACAAAGTGAATTAGATAATAGAAGTACATTGGAAAGTTGTCTAAAATTGCATGCTCTATCTGAATCATGACTAAAAAAAAATTGGTTTCATGTCACTTTAAATACCACAGCCTGTTATGAACATGCTGTTTACATCAATATAAAATATATAAGCTTATATGAATATAATTAAGAATGAGGTTGTGAAAATGCCTTACATAGAAATAAACAGTACATTGATTATTGATAATATAACATTTTGTCATTGGTCACTTGAGGATTATTTACTTTATCCAATTTAAAAAGAAGAGAAAATGATTTCAGATATTTGAATACATTTTTATGGTGTAATAACTAGGATACAGAGGTGTCCAGCCACTTGATTGATTTTTATATTATATTGATTTGAGTAGACATTAAAATTGTCAATAACTTTTAATGATTAACATAGTTACTACCACTTATCCAGCCCCTAAATCACAATCATGTCAGTTGAGAATGAATTTGTGAAACTTGCTTTATAGAGAAGTAAAGAGTGCACTGATTGGTGATAAAGTAGTGTTTTGTAATTGGTTCATTGAGGATTACTTTATCATACCAAAAAGAAGCCTGAAAAATCATTCCAGATATTTGACTGCCTTTTATGGTGTTATAACTAGGATACCGAGATGCCCATCTACCTGATTAATTCATACACATTGAAATTGTCCATAACATTTGCTAATTAAGGCAGTCGCCGCCATTTAATGAATCCCAATGATGTCAATAAATCTACTCACCCCTTCTAAACCATCAACACAAACCTAATTGTACTGCTCCCCACCACAAAATACCACCCCTACATATATCCCCCATAAAATCAACACATTGCAAGTCCTCCTCAAATCCTATCCCTTTCCTTCTACATGATCTTACCTTCTATAATTTCCTATCAGATAATAGAAGTAAGCTGGAAAGTTGTTTATAATTTTATTCTCTACCTGAGTGACAAAAGTTTAATTTTGAGTTTGTTGTCCCTTTAACACCGGAACTCCTCACTCAATAAAAAAATGTTCAAATGTTGTTTTATTTAAAGTGATAGGAAAGTCAATATTAAACGTGCACCATTGAGACAGAACATGTAATTTTAAGACACTTTTACGTTAATGTACTTTGTTCTCTTGGTTATCCTTTGTTGAAAGAGAATATGTACATATCTTACACTACTGGGCACTAACTTACGCTACTGGTGGCTACACACATTTGTGTTTTGTCATTGGCCCACCAAATGTTTTCAGCTAGTAGTGCATTGTAGCTCTGCAGCTGACTTTAATAGGGGTTAAACATAGAGTTATATAGCAGCAATAACAAAATGCTCTAACATGATAGAGTTTTTTTTTGTTCACTTTTACATTCTTTAAAAACAAAACAAACAAAAAACAAGGTATATGATAAAAAAAATGTATCGTTAACCACTTAAACATGATGCATTGCTGTGTAATGTGCTGAAGTCACACAATTATGGTTACTGGAGCCAAGAACATTCTATATATTTAAGCCACACTTGCAAACATTCAGCTAGATTACGAGTTTTGTGGTACAGCTATACCGCTGAAAAGTTGGACATTGCGCGTGGAATGGCCAGGAACGCATATTACGAGTTGCGGCAGTATAGCTATACCGCAAACATTCTAGCTTGTAACGCAACGTCCATTCCGCATTTCAAAAAACAAGTGCTGTATTTTCCAGAGTGCTGTATTACAGATTGTGCTGTCAGGCTTAAATGCTTGCGTTACAGCCTATACCAACACGATCCATACCGCAATCTGAGAGCAGTAGTTATGGATTTTGTGTAACAAAAATGTTTCACAAAACTCATAACTAAAATGTCACAAAGTACACTAACACCCATAAACTACCTATTAACCCCTAAACTACTACCCTCCGGCATGGCGAACACTAAGTAAAATGTATTAACCCCTAATCTGCTGCCCACCCACATCGCCAACACTATTTAAATATATTAAACCCTAAACCGCTGCTCCCCAACATCTCCACCACTAAATAAACCTATTAACCCCTAAACCTCCGGCCCCCCACATCGCCGCCACTAATTAAACCAATTAACCTCTAAACCTCGGGTCTCCCACAACGCCGCCACTAAATAAACCTATTAACCCCTAAACCTCCAGCCCCTCCACATTGCCGCCACTAAATAAACCTATTAACCCCTAAACCACCGCCCCCCACATCGCAAAACACTAAATTAAACTATTAACCCGTAAACCTAACACCCCCTTACTTTAAATTAAAATTAATGGAATATATATTCTTGAAAAAGGCCTGTGAGAGGCCGAAACGCATTGACCAAGCATCTGGTAAGCCTTATTTCTACATCTATATCTACTTTGAGCATATTACACTATATTGAATATCTTTCACAGATAAATCCAGCCAGTGGCGGCTGGTGAAGTTTTAGAATGGGGGTGCACAAGACCCTGCCCCTTTTAGAAAGCCACGCCCCTTTGAAAAACATGACCCTTTTTAAAAACCATGCCCCTTTTAACAAGCCACACCCATTTTTAAAAGCCACACCCCTTTGCGAAAGCCTGCAGCTGTTATAAAATATACAACTCAACTTGAAGTAATAGTTTAATATTTTGGCGGTTTTTATGTAATATATAACTTGTAGGTAGCAGGTAGGTAGCTCTGCAGCTGTTATAAAATATACAACTCAACTTGAAGTAATAGTTTAATATTTTGGCGGTTGTTATCTAATATTATATATATAACTTGTAGGTAGGTAGCTCTGCAGCTGTTATAAAATATACAACTCAACTTGAAGTAATAGTTTAATATTTTTGGCGGTTGTTATCTAATATTATATATATAACTTGTAGGTAGGTAGCTCTGTAGCTGTTATAAAATATACAACTCAACTTGAAGTAATAGTTTAATATTTTGGCAGTTGTTATCTAATATTATATATATAACTTGTAGGTAGGTAGCTCTGCAGCTGTTATATAATATACAACTCAACTTGAAGTAATAGTTTAATATTTTGGCGGTTGCTATCTAATATTATATATATAACTTGTAGGTAGGTCGCTCTGCAGCTGTTAGAAAATATACAACTCAACTTGAAGTAATAGTTTAAATAGTTTGGCGGTTGTTATCTAATATATAACTTGTAGGTAGGTAGCTCTGCTGCTCTGCAGCTATTAGAAAATATCAACTAGAAGTTGAACTAAATTGTTAAAGAACTCCCTAAAAGTCCAGTATACTCCTAAACTTGCTAATCTCAGACTCAGACTGTGTCTGTTGTTTAAATTACAAGTAGAAAAAACATAATTTATGTTTACCTGATAAATTTATTTCTCTTGTAGTGTATCCAGTCCACGGATCATCCATTACTTATGGGATATTAACTCCTCCCCAACAGGAAGTGCAAGAGGATTCCCCCAGCAGAGCTGCTATATAGCTCCTCCCCTAACTGCCATTACCAGTCATTCGACCGAAAACATGCAGAGAAAGGAAAACCATAGGGTACAGTGGTGACTGTAGTTTAATGGAAAAATTACCTGCCTTAAAGTGACAGGGCGGGCCGTGGACTGGATACACTACAAGAGAAATAAATTTATCAGGTAAACATAAATTATGATTTCTCTTGTTAAGTGTATCCAGTCCACGGATCATCCATTACTTATGGGATACCAATACCAAAGCTAAAGTACACGGATGACGGGAGGGACAGGCAGGCTCTTTATACGGAAGGAACCACTGCCTGAAGAACCTTTCTCCCAAAAACAGCCTCCGAAGAAGCAAAAATGTCAAATTTGTAAAATTTGGAAAAAGTATGAAGAGAAGACCAAGTTGCAGCCTTGCAAATCTGTTCAACAGAAGCCTCATTCTTAAAGGCCCAAGTGGAAGCCACAGCTCTAGTAGAATGTGCTGTAATTCTTTCAGGAGGCTGCTGTCCAGCAGTCTCATAGGCTAACCGTATTATGCTACGAAGCCCAAAAGGAGAGAGAGGTAGCCGAAGCTTTTTGACCTCTCCTCTGACCAGAATAAACGACAAACAGGGAAGACGTTTGTCGAAAATCCTTAGTTGCCTGTAGATAAAATTTCAGGGCACGGACTACATCTAGATTGTGTAGCAGACGTTCCTTTTTCGAAGAAGGATTAGGACACAAAGATGGAACCACAATCTCTTGATTGATATTCCTGTTAGTGACCACCTTAGGTAGGAACCCAGGTTTAGTACGCAGAACTACCTTGTCTGAATGAAAAATCAGATAAGGAGAATCACAATGTAAGGCAGATAACTCAGAGACTCTTCGAGCCGAGGAAATCGCCATTAAAAACAGAACTTTCCAAGATAACAACTTGATATCAATGGAATGAAGGGGTTCAAACGGAACCCCCTGTAAAACATTAAGAACTAAGTTCAAACTCCATGGTGGAGCAACAGTTTTAAACACAGGCTTGATCCTAGCTAAAGCCTGACAAAAAGCTTGAACGTCCGGAACTTCTGACAGACGTTTGTGTAAAAGAATGGACAGAGCTGAAATCTGTCCCTTTAAGGAACTAGCGGATAAACCCTTTTCTAAACCTTCTTGTAGAAAAGACAATATCCTTGGAATCCTAACCTTACTCCATGAGTAACTCTTGGATTCGCACCAATATAAGTATTTGCGCCATATCTTATGGTAAATCTTTCTGGTAACAGGCTTCCTAGCCTGTATTAAGGTATCAATAACTGACTCAGAAAAACCACGTTTTGATAAAATCAAGCGTTCAATTTCCAAGCAGTCAGCTTCAGAGAAATTAGATTTTGATGTTTGAAGGGACCCTGGATCAGAAGGTCCTGTTTCAGAGGTAGCGACCAAGGTGGACAGGATGACATGTCCACTAGATCTGCATACCAAGTCCTGCGTGGCCATGCAGGCGTTATTAGAATCACTGATGCTCTCTCCTGTTTGATTCTGGCAATCAATCGAGGAAGCATCGGGAAGGGTGGAAACACATAAGCCATCCCGAAGGTCCAAGGTGCTGTCAAAGCATCTATCAGAACCGCTCCCGGATCCCTGGATCTGGACCCGTAACAAGGAAGCTTGGCGTTCTGTCGAGACGCCATGAGATCTATCTCTGGTTTGCCCCAACGTCGAAGTATTTGGGCAAAGACCTCCGGATGAAGTTCCCACTCCCCCGGATGAAAAGTCTGACGACTTAAGAAATCCGCCTCCCAGTTCTCCACTCCCGGGATGTGGATTGCTGACAGGTGGCAAGAGTGAGACTCTGCCCAGCGAATTATCTTTGATACTTCCATCATTGCTAGGGAGCTTCTTGTCCCTCCCTGATGGTTGATGTAAGCTACAGTCGTGATGTTGTCCGACTGAAACCTGATGAACCCCCGAGTTGTTAACTGGGGCCAAGCCAGAAAGGCATTGAGAACTGCTCTCAATTCCAGAATGTTTATTGGTAGGAGACTCTCCTCCTGATTCCATTGTCCCTGAGCCTTCAGAGAATTCCAGACAGCGCCCCAACCTAGTAGGCTGGCGTCTGTTGTTACAATTGTCCAGTCCGGCCTGCTGAATGGCATCCCCCTGGACAGATGTGGCCGAGAAAGCCACCATAGAAGAGAATTTCTGGTCTCTTGATCCAGATTCAGAGTAGGGGACAAGTCTGAGTAATCCCCATTCCACTGACTTAGCATGCACAATTGCAGCGGTCTGAGATGTAGACGTGCAAAGGGTACTATGTCCATTGCTGCTACCATTAAGCCGATCACCTCCATGCATTGAGCTACTGACGGGTGTTGAATGGAATGAAGGACACGGCATGCATTTTGAAGCTTTGTTAACCTGTCTTCTGTCAGGTAAATCTTCATTTCTACAGAATCTATAAGAGTCCCCAAGAAGGGAACTCTTGTGAGTGGAAAGAGAGAACTCTTCTTTTCGTTCACCTTCCATCCATGCGACCTTAGAAATGCCAGTACTAACTCTGTATGAGACTTGGCAGTTTGAAAGCTTGAAGCTTGTATCAGAATGTCGTCTAGGTACGGAGCTACCGCAATTCCTCGCGGTCTTAGTACCACCAGAAGAGCACCCAGAACCTTTGTGAAGATTCTCGGAGCCGTAGCCAATCCGAATGGAAGAGCTACAAACTGGTAATGCCTGTCTAGAAAGGCAAACCTTAGATACCGGTAATGATCTTTGTGAATCGGTATGTGAAGGTAAGCATCCTTTAAATCCACTGTGGTCATGTACTGACCCTTTTGGATCATGGGTAAAATTGTCCGAATAGTTTCCATTTTGAACGATGGAACTCTTAGGAATTTGTTTAGGATCTTTAAATCCAAGATTGGCCTGAAAGTTCCCTCTTTTTTGGGAACCACAAACAGATTTGAGTAAAACCCTTGTCCTTGTTCCGACCGCGGAACCGGATGGATCACTCCCATTAATAAAAGATCTTGTACGCAGCGTAGAAACGCCTCTTTCTTTATTTGGTTTGTTGACAACCTTGACAGATGAAATCTCCCTCTTGGGGGAGAGAATTTGAAGTCTAGAAGGTATCCCTGAGATATGATCTCTAACGCCCAGGGATCCTGGACATCTCTTGCCCAAGCCTGGGCGAAGAGAGAAAGTCTGCCCCCCACTAGATCCGTTCCCGGATCGGGGGCCCTCGATTCATGCTGTCTTAGGGGCAGCAGCAGGTTTTCTGGCCTGCTTGCCCTTGTTCCAGGACTGGTTAGATCTCCAGCCTTGTCTGTAGCGAGCAACAGCTCCTTCCTGTTTTGGTGCAGAGGAAGTTGATGCTGCTCCTGCTTTGAAATTACGAAAGGAACGAAAATTAGACTGTCTAGCCTTAGGTTTGGCTCTGTCTTGAGGCAGGGCATGGCCTTTACCTCCTGTAATGTCAGCGATAATTTCTTTCAACCCGGGCCCGAATAAGGTCTGCCCTTTGAAAGGTATATTAAGCAATTTAGATTTAGAAGTAACGTCAGCTGACCAGGATTTTAGCCACAGTGCTCTGCATGCCTGAATGGCGAATCCGGAATTCTTAGCCGTAAGTTTAGTTAAATGTACTACGGCATCTGAAATAAATGAGTTAGCTAACTTAAGGGCTTTAAGCTTGTGTGTAATCTCATCTAATGGAGCTGATTCAAGTGTCTCTTCCAGAGACTCAAACCAAAATGCTGCTGCAGCCGTGACAGGCGCAATGCATGCAAGAGGTTGCAATATAAAACCTTGTTGAACAAACATTTTCAAAAAAAACACAAATAATCCAAGAGCGCCAACTATAAGGCAAAGGAAAAATCTAACAAATACATCAGTGATTAT
Organism: Bombina bombina; assembly: GCF_027579735.1. NCBI lineage: Eukaryota > Metazoa > Chordata > Amphibia > Anura > Bombinatoridae > Bombina > Bombina bombina. The sequence continues at coordinate 1,149,750,144 of NC_069501.1, read as the reverse complement.
AAAACATTATCAAACATTTAATTCAACATATATTTAAAAACATATAGTTAAAAACATGGATCCATGTAACAAAATAGACTTGAAAAAAGGAATTTCACAGTACTAGCAGATAAATACTAAAAACACAATGGTTGCTAAAAACAATAAAGGGTATAAGGGTATGTCACCAATTACGGGGATATACAAAATTATAAAAAAGTCCAGATATGTCAATAGAAGTCTATGAAAAGTCCAGTGAGTAAATCCAGTGGAAATAACCAGTGAAAAAATCAGTGAAAAAATCAGTGAAAAAATCAAATGTTAAAAATAAAATGTTAAAAATAAACTGATGATAAAAAGATCCCTTGGAGGGAGGTTGTGAAAAAAAGTGTGAAAAAAGTGATGTAAAAATTGTAAAAAATTGTATAAAAATATGTAAAAAAATGTGTATTAAAATTAAAAGTGGGGGACCCCCTAAAAGTAGGTGTCAAAAATATGTGTCAAAAATAGTGAAAAATATAAAATCCGGTTAAACAAAAATTAAAAATTAAAAATATAAGAGAAATAATAAATAGTGTGTATATAGTATAATCCAGGTGAAAGTCTTAGTAATTAGGTATTAGTGAATGATCCTCCTTGTGGCTAACTCCGTATGAATGATGGCGATGACCTCTTTGAGATAGATGGTTTTACCTTCCTGTTCAATATAAACTCTTGTAATCCCTGTAAATCAAAAGAATAACATAGTGCAATAAAATTCCAAAAAGCAAGAAATAAAGAAATAATAGTCAAGATAGTCTTGAAAAAGGCCTGTTAAAGAGGCCGAAACGCGTTGACATTTTTGGTGAGCATTATTTCTTTATTTCTTGCTTTTTGGAATTTTATTGCACTATGTTATTCTTTTGATTTACAGGGATTACAAGAGTTTATATTTTTAAATATATGTTGAATTAAATGTTTGATAATGTTTTATAATCACTGATGTATTTGTTAGATTTTTCCTTTGCCTTATAGTTGGCGCTCTTGGATTATTTGTGTTTTTTCTGTTGTTCTCACTAAGGTAAGCTAGATACCCTCTATCCAGGAGCTATAAGGAACCGGGCTGAGCGCTGTTAGATATCTTGTACTCTACTTCAACAAACATTTTCTTAAGGTAACCCTCTAACTTTTTATCCATTGGATCTGAAAAGGCACAGCTATCCTCCACCGGGATAGTGGTACACTTAGCTAAAGTAGAAACTGCTCCCTCCCCCTTAGGGACCGTTTGCCATAAGTCCCGTGTGATGGCGTCTATTGGAAACATCTTTCTAAATATCGGAGGGGGTGAGAACGGCACACCGGGTCTATCCCACTCCTTAGTAACAATTTCAGTAAGTCTCTTAGGTATAGGAAAAACGTCAGTACTCGCCGGGTACCGCAAAATATTTATCCAACCTACACATTTTCTCTGGTATTGCAACTGTGTTACAATCATTCAGAGCCGCTAACACCTCCCCTAGTAATACACGGAGGTTTTCCAGCTTAAATTTAAAATTTGAAATATCTGAATCCAGTTTGTTTGGATCAGAACCGTCACCCGCAGAATGAAGCTCTCCGTCCTCATGTTCTGCAAATTGTGACGCAGTGTCTGACATGGCCCTAATATAATGAGCGCACTCTGTTCTCACCCCAGAGTGATCACGCTTACCTCTTAGTTCTGGTAATTTAGCCAAAACTTCAGTCATAACAGTAGCCATATCCTGTAATGTGATTTGTAATGGCCGCCCAGATGTACTCGGCGCTACAATATCACGCACCTCCCGAGCGGGAGATGCAGGTACTGACACGTGAGGCGAGTTAGTCGGCATAACTCTCCCCTCGTTGTTTGGTGAAATATGTTCAATTTGTACAGATTGTAGCATCAATACAGTTAGTACATAAATTTCTATTGGGCTCCACTTTGGCTTTAGCACATATAGCACAGATATCTTCCTCTGAATCAGACATGTTTAACACACTAGCAAATAAACTAGCAACTTGGAAATACTTTTCAAGTAATTTACTATAATATGAAAACGTACTGTGCCTATAAGAAGCACAGAAAAAGTTATGACAGTTGAAAATTAATAAACTGAAAAGTTATAGCATCAAATCTTTGTAAAAAACACAATTTTAGCAAAGGATTGCTCCCATTAGCAAAGGATAACTAACCCTGATAGCAGAAAAAAAAAAAAAAAAAATACAGAAATAAACGTTTTTTTTATCACAGTCAACTACAATCTCACAGCTCTGCTTTGAGTGATTACCTCCCTCAAAACAAGTTTTGAAGACCCCTGAGTTCTGTAGAGATGAACCGGATCATGCAGGGAAGACAATAAACTTCTGACTGAATTTTTTGATGCGTAGCAAAAGCACCAAAAAAGGCCCCTCCCCCTCACACATAACAGTGAGAGAGATCAGTAAACTGTCATAAATTAAATAAAACGACTGCCAAGTGGAAAAAAATAGTGCCCAAAACATTTTTTCACCCAGTACCTTAAACGATTTTACATGCCAGCAAAAAACGTTTAACATTAATAAATTGAGTGTTATTAAAAAGCCTGTTGCTAGTCCCTGCAAATTAGGCTAAAGTTTTATGCATACAGTATAATTCCAGTGAAGTGCCATTCCCCAGAATACTGAAGTGTAAAATATACATACATGACAGCCTGATACCAGTTGCTGCTACTGCATTTAAGGCTGAGTTTACATTATATCGGTATGGCAGAATTTTCTCATCAATTCCATTGTCAGAAAATAATAAGCTGCTACATACCTCTTTGCAGATTAATCTGCCCGCTGTCCCCTGATCTGAAGTTTACCTCTCCTCAGATGGCCGAGAAACAGCAATATGATCTTAACTACTCCGGCTAAAATCATAGAAAAACTCAGGTAGATTCTTCTTCAAATTCTACCAGAGAAGGAATAACACACTCCGGTGCTATTATAAAATAACAAACTTTTGATTGAAGGTATGAAACTAAGTATAATCACCACAGTCCTCTCACACATCCTATCTATTCGTTGGGTGCAAGAGAATGACTGGTAATGGCAGTTAGGGGAGGAGCTATATAGCAGCTCTGCTGGGTGAATCCTCTTGCACTTCCTGTTGGGGAGGAGTTAATATCCCATAAGTAATGGATGATCCGTGGACTGGATACACTTAACAAGAGAAATAAATTTATTTTTTAACACTAGTTCAAGTTCAAGACTCAACTCAAGTTACTCTATATCAAAAGCAATCTCAGACTCAGACTGTATCTGTTGTTTAAATTACAAGTAGAAAAATGAATTTATTTATTTATTAACACTAGTTAAAGTTCAAGACTCAACTCAAGTTACTCTATATAAAAAGCAATCTCAGACTCAGACTGTATGTGTTGTTTAAATAACAAGTAGAAAAATAAAAATGTTTTTTTTTTTAAACACTAGTTCAAGTTCAAGACTCAACTCAAGTTACTCTATATAAAAAGCAATCTCAGACTCAGACTGTATCTGTTGTTTAAATTACAAGTAGAAAAAAAAAATATTTTTTTTTCAACACTAGTAGTTCAAGACTCAACTCACTCAGTTACTCTATATAAAAAACTGCAGGCCTGCAGCAAAAATCATTAAAATATCTGCCCACAAACTGTCAAACAACTTACTGAACTAATATAATATAGTAGTATAAAATTTAATTAGTAACTATGTTCTACTAGATAGATAATAGAATACTAGTAGTTAGTGACTGTGAATCTAAAGTTAAGTTCTAAACTATATTGCTAAGCTAAGCTAAGCTAAATGTAATAATGGCTAACTCTAACTAACTCACTCACTGTCTATTATTAGCCTAAGGCTATTTGCACACTGCAGCAGCAAATATGACTGTGTTGATGGCTGCCAGCAGGCAGCAAAACAAAATCGTTTTTTGCAGTTAACAGATTTTTGCACAACAGAGCTGAATCTAAAGTTAAGTTCTAAACTCTATTGCTAAGCTAAGCTAAATGTAATAATGGCTAACTCTAACTAACTCACTCACTGTCTATTATTAGCCTAAGGCTATTTGCACACTGCAGCAGCAAATATGACTTGGTTGATGGCTGCCAGCAGGCAGCAAAACAAAATCGTTTTTTGCAGTTAACAGATTTTTGCACAACAGAGCTGAATCTAAAGTTAAGTTCTAAACTCTATTGCTAAGCTAAGCTAAATGTAATAATGGCTAACTGAACTCTAACTCACTCACTGTCTATATTAGCCTATATTTATTAATTAGCCTAAGGAGCCCTAAGGCTATTTGCACACTGCAGCTCAGGCTCAGCAGCAGCAAATATGACTGTGTCGACTGTTGATGGCTGCCAGCAGGCAGCAAAACAAATTTGTTTTTTGCTAACAGATTTTTGCACAACAGAGCTATGCAAAACACCTCCTCTCAGCTCAACGGCTATCTCCACAAAGATTTTCGCACCGTTGAGCCGGGAGGAGCCTCGTGGGGACCATCACGTGAGCCAGGGAGCCCTCTCAGCCTATCACACAGTCCGGATCGAGAGGCTGGGGGAGGAGACAGAGCACAGGCTGAACGACCGCACAGTTCAGCCTGTGCGATTATGTTTCTATAGGCATGAAGCTGGGGAGGAGCTACGCCTGCACAGTGAATACATTGCGATCACTGTGCAGGCATATAGAGCTCCTTACCGCACGTGCGAGTGGGGGGTGGAGACTGGCGCCTGACTGTCAATCTATGACTCACAAACTCAGCCTCTCTCAGCCCCCTCAGACAGCAGTGCGACGAGCGCCGTGGTGCTGTGGTGTGTGTGACGTCACGGACGTCAGCACACACTGAAGTGTCCACCCGGTCCTAGCTCCTGCCTCCTGCCTAATAAACTCAAATGTACCAGGTACCAAAATGAAAATATCTGATGTGATAGCATTGCAAGCAGCTTAAGCTGGCATCATGATCATGATACGGATCGTATACACTGCACACTGCACAATAAATACAATATAAAATAATATACATAAAAAATAATTTAAAATTTTTCATATTTTTTTTTTTCCTGCTCATTTTTTTCCCCCTCCTCTGCCCCCTGGGGGTTCACATGCGACAGTGCACATATGGAGGAGCCTCCACTGAATCCAGCTAGGAGCAGATCTTTCACAGATAAATCCAGCTAGGAGCAGATCTTTCACAGATAAATCCAACTAGGAGCAGAACATCCACTAAAATCCCTGGATTTCCAGCTGTTGTCACAGCACTAACCCTGCAGCACCCAGCTGCACTAATCTCGCAAAACCCAACTGAACCTTGAGAATAATTTATTTATTCTAACTTCAACACATTTTTTCATCTATGGCATCTTTTGGCAATTTCTGCTAAAAATTTTTTTAATTTTTTTCACATTTTTACATTTTTATCCTTTGTTAAAGGATTATCCTTTTTTTCACTATTTTTTTTTTTTTGAGCTTTCAGTCACATTTTTCTCTTACACCATCACTAATGAGGGATCATCTATAACATAACTATATTGGACTCTATCTAAGTAAATGCTTGGAAATTCTACATCATATTTTCACTGAACCTGGGATTACAAACTACACTCAATTGATAGGAACAATTTGTGACTTCTCACTACACCGCGGCCAAGACCCCGCTGGGCGCTTAGTGCCCCATTTGTGTACCAAGGTGGTGTAGTGCTGCTTTAGTGGTACTTTCTTTAGTGGTACTTTCTTTAGTGGTACTTTCTTTAGTGGTACTTTCTTTAGTGGTACTTTCTTTAGTGGTACTTTTTTCCATATATATATATAGTGTATATATAGCTTTTATTCGCATATTATTATTAAGATTGTCTACTGTCACATCTTACCAGTCTTTTTGTATGTTGATAAACATGGATCCATGTTAATGTACTATTTGAATATTCCACATAGGTACCTTTGCATATTGCATATTATTTATTGTTTTAAACTTTTGTTTTAATTATTGTTTTAATTGTTTTAACTGTCAACATTTATTGTCATTAATAAATACACGTGTATTACCTATTCACATCCTAGCCCACTTCTAGTTGAGGCGCTCAGGCTACATCCATATATCTTTAAATTAAAATTACAATATAACTATATTTAAATAAAGAAAAGCTTACCTGTGAAATAAAAATAAACCTAACATTAAACTATAAATTAACCTAGCATTACTATTCTAATAAAATAAAACCTATCAATTAAAAACCTAAATTACAAATTAAAAAAACTAATTCTATGAAAAAATTAAAAAAATCTAAAATTACAAAAATAATAAACACTAAAATTACAAAAAATAAAAAGACACTAAGATTACAAAAAATAATAAACAAATTTATCAAAAATAAAAACAATTACACCTAATCCAATGGCCTTATAAAAATAAAAAAGCCCCCAAAAATAAAAACACCCCCCTAACCTACAATAAACTACCAATATCCCTTAAAAGGGCCTTTTGTAGGGCATTGCCCTAAGTTAAACAGCTCTTTTACCTAGAAAAAAAATACAAAGTCCCCCCAACAGTAAAACCCAACACCCAACCAAACCCCCAAAATAAATAACCTAACTCTAAAAAAATTCTAAGCTACCCATTGCCCATAAAGGGGTATTTGTATAGCCATTGCCTTTAAAAGGGCATTCAGCTCTTTTACAATTTGCCCAAAGCCCTAATCTGGAAAAAAACACACCCAAAATAAAAGAACAAAAAAACTAACACTAACCCCAGAATATCTACTCACGGTTCATGAAGTCCGGACATCCATCTCCATCCGGACATCCATCTCCATCCAGGCAGCGAGAAGTCTTCATCCAGGCAGAAAGAAGACTTTATGCAGGCAGCGACATCTTCATCCATTGCGGGGGCGTCGTCTATTTTCATCCCGGCAGTGCTGAGCGGAGCTATCCTGGACGACAATGACATCCTGCGTGGAGCGTCCTCTTCATACGGTCACCGCTGTACACTGAAGTTGAATGCCAGGTAACTATTTCAAAATGGCGTACCTTACATTCCTATTGGCTGATTTGATTCTTCAAATTCAAACCAGCCAATAGGATGAGAGCTAATGAAAGCCTATTGGCTGATTTAAACTGCCAATAGGTCTTCTACTGAAATCCTATTGGCTGATTTGGACTTCTCGCAGCCTGAATGGAGATGGATGTCTGGACTTCAGGAATCGTTAGTAGATATTCTGGGGTTAGTGTTAGTTTATGGGGTGGTTTTTTTTCCTCAGATTAGGGCTTTGGGCAAATTGTAAAAGAGCTGAATCGCCGTAACGCCATCCCATTGATGTATATTGATGAATATATTTCACCCTTCGGACGTATTTTTTTTACCCATAGACTAACATAGAACAGCAGCGCAATTTGGTATCCAATATACAGCGTAAGGACTTACGCACGCAGAATTCAGAAAATCTACTCCATTCTCATCTCGCCACATATTGCAGGCGCAGCAACCCTTGCACTGGCTAAAAAAGCAACGTAACTCCCTGGAAGCCTTAACAAACACATACATTTAAGCAGCATCTCAAGGTTAAAGGGACAGTATACTATGATATTGTTTTTTAAAGGTTTATTTGTGTATTTGAAATAGTTTGAAGCCACAACATAATCAAATGGATCAAGCTTGTAGGTACTTTATCACATTGTGGACATATACTTGCTTATTTACTTTAAATTTCTTCTCAAAACTATCAACAATACTTGGAGGAGAGAACAATGGGAAATCATAATTGTATTACCTTCATCTCTTTATATATGGGTTTATATATGAATTTTGAATAGCGTAATTACGTGTCACATTTTTATATGAAATTGCTGTTCATTTTTACGAGTGTTAGCCTAATTTGCATAAAACTACTCTTTATTGACACTTTCCGTGGATAAAATACTGGCGTAAGTTACTCGTGACGACTAAAATGTGTATTTGCGCACATTTCAGAAGATCGCTAGTTTGTCCTACTTATGCCAGTTTAGCATCTAACGGTGCAGTATATGTAATACCCCAATGTGCGAGGTGAAATTACGGGCGGTGCAGGTTCCCATGCTTGCGCCGAAACCTGCGCCGTATATGTGATCGCGCCCACTGTCTTCTACATTAATGTATTACTAGATTCAACCTTTTCTTATTCGCCATACTATTACATGCCCTCGTATCCCCTATTTTATTTATGCTCTCTTGTAAGTATAAATAAAATGAATTTTAGAGGTCATATATACTCAACTAGGCCAACTTGTCGCATCCTGTTGTCAGATGATTGGTCAGGCTGACCTGATTATAATAATCCACATATCTAAAAAAAATAAAAAATAAAAAAGCATCATGTGGCTGCCATCAGCCAATCACAAAATGCATATATGTATATTCTGTGAATTTTTGCACGTGCTCAGTAGGAGCGGGTACCTCAGAAAGTGTGCATATTTAGATAATGGAAGTTAATTGAAAAGTTGATTAACGTGTGTTGTAGCTGCATCATGAAAGTTTAATTTTTACTTTACCGTCCCTTTAATTTCTACAGATGTTAAAGCGAGCGACATGAAACACAAAATTTTTCTTTCACGATTCAGATAGAGAATACAATTTTAAACAACTTTCCAATTTACTTCTACTGTTTAATTTATTTCCTTCTCTTGTTATCCTTTGCTGAAATGTTCATCTAGGAAAGCTCAGGAGCAGCAAAGAACCTAGGTTCTAGCTGCTGATTGGTGGCTAAATATATATACTAATTGTCATCGGCTCCCCCATGTGTTCAGTTAGAAACCAGTAGTGCATTGCTGTTCCTTCAACAAATGATACAAGAGAATAAAACAAATTAGATAATAGAAGTAAATTAGAAAGTTGTTTAAAATTGTATTCTCTATCTGAGTCCTGAAATAAAATGTTTGGGTTTCATGTCCCTTTAAGACACTGCAACTAATTACAGGTATCCAGCCATTGGTTACATTCTCCTTAATGTCCCGTATTCTGTTATTATACTAGATCTATGAGAAAGTGCGCTTGGGTATGACTGAATATACATCAACAATAAAATCTGTGCTTTTTAATTTCAATTGCCTGCCTTACATTTACTCTAATTTGCTTTGTTCTTTTTGTATCTTTTGTTGAAAGGCATAACACGGTAGGCTAAGGAGCAGCAATGTATTACTGGGAGCTATGGTTGCTGACTGGTTGCTTCACATATATGCTTCTTGTCAATGGCACACCCGATGTGTTCAGGTAGCTCCCCAGTAAGTGCACTGCTGCTACTTCAACAAAGGATACCAAGAGAATGAATCAATATTGATAAGAGAAGAACATTGGAAAGTTGTTAAAAATGGTATGCTCTTTTTGGATCTTTTGGCGGTTTTACGTACCTTTAATCTTTCACCCAGAGTTTGATTGCACTGGGGGGTATAAATATGGGATACACAAATATGTTTCGCATGTTACAAAGAATAGGTGAAACACCATATACAACAATTTAAAGTCTGACAAAGACCAGTGAGGGAGGTGGGAATTTATCAAGGAGATACAAGTATTATCCCATCCACCCAGGCAGTCAGCCATTCAAAAGTTCTTCGTTTTGTAAAACAGGAATTTCTAACAATTAGAACAAATTATTATTTTATTACTGTCACCCATATTTTATATTTTAGAGAATTCTGCAGCACTATTACTGTCTATAACATGCTTAACAATAAGATAGATGTGATCAGGGCCGCCATCAGGGGGTGACAGGGGTGACTCCTGTCAGGGGCCCAATGAGCCAGGGGGGCCCCATGAGGCAAGAACTAAATTTGGGCAGCCACCAGTGGGTACTACAGCAGAGTGCTAATTGAGCATGGGGAATGATATTACAAGGAGTAAAGTATTAACATTTGAGAGGATTTCTTAGTGTGCACTAAACCACTATGCGCAGTGTGAGACAGACTTGGCACTTTGTACAGTGTGTGCCTGAGTCAGAGGGCAGATCACTTTCATTTGCAGAGGAGGTAGGACTTACTTAGCAAATGTTTTTTATTTCTTTGTGCAATTTTGGATTGTAACTTCAGTGTGGTAGTAGATGTTTGGTGGGGCTAAACATATAATATATAATTCCAGTTTACTGCCCCTTTATGCAAGGACTTTCCAGATGCAAGGAGGCATTTTATCTAAGATTTTTACATCTGCATAAAATTTTATACTCTCAGACTAAGATTGCTCAGTGTTTGAAATGAGACAGGTTAGCTTAAAACTGTTCAGTTTATACTACAGCTGACTTAATTTTGAACTACATACCAACAAGCCTAAATCCTGCATTTAACCAGATCTAATGGTATGAGTACCACAGCTTATGGTCCCACCAAGACCATATAGAGTACAGCATTTTCAAAATCCATAAGTACAGCTGACAGCTGGGAAAATTTGTACACTATATTTGAAGTGGTGCTCTTGGTTGGGGAAAAAAACAAACAAACAAACATATGTCAACCTTTTAAAGGTACTTTTCTTCATCTAGCCATCTACCCAGCTCATTAATGTACAATTTTGCATTCACAGAATTATTTTTGTTTGCACATTTACAAATATGATTCTTTAAAAAGTGATCTCTTAATTTCTAAAAAATTATTTATCATGCATGTCACACACTGTTGATTTAGGGGATGCAAGGTGCATACATGTTTCCTCCTGTGAGTGTTTCTGTGGGTGTCTGTGTTTATGTCTTTGTGCTTTGGTTTGTGTCTCTATGAGTGTGTATGTATTTTTTATCTGTGGGTCTCTCTGTGAGGGTGGGTGTGTATGTCTTTGTGCATTTTCTCTGGATGTCTGTGAGCGTGTGTGCATATGTCTTTGAGCTTTTTCTGTGGGTGTCTCTGTGAGGGTGTGTGTATGTTTGTCTTTGTGTATTTTCTATGGATGCCTCTGTGAGGGTGGGTGTGTATGTCTGTTTTCTGTGGATGTCTCTGTGAGGGTGTGTGTTTTATGTGGGTGTCTCTGTGAGGGTGTGTGGATGTCTTTGTGTGTTTTCTGTGAATATCTCAGTGAGAGTGTGTGTATGTATGTCTTTGTGTGTTTTTTATGTGGTTGTCTCTCTGTGTGGGTGTGTATGTCTTTGTGTGTTTTCTGTGGGTGTCTGTGTGTGTATGTCTTTGTGTGTTTTCTGAGGCTGTCTCTGTTGATGTTTCCTTGGGTGTATGTGCAAGTTTGAGTTTGTATGTGTGTGTGTGTGTGTCCATTGTCTGTTCCTTTTTAGGACATTTTGACCTTACTACTAATTATTCACATATTTCTACAGACTTTGAGACTAACAAGACCTTTCCGGAAGTAACCAATCCATCATTTAACCTTTAAATTATTATTTAGGCAGTTCAGGGCCCTTCCTTTCAGCCACTGCATGCTGTTGTCATAATTTAGTTATCTTCCTTTACGAAAAGATAATCAGAACTCCATATTTTGTTTTCTAAATCTCCTTTTTTTTACAAAACTGTAGTTTACCTCATTACTTGTCAGGCCAATTTAAACAAGTGCTGAGTGTTTGAGTGTCTGTGTCTGTTTCTTTGTGTGTCTGCTAGAGTGTCTATATGTGAATCCTTATGTGTGAGTGTGTTTGTGTGTTTCAGTGTATGAGTGTGTCTGTGTATGTTACTACCTTTACAACATTTCCAAGTTTACATAGACAATTAAAGGGACACTGAACCCAAATTTTTTCTTTCATGATTCAGATAGAGCATGCAATTTTAAGCAACTTTCTAATTTACTCCAATTATCCATTTTTCTTCGTTCTCTTGCTATCTTTATTTTAAAAAGAAGGCATCTAAGCTTTTTTATTAGTTCAGAACTCTGGATAGCACTTTTTTATTGGTTGATGAATTTATCCACCAATCAGCAAGAGCAACCCAGGTTGTTCACCAAAAATGGGCCGGAATCTAAACTTACATTCTTGCATTTCAAATAAAGATACCAAGAGAATGAAGAAAATTTGATAATAGGAGTAAATTAGAAAGTTGCTTAACATGTCATGCTCTATCTGAATCACAAAATAAAAAAATTGGGTTCAGTGACGTTTTAGTCACTTCGTCAAAAATGGCACATGTCAAAGGAGGGGGGGGGGGGGCCCCTGATCAGTGGTTGAGTCAGGGGCCCCAAAATTTCTAGTGGCGGCCCTGGATGTGATACTAAGCAAAGAGAAAATAACTTTACTTTCTTTTTCATTAAAGGAACTTAACTATAAACACAAGGTGGTATATTCTAGTTTTCTCAATGAGCTTTTTAAAAAGGTTAACAAGGTGTTATAAGCCGGCTTCAAATTTGGAGTCATATCAGTCCATTAGAAAAACACATTTTTGAGTAGTTTTCTAATGACTTTGCTACTCAATAATTTGTCAGATACATTTTATTGAGGCCAGTCACAAATTCCCTTTCCATTGAATTAGCTTCCATGCAGCTGTTAAAAGCTTCTGAAAAAAAAACACCCAAATGGTACAAAATTATTTCTGACATACGTTGAGAGGCCTGAGGTGTCACATACACACAACTGTTTAATATTATTTAAATATAAAATTGTAAAACATTGTAATATGTTTCAAGGTCTATAACTCTAAATATATTTTATATTTACTTTATCAAATGTAGATTTCAATATTGCACTGTACAATGTCTCTTCTAAATGTAATATATATATATATATATATATATATATATACATATATATATATATATATATATAAACATTTAATAAATAATTATTGATTGAATAAGAAAATAGACCTTTCTTATCAGGCTTTTATTAGTTTGTCTTTTTTTTAAACAAAACAGGGGCCCGATCCGATAAACAGCGTCGCCCGTAGAAGCCGGCGACGCCAAAATTTGCGCGGGTTTGGTATCCTATATATGGCGTAACCTAGAAGTTACGCTCGTATATTTCTGCCTTCGCCCGTAGTTTTTTGGGCCTTAGACAGGTATACCAAACCCGCGCAGTTTGATATCCAATATACAGCGTAAGAGAAATCTTACTCCATTTTCACTTCGCCACAAATTGCAGCCGTAGTAAGCCTTACGCTGTGTATTGGAGCCCCGTAACTCCCTAAACTACCTGCCAAATAAAACGTAACACCTAACGCATGCGCAATGTCTATCTACCTGTAAACCGCGAACTGCTAAATAAAACCTAGCACCTAACGCATGCGCAATGTCTATCTACCTGTCAACCGCGATCCCCCGCTGCAATCCCTAATAAAGTATTTAACCCCTAAAACGCCACTCCTGGGCCCCGCCGCCACCTACATTAAAAGTATAACCCCCTAATGTGAGCTCCTACCCCGCCGCCAGCTATATTAAAATTATTAACCCCTAATTTAATCCCCCTACCCCGCCGCCAGCTATATTAAAATAATTAACCCCTAATCTAATCCCCCTACACCGCCGCCAGCTATATTAAATGAATTAACCCCTAATTTAATCCCCCTACACCGCTGATTACTTTGTGACAATGCCCCGCAAAAAGCCCTTTTAAGGGCTGGTAAAAGAGCTGATTTCTTTGGGGCATGCCCCGCAAAAAGCCCTTTTAAGGGCTGGCAATAGAGCTGTTACTTTGGGGCAATGTCACGCAAAAGGCCCTTTTAAGGGCTGGTAATAGAGGTGATTACTTTAGGGGGAATAGATTAGGGTTTAATGTATTTAATATAGCTGGAGGCGGTGTAGGGGGATTAGATTAGGGGTTAATTAATTTAATATAGCTGGCGGCGGTGTAGGGGGAATAAATTAGGGGTTAATTCATTTAATATAGCTGGTGGCGGTGTAGGGGGATTAGATTAGGGGTTAATTAATTGAATATAGCTGGTGGCGGTGTAGGGGGATTAAATTAGGGGTTAATTAATTTAATATAGCTGGCGGCGGGGTAGGAGCTCACATTAGGGGGTAGTTTAATGTAGCTGGCGGCGGGGTAGGAGCTCACATTAGGGGGTAGTTAATGTAGGTGGCAGCGGGGTCCGGGAGCGGCGGTTTAGGGGTTAATAACTTTATTAGGTGGCGGCGGGGTCCGGGAGCGGCGGTCTAGGGGTTAATACATTTTTTATTATTAGGAGAGTGAGGGGGATAGCGGATAGAGGGGTATATACATGTCGGGCTATGTTTGGGAGGCGTGTTAGACAGTACGGGTGATTTTATAACTTAGTCAGGTTTTGTAGACGCCGGCAGTTTCTAAAGTGCCATAAGTCACTGGCGACTCCAGAAATTTGTACTTACGCAGATTTCTGGACATCGCTGGTTTATCCGACTTACGGCACTTTAGCATCTGACGGCGGGGTATATTGGATAGCTCGAGTTACGAGCTGAAACTACGGGCGGCGGGGGTTCCCTCGCTTGCGCCGCAAACTACGATCTATATCGGATCGCGCCCCAGGAATGATAGTTAATCCTTCCAGTAATTGTGGGTAAATTTGCCATCAGCTGAACCCCTCAAGTCCTTTACCTTGAGGTCACAATCATTGAGAAATATTGTTTGCTCCTGATATTATATCTATATTTATACCTATAACTATCTATCTATAACTATCTATCTCTATCTATAACTATCTATCTATAACTATCTATCACTATCTCTATCTATCTCTATTTCAAACTGTCTATCTCTAACTATCTCTAACTATTTATCTATAGCATCTATCTATAACAATCTATCTATAGCAATCTGTCTATAACAATCTGTTTATAACAATCTGTCTATAACTGAATGTCTATAACTGTCTGTATGTCTATAACTGTCTATCTGTCTGTCTCCTCCTCATATACAGTATATAAAACCCTACATGTTCTGGTTTCCCAAATGTCTTGCTCTGTCAGACTTCCTTGAGAATCAATCCACATCTGTTGCCCCTCTCTGTCAGTCTCTGTCCATCACATTCCTCTGCTCTGTCCATAACCTACTATTTTTCTCATCTCTCATTACTTCCTCTCATTCATGTCAGCAATGTATTGATTACGTATTTCTAATTTATGTTATTAAGCTGAAATTCATGCTTTCCTTGTTTTTTTTTATCATAATTTTTTTCTTTTCCCATTTATTGGACATTAATTTCAAGCCAATAAGGCTCATCTTATTGATTTTCAAGAATGTGGACAAGGGTGATCAAAGAAACGTGTGACAGCATTGATAATATGTCACCTCTGGTGTGGCTGTGTTATTTAGCCAGTACTGGACTGAAAACATCCTTGTCAGTAATCCTCCAGACAACATGTCTGTAGCTTGGCTATCACAGCATAAGATTTAGCACGTGCACAAGTGTTAAAAAGCATCCTTGGGTGTTTGTTTTTCCATCATAGCTCAGTTTGAAATGACACCAGTTTTGATCTGTAGTACTGAAGCTTAATTACAGGTTCAAGGTCATATCCAAGAGAAATTTTAGGACCTTATTATCGAGATTTAAGTTGTGACCTATGTGAACTAGATGGGCTACAATCCAGAAGGGTTGGCCTGTAATGGATCATGTTATATTGCAATATATTTCTTGAAACTAGTAATACATAAATATTTTTGCTAATAGTATTTCTACTGTAAAAACGTAATAAAAAATAATTATAAAAAAAAAACACAACACCAGATTTTACATATAAATATTACTAGACAACATGGTAACTTAGATAACTGAAAATATAATGGCTACCTGCCTGAACAAAAAAAGGGGTGTGTCCTGTCTTATAATAACAATATATATTGCAATTATTATTATTATTATTCTCTATTTATAAAGCGCCAACAGATTCCACAGCGCTGCCCATGGGTACAAGGATAACAGTACAATGGAGAAACAATACGATAAGACAAAATTTTACAGACAAAAACAGGGGGAATTGAGGGCCCCATTCCCATGGGAACTTACAATCTAGATGGGTAGGATGGGAAACAGGAGGTGGGGACTGCAAAGGTGAGAATAATATTAGTGTGGAGATAGAGGGCAGCTGTTAGTTAAGTGAAGTTAGTATGTTAATAAGTCGGGTGATAAGCTTCCATGAACAGAAAGGTCTTTAGGGAACGTTTAAAGGAGGAGAGGTTAGGGGCAAGTCTGACAGCATGAGGAAGTGTGGCACACGAGAGAAGTCCTGTAGTCTAGCATGAGAGGAGGTGATGGTAGAGGACGCAAGAAGCAGGTCATTGTTGGATCTTAGGGGGCGGGCAGGAGTGTATTTGTTGATAAGTGAGGACAGGTAGGGTGGGGCAGCATTGGTGAGGGCTTTGTAGGTCAGGGTGAGAATTTTGAATTTAACTCTGTTGTGAATGGGGAGCCAGTGAAGGGACTCACAGAGAGGTGCAGCAGAAACAGAGCGTCGAGAGAGGTGGATTAGTCTGGCAGATGCATTTAGGATGAATTGGAGGGGAGAGAGGTGGGAGAGAGGGAGGCCAGTTAGTAAGGTGTTACAGTAGTCAAGTTGGGAAATTACCAGGAAGTGGATTAGCTGTTTAGTAGTTTCAGCACTTAGAAACGGACACATTTTGGAGATATTGCGTAGGTGGTTGTGGCATAATGAAGAGAGCAATTGGATGTGGGAAATGAAGGACAGATTTGAGTCAAGCGTGACTCCAAGGCAGCGGACCTGGGGTGATGGGGAGATAGTGGTGCCGCCAACAGTGATGGAAAAATTAGAAACTGGAGTAGAGTTAGAGGGGGGGATTAGAAGTAGTTCGGTCTTGGACATGTTTATACTTAGGTGGTGAGAGACCATCCAGGAGGAAATGCCAGATAAGAAGTCGCTGATGTGAGAATTGACAGAAGGAGAGAGTGCAGGGGTAGAAACGTAGATCTGGGTATCGTCAGCATAGAGATGATAGCTGAAGCCATAGCTGTTGATAAGTTTACCCAGTGAAGAAGTGTAAATAGAGAAGAGTAGAGGACCCAGGACAGAGCCTTGAGGTACTCCAACAGACAGAGGCAAAAGAGAGGAGGAGTCACCAGCAGAAGAGACGGAGAAGGATCTGTTAGAGAGATAAGAGTGAATCCAGGAGAGGGCAGTGTCACAGACCCCAAGAGATCTGAGAGTCTGTAGGAGAAGGGGATGGACAACAGTGTCAAAGGCAGCAGAGAGGTCCAGTAAGATGAGAATAGAGTAGTAGCCTTTGTTTTTAGCAGAAAGGAGATTGTTAGTAACCTTGGTGAGGGCAGTCTCAGTTGAGTGTTGGGGACGGAAGCCAGATTGCAGGGGGTCGAGCAATGAGTTGGAGGACAGGAATTGGGTTAGGTGATTGAAAACTAGTTTTTCAAGTAATTTTGAAGCTAACGGGAGCAGTGATATGGGGCGGTAGTTTGCAGGGGAGTTAGGATCAAGGGAGGGTTTTTTCAGGATGGGGGTGACCTTTGCATGTTTGAAGGAGGCAGGGAATGAGCCGGTAGAAAGGGATAAGTTGAATATGGGAGTAAGAGCCGGAGTGAGGGTGGGAGACAGAGCTGGAGTTACAGTAGATGTGAAGGAATAGGGTCAAGTGGGCAGGTAGTGAGGTGAGAGGAAGACAAAAGGGAAGCCACTTCGCTCTCAGTGGTTGGGAGAAGGGTGCAGAGAGTAGCAGAGGGGGTGACTGGGAGTGAAGTTGGGAGATTGTATCAATAGACTTTTGATACAATCAAGGTAGTGTAAAATAATGTAAAAAACTATTTACAGTAGAGTACAGTGCATAAAAACACAAGTGTGCCACAACAGAAATTTGCTTTGCCAAGTGTGCCACAGTCTGATTTTTTTTTGAGAATCAGTGTTCTAGAGAGCTACAGCTATGCAGCTGAAAACTATTGCCAGACATCATAATGCAGATCATAAATGTTATGGATGCTAAAGAACATTCAGATTGACATCAAAATAATTTTTGCATTAACCTTGTGTTCGCAAAAATATTTTCTGGAAAACCTATCACATTTTATGTGACTTATTTTGCATGAAACCCGCGAAGAACATGCTACCCATACATGTGCACTTCGCATATTGGACCATGCTTCAAGTAATTCCAAGGAGCTTATGAGCAGCATAGATGTATGTATCGAATGCAAACATTTTTGATAATGTCACTAGATGCATGGAGATGTGAAATGCCTTGGGGCCCCACAATGTAGCTCGTACTCTTATATTATATTCTGGTTAAAAGCTGTCATGTAGAAGTGTAGCATCCATATTATATAATAAATGATGTATTCACAAATATAATTATATCTAATATCACTATACTGCATTCTATCTTTCATCTTTTTTTTTACATCCACAATCCCCGCATCAGCATCTTCTCATCTGCAGGCATTGTATGTAAATAAGTGCTGAAAAGATAATAACTAGCACTCAAAAGTACTCAAAATATATCCATAAAAAAACAGAATTGCAAATAAAAAAACACAATTAACTGAATAAATAATTTCAACATTTCTCATCTTTAAAACATGACAGGAAATAATATTTTATATAACACATAAATGCATAATCATGTTTTTCCACAACTACTTAAACTTCTATTCCTCTTAAAGGGAAACGAAACCCAAAAATTTTGTTTTGCGATGCAATGCACTACTGGTATTTAGCTGAGCTAATCAGTGAGTCAACGTGAGGCATATATACGTAGCCACCATCAATCAGCTCCTGAGCCTAACTGAGTATCCCTTTACACAAAAGGATACCAAAAGAACAAAGAAAATCAGATAATAGTAGTTAATTGGAAAGTTGTTTAAAGACAGATGCTCTATCTGAATTATGAAAGAAAACATTTGGGTCTCATGTCCCTCTAAGCTGCGTAGTTTATTATAAGAGGAGAAATTTCTCGTTATGATGCGTAGCAGCATATTTTCCTTTTTTCAAGTGTTATACATAATCACAATAGTTTAATGGTCACTGTCAACACTTCTTGATATGATAAAAAAAACATTTTTAGACACCTTCAGTTTTTTTGTATGAAATACCAGTTGCATTAATGAAGGTTTCATTTGTGAGGCTCATATCTAAGTGTATATATACAGTATGTATCTCTAATAGTAATCGCCTTGACGATGCTCATGAGGGTGCGGAGAGGCCAGGTTGTAAAGGTTAATTTGGTATCTCTTCACCTATATATTCTGTGCTTCTCTTTCTGCAAAAATATAGTTGTCCATAGTTTTGCTAGTGAGCATTTCAGACATTACTATCTATACATGCTTGCTCAATACATGATATCTTGCACATCAGAGTTAATTGCATCTGGTATCAAACGGTTTAAGCCCAGGACCAAATCAATATCTCTCCCCTCCTGGGATCCTAACCTGCACATATACAATGCATTATTTCAAACACACAAACTAAGAACCACCAGATGCAACTAACTCTCCCATTTTTGCTTTTAAATATTACTGTGTGCTTGAGTTTCTGTACAGTAATCTGTAAGTATTCAGGGCTATGGGTTTTACAGTGACTTAGGATGTGTACCCAGTCCGGTCTGAGAGTCCATTTCTGTGGTTTGTATGTGCTTAGGGAAACACAAAGGCCTATGTCACCCTGGTGGTTCTTACTTTGTTTGTTTGAAAGCATGCAATGGGCTCTATTTAACAAACTCCGTATGGAGCTTGATGCCCCCTGTTTCTGGCGAGTCTTCAGACTCCCCAGAAACAGCAGTTATGAAGCAGCGGTCACAAAGACCGCTGCTCCATAACCTGTCCGTCTGCTCTGAGCAGGCGGACAGACATCTCCGGAAATCAACCCGATTGAGTACGATCGGGTTAATTGACACCCCCTTATTGGCCACGAGTCTGCAGGGGGCGGCGTTGCACCAGCAGCTCTTGTGAGCTGCTGGTGCAATGCTGAATATGGTGAGCGTATTGCTCGCCGTATTCAACGAGGTCCGACAGACCTTGATAAATAGAGCCCTTCGTGTGTGTGCAGGTTAGGGTTCCAGAAGGGGTGATACCTTGACGTGGTCCAGGGCTTAAACCGTTTGGCATTAGATGCAACTAACTCACCCATTTTTTATTTTAAATATTACTGTATTCTTGTCATAGAGTGCAAGGTTTTGTGTGTGTTATGTTAATATTATATATACAGTTGTGCTCATAAGTTTACATACCCTGGCAGAATTTATGATTTCTTGGCCATTTTTCAGAGAATATGAATAACACAAAAACTTTTGGCTGAAGCCATTTATTATCAATCAACTGTGTTTACTCTTTTTAAATCATAATGACAACAGAAACTACCCAAATGACCCTGATAAAAAGTTTACATACCCTGGTGATTTTGGCCTGATAACATGCACACAAGTTGACACAAAGGGGTTTGAATGGCTATTAAAGGTAACCGTCCTCACCTGTGATCTGTTTGCTTGTAATTTGTGTGTGTGTATAAAAGGTAAATTAGTTTATGGACTCCTGACAGACCCTTGCATTTTTCATCCAGTGCTGCACTGACGATTCTGGATTCTGAGTCATGGGGAAAGCAAAAGAATTGTCAAAGGATCTGCGGGAAAAGGTAGTTGAACTGTATAAAACAGGAAAGGGATATAAAAAGATATCCAAGGAATTGAGAATGCCAATCAGCAGTGTTCAAACTCTAATCAAGAAGTGGAAATTGAGCACATGAGTGAGTCAATCACAAGAGGCATCTATGTGCAGCCACCAATCAGCAGCTACTGAGCCTATCTAGATATGCTTTTCAGCAAAGGATATCAGGAGAATGAAGCTAAGTAGATAATATAAGTGAATTAGAAAGTTGTTTAAAATTGAATGCTCTTTCTAAATCATGAAAGAAAAAAATGGGTTTCATGTCCCTTTAAGGAAAAAATAATCCTCATAGGTAGTATTCCAGGGCTGAAGATGAGAGCGCAATTTTCAAACTATGGTAGGAGGGGCCAAATTGTCAAAGACTGGGAAAGGTGGAGATGGAAGAGAGCGGAGGTTTGAGCTAGTTTGAGCTATGTTGTTGAGCTAATACCTTACTGCTTCTGTGGAGTTAAGTGTAAGGTTTAGAGGAAGAGAGAGTAGTAGGGAGTGCTGTGATGCTGCAAGTGAGGAAATTATGGTCAAAATGAGAAAAAAGGGAATTTGTGGAGTGTGAGACAGTATATCAATAGCTGAAAAAATCAATGGAGTGTCCATATTTGTGAGTGGGGAGTCTGCCCATTGTGACAGAGCATTAGAGGAAGTGAGCTGGAGAAGTCTTTTGGTTCTAGGGGCAGGGAGCTTTAAATCATCCCTTCCCGATCTAACCCTTGCCATATACCATATCCCTTTAATTCTGCCACAAAACCTTCTGTTCATTATTATATATTTGTTTCCTATGTATTAAGTCAAAATATACCTTAAATAGTTTACAACTAAAATTGTATTATTCAAACTAGCAAGAGATAATGCTTTACTCCAGGTCTCAAAAAGAGAAACATTTTAAAGCAGTATTTTGGATTGTGCAAAAGTGCAACATTTGACTCACCACTTGTAATACAAGCACAATTAGAACACTAATAGCAACTTATATCTATTTGCTATCTATTAAAAGTATGACACACTAAAAAAAGTAACATGCTTTGGTTAAGCTTTTTAACCATCCACATTTAATACAGGATTGTGCGTTATCCTATTCACAAAGCCTTGTGCAAGATAATGCATGATTTTGCTCTACTTGTAATCTAGGCCATAGTGTTGCAGGGATGCTAGGGTTAAAATGACATGCTCTAATGAATTATAATGTAATGTTTACAGGTTATAGGACAGTCTAGTTAATCTCTCAAGTAATTGCAATGCAATAGTATACAGCCCTCATCTCTTTACATATTTTCTGAAAGTAATTCCCTGTATTAGATAGTAATCGTATTGTTTATGACGCTATAGATCACAGTAAGAATGGTTTTTTTATTAGTATTTTTAGGAAGCTGAGAGCTTTTTTAGTTTGTCTGCTTTTCTATATAGTCAAAGATTTTTCTCTTTGTAAAACTGAACAAGCATATTATTATTATTATTTTTTTTCTCGAATTCTTTTTATTGAGAAATTCTAGGTAAGGGTTACATGATAAGAAGATACATAGAGATACACCTACACATTAATACTCTGCTCAATAGAACATACATCTGATTCCCAGTTAAATACAAAATGTTATAATGCATCTGAATTTATAATATAAGATAACAGATTATGGTAAGATATGGTGCAACATTATTGCAAGTGTGAAAGTCCTGTCTATCTAAACTATTGTGAAGAGAGAGTTACACAGGGTATGCAATGGAAATATATACATATATATATATATATATATATATAAATATATATATATATATATATATATATATATATATATATATATATATATATATATATATATACCTAGATTTCCCAGTCTTTTCTAACAACTAGTTTGAACAAAAACAAAAATATAACATAACATAATAATAATACAATCTTACAAAGCAGAGCTAGTAACATAAAATAGTACATCAGGGCCTCTATGTATGAAGCCGTCTACTTTACTGCATTCGCCGGCACAATATGCTCGCCTAAGCTCGCCTACCATCGCCGCCACGGACCTGAATACGTTCGCCAAAGTTATCAAGAAAGTTAATAACTATTTTATAGCTATTATACCTAGCTAAAATAAATACAAAGTTGCCTGTAAAATAAAAATAAATCCTAAAATAGCTACAATATAATTATTAGTTATATTGTAGCTATCTTAGGGTTTATTTTACAGGTAAGTATTTAGTTTTAAATAGGAATAATTTAGTTAATAATAGTAATATGTATTTAAATTTATTTAAATAATATTTAAGTTAGGGGGGTGTTAGTGTTAGTGTTAGACTTAGGTTTAGGGGTTAATAAGTTTAATATATGTGGCGGCGGGGTCCAGGAGCGGTGGTTTAGGGGTTAAACATTTAATTTAGTTGCGGCGGGGTCCGGGAGCAGCGGTTTAGGGGTTAAACAATTTATTTAGTTGCGGCGGGGTCCGTGATTGGCAGGATAGGGGTTAATAACTTTAATATAGGTGGCGGCGGTATAGGGGGCAACAGATTAGGGGTTAATAGGTATAATGTAGGTGGCGGATGGGTCCGGGAGCGGCGGTTTGTGGGTTAATATATTTATTATAGTTGGGGCGGGGTCCAGGAGTGGCGGTTTAGGGGGTAATAACTTTATTTAGGTGCGGGGGGCTCCGGGAGTGGCGGTTTAGGGGGTAATAACTTTATTTAGGTGGTGGCGGTGTAGGGGGGCAGATTAGGGGTGTTTAGACTCGGGGTACATGTTTTGGTGTTAGGTGAAGACATCTCCCATAGAAATAAATGGGATATCGGACAGCAGCGAACATGAGCTTTCGCTGCTGTCAGACTCCCATTGATTCCTATGGGATCCGCCGCCTCCAGGGCGGCGGATTGAAAACCAGGTACGCTGGCCAGGAATAGTGGCGAGCATACCTGGTAGGTATTTGATAACTACCAAAAGTAGTCAGATTGTGCCGAACTTGCATTCGGCACATCTGTAGTGACGTAAGAATCGATCTGTTTCGGACTGAGACTGGCGGATCGTAGCTTACGTCACTAGATTCTACTTTTGCGGTCTCTAGCCTTTGATAATTATGGCGAATCAGCCTCGCCACAAATACGCTGCGGAATTCCAGCGTATTTGCGGTTGACGGCTTGATAACTAGAGGCCCCAGTATGCAGATACAGTGAGGCATAGGGGCCTATTTAAGGTGCAAGCGGACATGATTCGAAATTGCGGTTCATGTCCGCTGCACATCGATAAATGCTGACAGCATACGCTCTCTGCATTTATCATTGCACCAGCAGCTCTTGTAAACTACTGGTGCAATACCGCCCCCTGTAGATTCACGACCAATCGGCCTCTAGCAGGGGGTGTCAATCAACCCAGAGCAGGCGGACAGGTTATGGAGCAGCGGTCTTTAGATTTTATGGCGAACCTGAAGTCATATCCGATGAAAGTTTGGAAACCAGTGATATAAGATATTTAGACTGGTACCAGTTTTACCTAACTTAGGCCTAGATTTAGAGATGGGCGGTAGCCGTCAAAACCAGCGTTAGAGGCTCCTAACGCTGGTTTTTACCGCCCGCTGGTATTTGGAGTCAGTCAGGAAAGGGTCTAACGCTCACTTTACAGCCGCGACTTTTCCATACCGCAGATCCCCCTACGCCATTTGCGTATCCTATCTTTTCAATGGGATCTTTCTAACGCTGGTATTTAGAGTCTTGGCTGAAGTGAGCGTTAGAAATCTAACGACAAAACTCCAGCCGCAGAAAAAAGTCAGTAGTTAAGAGCTTCTGGGCTAACGCCGGTTTATAAAGCTCTTAACTACTGTGCTCTAAAGTACACTAACACCCATAAACTACCTATGTACCCCTAAACCGAGGTCCCCCCACATCGCCGCCACTCTATTAAAATTTTTTAACCCCTAATCTGCCGCTCCGTACACCTCCGCCACTTACGTTATCCCTATGTACCCCTAATCTGCTGCCCCTAATACCGCCGACCCCTACATAATATTTATTAAGCAGCGCTACGGAATAAAATGATAATAATAATATTAACCCCTAATCGCTATCGCTGACACCTGCATATTTTTTTAACCCCTAATCTGCCGCTCCGTACACCGCCGCAACCTACATTATACCTATGTACCCCTAATCTGCTGCCCCTAACACAGCCGACCCCTATATTATATTTATTAACCCCTAATCTGCCGCCCCCAACGTTGCCTCCACCTACCTACAATTATTAACCCCTAATCTGCCGGCCGGACCACACCGCTACTATAATAAATGTATTAACCCCTAAAGCTAAGTCTAACCCTAACACTAACACCCCCCTAAGTTAAATATAATTTAAATCTAACGAAATAAATTAACTCTTATTAAATAAATTATTCCTATTTAAAGCTAAATACTTGCCTGTAAAATAAACCCTAATATAGCTACAATATAAATTATAATTATATTGTAGCTATTTTAGGATTAATATTTATTTTACAGGCAACTTTGTAATTATTTTAACCAGGTACAATAGCTATTAAATAGTTATTAACTATTTAATAGCTAAAATAGTTAAAATAATTACAAAATTACCTGTAAAATAAATCCTAACCTAAGTTACAATTAAACCTAACACTACACTATCAATAAATTAATTAAATACAATACCTACAAATAACTACAATTAAATAAACTAACTAAAGTACAAAAAATAAAAAAGAACTGTTACAAAAAAAAAAATATTTACAAACATTAAAAAAATATTATAACAATTTTAAACTAATTACACCTACTCTAAGCCCCCTAATAAAATAACAAAGACCCCCAAAATAAAAAAATGCCCTACCCTATTCTAAATTAAAAAAGTTCAAAGCTCTTTTACCTTACCAGCCCTGAAAAGGGCCATTTGCGGGGCATGCCCCAAATAATTCAGCTCTTTTGCCTGTAAAAAAAAACATACAATACCCCCCCAACATTACAACCCACCACCCACATACCCCTAATCTAACCCAAACCCCCCTTAAATAAACCTAACACTAAGCCCCTGAAGATCTTCCTACCTTATCTTCACCATGCCAGGTTCACTGATCCGTCCACCGAAGTCTTGATCCAAGCCTCCGAAGTCTTGATCCAAGCCCAAGCGGGGGCCTAAGAGTGACGTCCATCCTCCGGCTGAAGTCTTGATCCAAGAGGGCAGAAGAGGACGTCCGGACCGGCAAACATCTTCATCCAAGCCGCATCTTCTATGTTCTTCAATCCGATGACGACCGGCTGATCTTCAAGACCTCCAGCGCGGATCCATCCGACTTCCCGACGAATGACGGTTCCTTTAAGGGACGTCATCCAAGATGGCGTCCCTCGAATTCCGATTGGCTGATAGGATTCTATCAGACAATTGGAATTAAGGTAGGAAAATTCTGATTGGCTGATTCTATCAGCCAATTGGAATTAAGGTAGGAAAATTCTGATTGGCTGATGGAATCAGCCAATCAGATTCAAGTTCAATCCGATTGGCTGATCCGATCAGCCAATCAGATTGAGCTTGCATTCTATTGGCTGATCGGAACAGCCAATAGAATGCGAGCTCAATCTGATTGGCTGATTGGATCAGCCAATCAGATTGAACTTGAATCTGATTGGCTGATTCCATCAGCCAATCAGAATTTTCCTACCTTAATTCCGATTGGCTGATAGAATCCTATCAGCCAATCGGAATTCGAGGGACGCCATCTTGGATGACGTCCCTTAAAGGAACCGTCATTCGCTGGGAAGTCGTCGGTGAAGATGGATGGATCCGCGCTGGAGGTCTTGAAGATCAGCCGGTCGTCATCGGATTGAAGAACATAGAAGATGCGGCTTGGATGAAGATGTTTGCCGGTCCGGATGTCCTCTTCTGCCCGCTTGGATCAAGACTTCAGCCGGAGGATGGACGTCACTCTTAGGCCCCCGCTTGGGCTTGGATCAAGGCTTCGGTGGATGGATCGGTGAACCTGGCATGGTGAAGATAAGGTAGGAAGATCTTCAGGGGCTTAGTGTTAGGTTTATTTAAGGGGGGTTTGGGTTAGATTAGGGGTATGTGGGTGGTGGGTTGTAATGTTGGGGGGGTATTGTATGGTTTTTTTTACAGGCAAAAGAGCTGAATTATTTGGGGCATGCCCCGCAAATGGCCCTTTTCAGGGCTGGTAAGGTAAAAGAGATTTGAACTTTTTTAATTTAGAATAGGGTAGGGCATTTTTTTATTTTGGGGGTCTTTGTTATTTTATTAGGGGGCTTAGAGTAAGTGTAATTAGTTTAAAATTGTTGTAATATTTTTCTAATGTTTGTAAATATTTTTTTATTTTTTGTAACTTAGTTCTTTTTTATTTTTTGTACTTTAGTTAGTTTATTTAATTGTAGTTATTTGTAGGTATTGTATTTAATTAATTTATTGATAGTGTAGTGTTAGGTTTAATTGTAACTTAGGTTAGGATTTATTTTACAGGTAATTTTGTAATTATTTTAACTATTTTAGCTATTAAATAGTTAATAACTATTTAATAGCTATTGTACCTGGTTAAAATAAATACAAAGTTGCCTGTAAAATAAATATTAATCCTAAAATAGCTACAATATAATTATAATTTATATTGTAGCTATATTAGGATTTATTTTACAGGTAAGTATTTAGCTTTAAATAGGAATAATTTATTTAATAAGAGTTAATTTATTTCGTTAGATTTAAATTATATTTAACTTAGGGGGTTGTTAGTGTTAGGGTTAGACTTAGCTTTAGGGGTTAATCCATTTATTAGAGTAGCGGCGAGATCCGGTCGGCAGATTAGGGGTTAATTATTGTAGGTAGCTGGCGGCGACGTTGTGGGCGGCAGATTAGGGGTTAATAAATATAATATAGGGGTCGGCGGTGTTAGGGGCAGCAGATTAGGGGTACATAGCTATAATGTAGGTTGCGGCGGTGTCCGGAGAGGCAGATTAGGGGTTAAAAGTGTAATGCAGGTGTCAGCGATAGTGGGGGCGGCAGATTAGGGGTTAATAAGTGTAAGGTTAGGGGTGTTTAGACTAGGGGTACATGTTAGAGTGTTAGGTGCTGATTTAGGAAGTGTTTCCCCATAGGAAACAATGGGGCTGCGTTAGGAGCTGAACGCTGCTTTTTTGCAGGTGTTAGGTTTTTTTTGAGCTCAAACAGCCCCATTGTTTCCTATGGGGGAATCGTGCA